>NC_141149.1:60279749-60879749 GCF_053477565.2 Lygodium microphyllum | reverse complement strand
AAACTTCGACGTATTCCTCCCAGTCTAGATATGCATACTATTCCTGTAAAGGAAGGTACCTACCCTGTACGGCAGAAAGTAAGGCGTATGCCTTTTGAATTAAGGGGCGGGTTGTACGAGGAACTATAGAAGTTGCGTAAAGCAGGTTTGATCTTCCCTATTCAACATACAAAATTGTGCTCGCCAGTTGTGATTAGGAAGAAGAAGAATAATCAAATCCATCTTTGTGTAGATTTTAGAGAGTTGAATAAGTAGACTGTTAAAGATTACTACCCATTGCCGTTTATTGACCAAATTTTGGATCAACTAGTGGGTAGGGAAATCTATTCATTTATGGAATGCTTTGGAGGGTATAACCAAATGGCGATCATTGAGCAAGATAAGCTAAAAATGATGTTTATTACAGTCTTTGTACCTTTGTGTACCATGTGATAGCATTTGGGTTGTGTAATGCACCTGGTTCGTGGCAAAGAACAGCTGATAAGACCTTTGGTGGCATCTCCCCAGAGGAGCTGAAAGTGTTCATTGATGATCTAGGGGCAGCCACCATAAGGGATAGACAGTTGATCATTTTGCGCAAGTGTTTTGAGCATTGTAGACGATTTTGCATACCCCTTAACCCACAAAACTGCATCTTTGGAGTCCCTTATGGGCTCTTGTTAGGCCATGTGGTTAGTTCTGTAGGGATTGCAACTGATCTTGAAAAGATCAAGGTCATAGTCACCATGAATCCGCCACGTACTCCAAAGGAAGTGCATAGCTTTTTGTCATCAGTAGGGTATTATCAAAGGTTTATCAATGCCTTGGCAGAAAGAACGTTGCCACCGCTGACAAACCTATTGTCCTTTAACTATCAATTTACATGGACACTACAACAAAAAGGGTTCATAGATGCACTTGTAGACGCAATATTTGAATTGTGAAAAAAAATGTCGGGCGCGTTTATTAACTTTGCGCGTCTACAAAATCGCATCTAAAAGCGCGCTTATGATCAACGTTACATGCACACTTAGATGCGCCTTTAGACGCGCGTATAAACGCACTACGTAAATATATAATCATATTTTTAAAAAAGTGGACATATTCATATTGTGCGTCTATACAAGCGTGTATCTACACGTCTAAAACCACGTTTACTCTGAAAGTTTTTGACGAAAATAGACGTGCATTTATCCTGCAATTTAGACGTGCTGATAGACGCGCAAAACAGAGGTATGAAAAAAAAAACCAAAGAGCATGTGGCTTTGCAAGGAACATGCTCTCTGGGTTTTTTTCCCCCCATCAACATCAAATTGTATGCTTAGGGATAACAGAGAAAGATTATTTCGAAGATTGGATACTGAAAACAAAACAATGTATGTAGCACACAAAATTTCATATATATAGATGAAAGGTTTTTACATTATGAGTTCTAGTGCTTGTGACGTCATGGTTGCAAGCACTATAGCTGAAAGTAATACATATAAAAAATGAAAATTACAAGCCAAGGGGAGGTATGCATGCATGGGGCTCCTCTATATCTCCTCAGAAGAGGCATCATCATCGCTACCACCACCGTTGCCTGTGCCGCTGCCGTTGCCGCCACCACTACTGCTAGTCCCCCCTTCGCTATTCTCAACTGCATCAGGGTTCACCTACACAAAGGATTCAGGTATATAAATACCATTACAAATAATAAATTAGAGTTATCTATACTTTTCATGTAAAAAATAAAACATACCTCTTCTGGTGGTGGAATCCTCATGGCGCGATTATATTGATCCTCCGTGATGAGTCCCTCCTCGTAGAAATGCTACCAAGTGGACGCCCGGTTATGACCTCGATGATAGCCTACCTCTCTAGGAGTAGGCATCCTACCAACGATATGATGCTACAAAACAATTTGAACATACAACGTATTAAAACACACTACATAATGAAGTGAAACAAATTACAAATTTTAATTTAAAAAAAGAAATTAAATAATACTTACAAACTCAACCTCCCATGACTCCCTGCCACCCGATCCGTAATGCGATGATCCCATGGTTGCCATCTGGATACGTCGCGCCTCTGCATGCTGGCGACTTGTCATTTTCTCCGCTGCTCTCTTCTTGGCCTCTTTCGATTGCTTGCAGTGGCAATTGGGTGGTTGGCCATATCTAGGGCGCCCCTGCTCTTGTCTCCGCAATGACTCCTTGGCACGCGTCATAAGGTGAGACCTCTTATTATGAAGTGCTTCTCTCACCTTTGACCGTCCCCAATCATCTGAGAATCGTGAATTCTCGGGATTAGGGTACCTTTTATGTACTGCCCGCAGCACCTCTTGCCACAAACCATTTTTTTGGTGCTTGAAGGGAATCATGCAATCTTTGTATGTGGCATGCACGACACTCCTCAAGTAGGCTATCACTTCCCTCCCCTCAAAGTCATGCAAGATACCACCAACATCAGTAATAGAGTAGTACATTTGTGGAGGCTCACCTCTCTCATTTTCCAGTGAGGGTGATCGAGAGCCACCACCTAGGCAACCCCCACAAAGCCCTCGACCTCCTCGTCCTCCCGCACCACTCTCCCTCCTCCCTCGACATGCACTACCCTCTACCTCACTCGATACATGTGCTTTTGCAGATGTACGTGCTTTGGCCGATCCATGTACCTTAGCTGATCCCTGTGTAGGCAAAGATGTGATAGGTGTCCCAGACATCACACTGAAAACCTCATCTACAGTGGGAGGGTGACCAAGATAATTGGTCATCTCCCCCATGAATTGCTCCTTGTTGAATGGGGTGCTGGAGGATCCAGGATTCCACATCTACATAAGAAAAATCATATTACCCTGTGTAGATAAAACATATTACATACAACGTCTATACCTGCGTCTCTGTGCGCATCTATACCTGCATCTCTGTGGGCGTCTGCCAGCGTGTGTATCATCGCGTCTACACTACAGAGCACACGCACCAGCAGACGCGCTCAAAGACGCGCCCCCAGAGAAACTTTTTTGCATCTATATCTGCGTCTACACTGAGATGTAGACGCACTATCAGACGAGCTCGGTCGGTTGATTTTAGGCCGACGATCGCCATTGATGATTTACAAAATGCAATACATAATGGAATCACAAATCCTAAATACACAGACAGATCAGAGAGAGGAAGAGAGAAACAAAGAGAGAGAGAGAGAGAGAGAGAGAGAGAGAGAGAGAGAGAGAGAGAGAGAGAGAGAGAGAGAGAGAGAGAGACTCACCTTGGGTGTTTGGTGTGGCGGGTGGTGGCGCTTCTTCCTCTCCTTGGTAAGTTACCCTCCCTTGATGCTTGCTTGCTTGCTTGCTGCTTCTTCTTGTTCTCCTCTCTCTTGTTTTCTCTTTCTTCCTCTCCTTGGCTTTCCTTTTCCCTTCTTGTGTGCTTGAAATGAAAGAAGAGGTGAGTCATGAGGAGGTGAGGCATGAAGAGACTAGGTGAGGCACGAAGAGACTGCATGTCGGCTAAACTCAAGCTTCAGAACCGCAAAAAACGCAGGAAAGGAAAGGCATAGTTTGAAAAGAAATGATTTAAGTATGATTTGAATTTTGACGTGTGCATCTATTTTTGCGTGTATATGCGCGTCTATTTGCGCGGATATATAGACGCAAAATTTGCGTCTATTTACACGCACGTTTACACACTTATAGATGCTGTAATAGATGCGCCCGACTTTGCGCATCTAACATGTGCGTCTATGCCTCGTTTCTGTTGTAGTGGGAGTGATGCTTGCAAAGTGTCTTTCGATGATGTGAAGCAGGAGCTTGCCAAAGCACCTGCTTTAAAAGCACCAAAAAGGGGCGAAATATTCTATATATTTTTAGCAGCAACCATGTATAGTATTAGCTACTCTCTAGCTCAAATTTGGGAGGAAAAGTGATACGATCCAATAGCTTTTGCTAGTGGGAAGCTGGGCATATTGAAAATTAACTACACCTATATGGAGAAGTTATGCCTTGCGATAGTATTTGTGACCAAAAACTTCAGGCACTACATTCTTTATGAGAGGGTGGTTCTTTATAGGAAGGCAGAAGGACTTCAATTGTTGTTGAATAAGTTATAGCCGCTTGACCGTTTAGCAAAGTGGTTAATCACTTTGCAAGAATTTGATTATGAGATTAAGAGCAAGCCATCGAAGCTTCAAGGCATTGTAGAGTGTCTTGTGGATTTCGGAGAGCCAAAAGAGGTCTTCACTGAAGGAAGTGACATGGAGACTTTGTTCAAGATTGATACAGCATCTATTCCCTCTTGGTATGCTACTATAACACACTATCTTTCTACGCGAGAGACTAGAGCTACTTTATCAAAATCGGAGAAGAGGAAAATTAAACAACAGGCATCGAAATTTTCTTTGATCGCAGGTACATTATATCAGCAGGGTGTTGATGATAGCTATCATTGATGTGTGATGCCTCACGAGGTTCCCTTTATTTTGGAAGTGTGCCATGACTCCACTTGTGGAGGGTACTTTGCTGGGCGGTTAACGGCACAGAAAGCTTTAAGAGCTGGACATTGGTGGCCGTCCATCTTCCAAGATTCCTTTGACTATGTCAAGAGATGTGATACATGTCAAAGACATGATAGCAGACAGAATAGGAAGTGTCCACTTACACCTATCATGACTATCCTTCCATTTGAGAAGTGGGGCATTGACTTTGTGGGTCCTATCACCCCGTCGTCTACTACTCAAAAGAGGTACATTATAGTAGCAACTGATTATTTTACAAAATTTTCAAAAAGCACGGGCGACGAGGCAAGACCATGCAAAAGAGACTTCCAGTTTTCTATTTGAGCAAATCATCTGCTGATTTGATCCGCCAAAGGAAATAGTATTGGACTGTGGAACTCACTTTTTAAATAAAGTGATTAAAAGTCTAACTGAAGCTTGGAAAATCAAGCATAACAAGATGACCCCCTATAATCCACAAGCAAATGGACACGTCGAAAGTACCAATAAGCAGCTTGTGGGTATCCTATCCAAGATAATATCCGAAAAGAAGCGGGACTGGGATACAAAATTATTTGTGGCGGTTTGCGCGTATAATACGATGTTTAAATGAGCCACTGGCCACACCCCATTCAAATTAGTTTATGAGGAGGAGTGTGTTTTTCCCTTAGAAATTGAGTTGTCGACCATTAGATTCGCAATCAATCATTCTCTGGGTGATGAAGATTCTCTATTTGAGCGGTTTACGACTATAGCCCACTTGGATGAGCTCAAATTGCAGAGTTGGTTGCACCAGGAGGTAGCTAAACATTGGATGAAACGGTTGCATGATCTGAAAGCGAAGAAATATACCTTTAAGAAAGGGCAATTAGTTCTATATTACGATGCGTATAGGGAGCTATTTCCAGGAAAGTTGGAACCTCGATGGGATGGCCCTTACAAGATAGCGCGGATATGTAAAAATAAGTCCACAATTCTATTAGTTGATCTAGAAGGGTGGAATTTAAGAATAAGTTTAATCTTAATAAGATTAAACTTATTATTTCTAAATATGCTAACGCAAAACAATGCATTGCAGGTCCATGTTGGGGCTGATTGGAGACTTGTAGGAGAGCTTAAATTGGTTGATGGGACGGTTTATCCCTTATTTGGAGCACCCATATCTTGAGCAAAGATATTATCAGGGGAGGCTTATCCAGTGGAGTAAGGGACATAAAGTGATTAAGCAAGAAGACAGTACCTTTGTGTGGGAAATTAAATCTTTTGCCATCACTGCTTACAAATCTTAACAAGCATCCCTGTTGAGTTTAATGAAGAAGGTGCGATGGAGCCGTCACTTCATCCTCTAAATATGTTGAACTTTGATAGTCTATCATAATTATGAATAGGGGAGTTCTTGATGGCAGGCTGTGTAAACTCATTATGGATGTATACATTATATTTTGATGGAGCGTCCCCAGGGGCCCTAATAGAAAATGAAGTGTTAGAGTAGTTATCCGAGATCCCCGACGTAGGGTTACAATGAAATTAGCTGCTTATCTCAGGGTAGGATTCACTAACAACATGGCGGAGTATAAAGCTCTAATTATAGGATTGAATATTGCTAAAAAAAGTGGTATTAGACGGTTGTTAATAAAAGGGGATTCCCAGCTGATCTTAAATCAACTCAATGGGACATATACAGTGCGGAATCCTCTCCTTCATGTGTATCATTGAACTGCTATAACCCTACTTGATGAATTTGAGAGCGTATCTCTTCAGCTGATTCCACATTATTGGAATCAGTTTTGTGGATTCCTTAGCTAATTTTGCTTATGAAGAGGACCTCTTTTTCAACTGTGGTGCTAGTCCAAATGTTGCTATTGATAATGAGACAGGACTGGTCGCTTGTGGGGAATGTTATGAGACCACGCGTTATATGGCAGGCGATGGTTGATATGAGCAATGCAAAGAGTAGCCAAGACCCATCTATCACTATTATCTTGGACCCATAGGTTGATCCAAAGACATGTTATGCGTATGCCTCTTACTATAAATGCAAGAGGTATGGGCCATAATTTGATGCATTTAGTTTAGGGCTAAGCGCCCTATTTTTCCCCTTGGAATTGAGTGTATTTTTGTAAATCTGCCTTTTTTCAAGGAGGGATCTCTATGAGCTGTTTTGTTTGATTCTGTTAGGCCAAGAGGGCCAGTGATTTCTTTAGGCCAAGAGGGCCAGTTTTTTTCAAGTTTTAATAATCTATCTCTTTAGGCCAAGAGGGCCCATTAGTTTGCAGTGAAATGTGCTATTTCTTTAGGCCAAGAGGGCCCTGTCTCTACTTGGTGCAAGTATGTTTAATGTTTTGTTGTTTTAGTGATTGCGCCATACAGGTGGACGAAGTCGCTGGAGGGAGCCTTTGTTGCAAAGAAGCTTCTTGTGGCCATTCCAAGTGGTTTCGTTCCTTTTTCTAGTTTTTTCCCTTAAGCAATTAATGATATATGTGCGTGTAAGGGTTTTCTTTCTTATTGGGGACCGGCAATCAAGGCATAAAGTCCCAAGTTTAGGTTTTGTATGTCTGGGGAGGACTGAGTAGTCATTGCCTTCTGCAAGGCATTGTCATGCATTGAAAGACCTGTTTTAGATGGGAGTTCTAGTGATCCTGTTCTGTTGACCTACTAGACGGCCGTTCTAGGAGTTCCTGCTAGTTGTGAGGCAGTTAGAGAAGCCTACCAGAAAAAAATAATAATGATGGAAAGAGACAAAACCCTAAAGATCTAAAAGATAATCTATGAATATACATACGTGTGTAAAAAGGGGTTCTGATCCCTATAAAAATAGAAAAGGAAAGAAAAAAAAATCATTGAGCTGTTATTTATTGCCTTGCAAAGGTCTGATAGGTTCTAGGGGATGAGTTAGACCCGGGGCCGATGCCTTGTCTTCCTTGGGGTGACATCTTGCCATAAAAAAAGAAAATGAAAGAAGGTTGGAGTGAAAATAAAAGTGAGTGTTAGAAAAGGATTCAATGTCGCCTTGCGAGGGCTTGATAGGTTCTTGGGTATCGAGAAAGGACCTGAGGCCGATGCTCTGTTCTCCTTGGGTCACTAAGCTCAGCTCCCTCCTTTTTACACGCTCGAGTATGGAAAAATAAAAACCTAAAAGGAAAACTGTGCTAAAAGAAAATATTTCTTGATTAGGCTATAGGAGTCCTCGCCTAGTAGGAGCTCCTGGTTGAAGTTGTCCTTAGTTAGGTAGGTAGTTCAGACCACCACTTAGGGTGACCTCTTTGATAGTTCTTTTTAGTTTGGCTGTGTTATAGCAGTTGGTTAGTGACTAGCTTTGGGCCTTCTATCATATTATGCTAGGCCTACTCCTCGTGGATTTCATGCCTTGGTCTTGTTAGGGGGTAGGGTATGAGCTGTGTTGTGCTTTGATGTGTATCTTTTTTGTATTGGCTTGATGCTCCTTTTTGTTGTTTATGTGCAGATCTATTCGTGGAATTCGACGGACTGAGTCGCCCTATCCCATGGTCGCCAATGACAGATGATTTTTGATGCTGAGAAGTGCTTAAAAATAGCCAAAAATTACGAATATCAAGGGAAAAATAGACTTTGTCGAAGGCGGCGGTGACAATCAATACAATTTTAAGTGGTAAGTCCCTAAAGCGCTAGTGCTAATTTTCATGGAAAATCAAACAGTGGCGGATGGCTGAGCTGGAGTTTTCCTAGATGCAAAACGATGTCACGAATCCAATGCAAGTCTCAGATCGCAATTCCGAGGTTGTTTGATCCCCCATTTAATCCCCGCAAGGTTTAGGGTTGTGAAGCAGCTACTGGATCTAGAAGTCGAGAAGAGAGTGACATGACCTAGCTTTGTAGATTTCGATGCTACAGAGCCATCTGTCCAGATGGATCTCGATTCTGATATTGTTTGCCCCCTCAAAACTGAAAAATCCATTTAATCGAAAGTGTGCATTCAAAAAAGCATGAACTAGATATTTGGGGTGTTTAGCCTTAAAGCTCTAATTAAGAGCAAGAAAACACCATGATAGAAAACGTTGAGAGGGGGGGACGTCAGTTTTTTGCGCCCCCTTTTTTCTCCCCTCATGATGATTTCTTGATCGGGTGAAGTAGGAGGAATGCTCCTGGTTCTCGAATGCTTCTATCCTTCGCCCTCCATCGCCACAAGCAAATCAAGAAATGATGTAGTGAATGCAAAAAATCAAGAAGGAGAGGGGCTGAAGAATGCTTGTCCGGCGGTGATCGGATTGCTCCAAGATGAAGAGGAGGCTGAGGAAAGAGGTTCAACACTGAAGAATGGTTGCTAGTCGGTCTGTGGGCTGCTCACAATAATCATTAAAAAAACCCGTAACACGCAAGACACACAGTATGCTTCAATTATATGAAAAATTTTGCTTATTTTTGTTGTTTCATGGTCCAAATGTTGTTCATATGCAATGAAATCTTGTTTGAATCTTATTTGCATCATGTTTGAGGACTGTAATTATAGAAATACAGAACCCATGATAATTTAGAGTCGTTATTAATTCTTTAAAATCCATAAAATGTCATTTTTAGTGGAAATTAGTGGTTTTTTTCGATTTTGAGTTGGAGAAAAGGGATGAAAATGGGATAAAATCAGAGAAAATGTTAAGTTTCAGTCAAAACAATAAGATAATATAAATAAATCAGAAAATACCTATTTTTCATGAATAATAAATAAAGAAAAATAGTAAAAAATGGAAAAATTTGGGTTTTTCGCGCTGAAAAAATATGGAAAAATAAGATTTATATGTGTGGATGTTTGTCAAGGTTAAAGCATGAGGTTAAGCCTCAGTTTGGACTTTTCCTTTGTATTATAGTCCGTGTTTATCACTTTTTACATACAAAAATGATACAAAACAACCATTTACACCTATGCACTACAGCAACACCTAAACGGTGAGGGGAGGATGAAGGTTGTGTGACGATCTAATTGCTGAAAAGATACAAATTCTGATTTTCCTCTTTGTGCATAGCATTTAGGGATCATTCCATAATTAAATATAGGTGACTAGTAGCACGAAAGTTCCAGTGCTAGTCCCTAAAGCAGCGCAGCACGTAACGCTTAGTTAAAATTCATGAAAGGGCTAGTTTTCATAGCTCACATGGTTATTTTTAATCATAAAATGGTTATGAGAAATTGTCATATACCTTGCATCAAGCATGCCATGTGGTATCTCTTGGAATGCATTGCACTTGTTTGATAAACTTTGACCAACGCTGAGAGGAAAGGAAACCTAAGCTATAGGTTTAGACAGGTGCTTCCGTTGGGGAAAGTTTTATGAGGTAAATCAAGATCTCTTAGAATGCTTAATTATGAAAGAGTGGAGTTTGTACGAATGTTATATGTGTTAGCGACGCATCTTGGGGATAATCCTTGAGGTGTAGGAGAGTTGCAGTGGAGCCGTGGCAATCAGCCGAGAGGTGCTTCCCTATGTGTGTATTACGAGGCATTATGCCTATATATTATGGGTTCTTTCTTTGATGATAAGGGAAGGTGAACGTTGAACTACATATTGGATACAAATGCAAATTTGTCATAATCATTTAGTGCAAAGTGAGTTTTAGACGCTCCTGGCCTGCGAGGCCGTGTGGTGGGGTTGCCTGTCGTATGCATGAGGTCCGACTAGTGTCATAGCTAATGCCGGCCCATTTTAGGTCCAATCATCATTCCTCCCTTCACATCTACTTTTCTCATCAAGAAGGACAGGGCCTCATGGTCCACATAGAATTTGAAATGCATCGACAGCTAGTGTCAAAACTTCTCCAAGGCGAACACCATTGCTAGACATTCGAGCTCCGTCACTGTATAGTATCATTCTCTATTAGTTACTTTTCAGGTGGCATAATAAATGGGTTGATCTAACTTCAAGGAGCCTTTTTGGCATAATATTGTGCTTAGGTCTTCGACTAATGCATTAGTGCGCACATGAAGTTCTTATGTCCAGTTAGGAGGCTCCAAGATGGATGCTTTAATTAGACATTGCTTCACGGTGTTGAATGCTTCATCACAATTAGCAGTCCATGTAAACTATGTATATTTCCTTAGGAGCTTATGCAAGGGGGTTCTCTTTAATGCAAAGTGTGCAATGAAGCATCTATAATAGCCCATATGGCCAAGGAATCCCCCCAACTGTTTGAGGTTGTTTGGCACTATTAAGACTACAATCTTCTCGATCTTGGTAGGGTTCATTGATATTCCTTGTGTAGAGACAATAGGGCCCAAAATAAATCTTGAATAGGCTCCAAAGATGCATTTGGTAGGATTGAGAGAGATCCCATACTCTCAACATCTATCAAAGCATTGCTCCAAGTGTCCCCAATGCTCACAGATTAGACTATAGACACAAAATTCATCTAAGTACACCTTAATGAAATCATGCAGATGGTTTTGGAATGCGGACATCATCACTCATTGGAAGGTAATAAGAGAATTATAAATCCCAAATGGTATCACTCTGTAAGCATAGGTTCCCACTCTATTGTGAAGGTTACTTTGGATTGATCTTCTTCTGCGATCTGTGCTTGGACTTGGTTGTATCCACTGAATCCATCCATATGGGAATAAAGCTCATGGCTAGCCACTGTGTCCAACTATTGGTTTGTGAAAGAAATAGGAAAATGATCCTTCTTGGTCTTGGAATTTAGCTTCTAGAAGTCTACACATATTTACATATTTCCATTCTTCTTGGGTACTATTGTGATGAGTGAAACCCATTCACTATTGGCCACTAGATAGATAAAATCACCTCAAGAAGCTTCAATAGTTTGGCTTTCATGAGGGTAGAGTAATTTGGATTCATGTGCCTCTTTCTTTGCCTCATGAGCTTGGGAAACGTTTTCTTGCTGGTTTCTTCTTCTTCTTCCATACACTATACAATGTACACAAAGTATAGATAAGATACAACATAAAGGAAAGTGGCCTACTAACTCAAACAGTGCATAACTGACTACACTAATAGATTGGTGCTATGTCTTTGCTAGCTGTAGGTAGGTGTGACAAACTAAATATAATAAGTGATAAGTCAATGGCCATGTGAGTATCATAATGACCACCAATGTGCTAAGTGTAGACGTGCGGACTCATCTAGCCAGGCGGTCCATCATCAATGTCTACACGTGTTGAGCTTGCCATCTCAACACTCCCCCTCAAGCTCAACTCTATCTCTGCAACTCCAAGTAAGCTTCAGAACTTTCAAAGCTTCTCTGCACCTAATACCTTTGTGAAAATGCAGCTATCTGATCCTGTGTGCTGACATATACCAAGTCAATCTCTCCTGCAAGTACCTCCTCTCTCACAAAGTGGTAGTGTACCTCAATGTGTTTTGTCCTAGCATGGAACACTGGATTCCTAGCTAACTGTATGCTGCTCATGTTATCACAATGAATGACAATTGGACCATCTCCCTACATATCCAAATCTACTAATAACTTTTGCAACCATACCACCTCACATGCTGCCATAGCAGCACCTCTATACTCAACCTCTGTACTCGATAAAGCTACTATAGGTTGCTTTTTGCTGCTCCATATGACTGCTGCACTACCAAGGGAAAACATGAATCCACTTGTATATCTTCTGTCTGACATGCTACCAGCCCAACCTGCATTTGTGTATCCAAAGACTTGTACATACTTACCTGCCTCATAAGAAAGTCCATAATGTAAAGTGGACTTCATATACCTCAATATACGTCTAATTGCATCCAAATGAGGTTTTCTAGGCATCTGCATAAACTGACTGACAAGGCCAACAACATAGCTCAAGTCTGGCCTTGTGATAGTCACGTAAATCAAACCCCCTACTATCCTCTTGAACATAGTAGGGTCTCCTATCTCATCTCCAACATCAGCACTCAACTTCAAATTTTTCTCCAATGGTACTGAAAGAGGCTTACATGTTGTCATACCATACTTAGATAACATATCCAAGCCATATTGCCTTTGGAACAGCCATATACCATCATCACATCTGATCACCTCAATACCAAGAAAGTATCTCAGCTCACCTAAATCTTTCATCTCAAACTTCTTCTTCAAGAAGTCCTTAACTTCAGCAATTCCATTGTCTCTGTCACCTGTAATAATCAAGTCATCCACATAGATGACTATGATGACCAACCCTGCATCTCCCTTTCTCAGATAAAGTGAATGATCAGCATCAGAAATACAAAATCCAATATTGACAAGATACTCTCCAATCTTGTCAAACCATGCTCTAGGTGCTTGCTTCATCCCATAGAGCGCCTTCTTTAACCTACACACATATGTGGGATGCTCTAAATCCTCATAATTTGTTGGGTGCTCCATATACACTTCTTCTTGCAATTCACCATGCAAGAGGGCATTCTTTACATCCATTTGCTGCAAACTCCAACCTTTGACTATTGCCAAGGCAATCACATATCTAACAGGTTCCATCCTAGCAACTGGACTGAATGTCTCTTCATAATCTATGCCATATGTTTGAGCGTAGCCTTTTGCAACTAGCCTAGCTTTATACCTGTTAATTGAACCATCTGCATTATGCTTGACTTTGTAAACCCACTTACAGCCAATATCTTTCTTACCCTTAGGTAAGAGTACCAAATCCCAAGTCTTATTGGCTTCTAATGCAACCATCTCCTCATCCATTGCTACATCCCAATGAGCATGACCAACAGCATCCTCAAAACAAGTGGGCTCAACATCCTCAACTAGTTTCACCATATAAGCATAATGGTGAACTGCATAACCTTCAAAACCAAATCTTTTAACAGGGTATCTGACCCTGCTAGATCTGTGTACCACCGGATCACTCAATGGATCCTTTACATTACTATGAGCTCTCTTTACACCTGGTGTCCTGACCAAAGGAATACCAAGCTCATCATCCAAGCTCTCTGAACCACTAGAATCTCCATCCAATCCCAAATGACTGGTAGATGCATTATTACCATCCAGTACTTTCTTCTTTCCTTTTTCCTTCCCTGCAATACTTATAGATCCACCTGAAGATGTGGGACTACTCCTTAGTCTCCCAGACCAAGGGCTCACTGTAGGTGTAGTACCAGATGATGTTTTTGGTCCACTAAGACTCCATGATTTCTGTTTATCTTTCTGTACATAGCTTTCTTGATCATTATCATCATCCAAAACATCACCAGCAGGTGTATACCAACTTCCCATCTCATCAAAGATAACATCCCTGCTCACTCTGAACTCACCTGTGACAAGGTTATAACAGTGATACCCTTTCTTCTCTAAAGAGTATCCAATAAAAAAACATTTTTCTGCCGTTGGATCAAGTATCTTTCGTAGCTTATTTGGCACATGAACATATGCAACACAGCCAAATACCTTCAAGTGCGATACATCAGGCTTCTTGCCAGTAAAGCATTCTTCAGGAGTCATCCCAGGAACTACAGCTGTGGGAGTTTTGTTCATAATGTAAATAGCAGTATGGACAGCCTCAGAACAAAAATGTTTGGGCATATTCTTTTCAGTCGTTAATGCCCGTGCAACTTCTGCAATATGCCTATTTTTTCTTTCTGCAACACCATTTTGTTGTGGGGTATACCTGTAAGTAAATTGCCTCTTTATCCCATGAGTCCTCAAGAAGCCATTGAACTCATTATAGAGGTACTCTCCCTCTCCATCTGATCTCAGGCACTTTACTTTTAAGCTTGTTTCTATTTCAGCAGCTGCCTTAAAAGATTTAAAGTGCTCAAACACATCACTTTTTTCCTTCATGAAGTATAACCCATAACTTCTTTGAACAGTCATCAATAAATGTGACAAAGTATTTGCTGCCACTAACAGATACATTTTGTGTAGGCCCCCAAACATCTGTACTACATCAAGTATTTTTCTGCTCACTTCTGTGTCATGCATGAAGGGTTGTCTTGCTTGCTTACCAAACTAGCATGCTTCACAAACTTTATGCAATTCTGCAACTCTAAAAGAAGGCAACCCGAAAACCAATCCTCTAGACTGCATTAATTTCAGCCTTTGCACATTTGCGTGTCCAATACATTTATGCCATATTTCAATATTTGCAACTACTCTTTTTCCTTTAGTATACATAGTAGCATCCATTGCAGGAATTCCAAGATCTAAAGTGAACATTTGGCCAACTCTACTTCCTTGTGTGACCAACCTACACTTATCATTAAAGTCTTCTACAAAACAACCTTTCGCATTGAATCAGACCTGCAACCCCTGCTCTACCATCTGGCCAACAGATATTAGATTCTTTGTAATTGATAGCACATGTATTACATCTGTCGGACTCTTTGTCTAGCCATCATACAAGGACAAGGGAACCTTTCCAATGTGTGAAATTGGGTGGCATGAATCATTACCCATCTGCACATAACCTGGATTTTGTAGGTCTTGTATTTCTCCAAACCATTCAACATGACTGGTCATATGATTAGATACACCTAAATTGACATACCATACATCATCATGTGTCCCCTTTCATGTAACTGCATTCATCATATGCTGCATAACAAACAGACGCTCATTTTTGTCTTCATTCTGTCGTGAAGACGATGCATAGTTTCCTTGCTACAATTTACTACTGCAAATATCATCCTTCTTTGCATAGAAATGGGCTGCAATATGGCTTTTTTTGCCACAATAATGGCAAACAATGAGCTCCCCCTGCCTCTAAAGTTTCCTCGACCTCTTGAAACCTGCATTTCACCAAACTGTTGATTGAATCTATTTTGTTGGTTATCGCCAGCACGTCCCATACCACGACCTCTGGAAGAGGATCTAGCACGTCCCCTTCCTAAACTTGAATAAAAAACTTGGACATGTTTACTATTTCTTTCAAATGAGTCACCCTGCATATTGATCTCTTTGGTAATCATGAGATAGATCACCTCATCAAAATCTGAAAATGGCTTCCGTACATATACTGAAGTAACAAATGATTTCCATGCCTTCTCATTGTTAAGGTCACTCAAAGTGGATAAAACCAAATCATCATCATCAGGCATTGCATCAATCGCTGCTAAAGCGTCTGCAATGCTCCTCACCTTCAACACATACTCATTGATAGACATTTTTCCTTTCTTCAAGGCATTCAACTCTTGCTTGAGTTGAATCTTTCGTGCCTTTGTATTTACTGAAAACTTGTTCTCAAAAATTGTCCAAGTTGTATGTGAAGTTTCTACATTCCTGATATGTATCAGCATAGTATTATCAATGACTACAGATAGCCAGTACATCACCTTTTTATCTTTCGCATTCCACTCTTTCCATGCTTTTAATTCATCTGCAGTTGGAGGGATACCCAGCTCTGGCTCATTTTCTTCACCTGAGACAAGCTCATAAAGGCCCTTTCCAATGAGGAAGTTCCTCACACGTAACTTCCATGAAGGGTAGTTGTTCTTGTCAAGCTTCTCAATAATGGGATTTCCACTGTTCTTCACCATTATCACAAGCAAGGATACAGCATAGCAAGCTAGTCTTCTGCAATCTTTCACAACACATGCAGAGTACTACGCCAAGAAACCTTTTTCACTTATTGCTCAATAGTACATGTAATCTGCAACCTGTTTGCAAATAAACCTTACGTTTGCTTCCTACAAACACCTCCAAAATTACAAATTCGCAATCTGTAACCTATGCACCCACTTTCGATCAATACAGCCGAAATCACAGTGTACCCTGAAACTGTTGTCCACGACCTTGCGGCTCTAAAACGGGGCCTGAAACGGCCTCAGACGCCCAAAATAACTACGGGAAAACCCTAAAGGGCTCATCTCAGAATATACAGTGATCTACTCGCACACCAAATTTCACAATAATCTGAGATTTTTGCTCGACCCTGCATTCGGTGCCTCCACAGGCACTATCCAGGAGAGAGAGTGGAAGAATGGGAGAGCTTCTTACCCGTTGCTTGCTTACTCGAACCTTACTTCTTCTCCTTCACTTCAGCCTTCGAAATCAGTCTCTCTCAGTGGCGCAGCTCTGATACCATGTCAAGAATTGCGTAGTGGGAGACTTGCTTGAGCTGCTGCACCAAACACACACTATATACACAAGAGGAAGCTCACTCAAGAACACAAGAAGAGAGATGGAGGCCAAAACATTTTCTTGCTGGTTTCTTCTTCTTCTTCCACACACTATACAATGTACACAAAGTATAGATAAGATATAACATAAAGGAAAGTGGCCTACTAAGTCAAACAGCGCATAACCAACTACACTAATCGACTAGCGCTATGTCTTTGCCAGTTGTAGGTAGGTGTAACAAACTAAATATAATAAGTGATAAGTCAGTGGCCATGTGAGTATCATAATGACCACCAACGTACTAAGTGTAGACATGCGAACTCATCTAGCGAGGCAGTCCATCATCAATGTCCGTACGTGTTGAGCTTTCCATCTCAACAGATATACCATTCTGGCATGGGAGGAAGTAAGACTCCTCTTTCTCAAGTCATCGATAGCCTTGCTTCAACTTCATAATACAGTCTTGCACCTTCCACTACAACTTGCAAGTTGACTAGTCTTCTCAACTCCACAAACTTACAAACTTCTGGTTGTAGGTCTCTAAGAAAAACTCCCTTTTGGATGCCATTCAAGTGATGGTTGGTCAATCTTTTTAGTATAAATTCTATTCTAGAGACATATGCTTCCACCGATTCACTAGAGAACTGACTTAGATTCATAAACACCTCTCACATCCATTCTTCAAGACCTTTACACCTAAACTTAGTGAGGAAGGACAATTTCAAGTCATTTCATGTGCAACAGTTCTTACTGCGTGTCTCTCATACCAATGAAGCACTATGCCTTTGAAAGTGACAGGAAATATAGCCAACCAATGCTCAGGGATTCTGGCATTATTAGCTATACATGCTACCATAAACTCTACTATATGAAGATCAAGGTCTTCATTGTACTCTCCCTTAAAGATGGGCAACCGAACTACATTCACTACCATGTCATCAATATTTCCAAGATGGATTTGACTAGAAAGGTGACCTTGAGTTGCCATGGGGACTTCTGTAAAGAGTGCCACTAAGGCATGAAAGGAGGCTTCTGTTGGCTACTACTACTAGCTTGTTCTTAGCTTTGATTTTTACATTCTCTCTTCTCATTAGCCTCTGGACGTATTCTAGTGCTTTTCTCTTGATTGCATCATATTCATTAGGGAGTTAGCTCTAGCTAATTTTTATATACTCAAAAAAACAGAATCAAAGGGGCTTTAGTCTTTGGAGGACTCTTTTGCCAATATTTCTTCAACTTCCTTTTTTTAAACATCTTTGAATTCAGCTTTCATTCCACTACAAGGGGAAGATATTCAATTTTAAAGGTATCAAAACTCATTCTTCTAAGGATCGTTGTGGTGCCATCATCATAGTAATACTAGCTACTGATGGTTTCAACAGTGTATGCTGTAAAGAACACTTTGTCTACTAGCCTCCCAATGGGTTGCTAATTGGAAAAACAGAAGGTTGTCAGTGCACAAGCATCCCACGTATCTTGATGTTAAGCATCCACAAATAGATTCCAACTCTTTTTCTTCTTGTTCTTGTGAACTTCAATTAACCACGACTCTTGAAGCTTCTTCACAATCTCCCACTAGATAATGTCTAGAAACTCTTCAATGAAGGCCAAACTTCCCATGGATGGTCATTCTCTATGTTTCTGCTCTATAGTTTATTTCCAAACAATTTGCCACCAAGATGCATGTCCCTTTCGCTTTAGTAGGGAGAGGAAACAATCCACTACATAGAGCCTACATCAAGATGGTAATATGTTTCCACCATTGTGAGATAAATTTCTTGTAGAAAGTGGCTTTGGCAATGAGAATTTTCAATTCTTCAGTGGTATAAGGAACTTTGCAAGTATCCATCGAATTCTTCTCCTCCGAATAATGTCATTTCCTTCATTTTCTGCCCTTTCTAATGCATGTTGATGATGGTAGTTCCCGAGCAACACCAAAAACATGGAACCCCAAGAGGAACACCAAGAAAACACGGAATCTAATGTAAGAAAACCTATCTTGTATCATCAATAATTATTCATTTCATATTTTATGTGGCCACAACAAGGAAAAGAACACCAATTTTCTCAAATCTTCACACAACTTCATATAACAATACTCCCATAGATTTATCACAACAAAACTTCAATATATTCTTCATATTCTTCATAGAATTCATCAAGAGACCACAAGAACACAAGAGAATACACCACTTTGAATGTAAATCACCACATAGCATTTTTCTTCAATAGTTTCATAGTCTTCATAGTCTCTCTCACCATTTCTTACTCATTAGATATATTGTTTTTCATCAAAAATTGGCTATCTCTCACTCTCTATATCTCTCACACATATACTCTCTTAATACTACAATGGAATAATGAATAATAATCATCCATAACCCCTCTTTGGTCATGGATAGCCCTCCCAAGCGGTATGTCTACTATGAAAGGTCACCAAAGCCACTACAGTGTCCTTTCACAGCAGCTCAACAGTGTCACTATCACTTCAGTCTTCACTTGAGTCTTTAGCAACTATTTCTTTCACTTATTTGAGCTGTTTTGAACTTGTAAACATCTATTTCTAAGGTTAGAAAACTTTCCTAAGATACGAATAAATCCCATATAACACTTACAAAAGCATATAAAGCAAAAACAGAACAGAGACAAAGGCTCTACATATACTTCAACAGAGGGTTAACAGAAAGTCATCAGAAAGCCTTTAGCTTGACTAAAACCATTCAAAACCATCAAGAATCATTCAATAATCTTTCAAACACTCTCAAAATCCATTAATCATAATTCTATCCTCTTATACAGAAAGAAAAAAGAGCAAAAGAAAAGCTCAATAGAACCAATCACACACTATCAAGGCATCAACAAAACATCATATCTCCACTAAAAACATTGCGAGCTTCTTAAAACCATCCAACCTTGTCCAAAACACTCTCAAAACTTACAAAAAAATCAATCATCATATAAAATCAGAAAAAAATCAACCATTCAATCCACAAAAACAACAAAAATTAGTCAAAAATCAAGTCATTTAAACCGTCAATAGGGGCTTCATTTCATATTATCCCTTATCGAGAGTGGTTCCACTCCTATTGCAAAATGAAAAGATTTGTCAAATTGGCTAATGACTTGGAATTGGATACTATTGGTATTGGAGATTATGGCTATATTTTTCTTTAGGTAGTATCTTTACTTTGTGTGATATACAACATGTTTTGGCTTTCATCAAAAGTCTACTCTCTGCTAGATAGTTGGATGATGCAAGTTACTTTGTATAGTTTGGTGATTCCTCGTGGAAGATTACCCATGTGAATCTTGCCCTTGCACAAGGTACTAATTTTGGTACTCTTTATCCCTCACTTGTATCTACATCTATTGACCATGTTTTGGACGTGAGTGTAGTACCACATGTATCATTATGACATCATCACCTTGGGAACATGTCATTAAAGGGAATGAAAATGCTTACTCATTTACAATATCTTCTCCCCCTTGACTACTATAAATGTTTTAATTCTTATGATCATTGTCTTCATGGTAGGTAGACACACAATTTGCATAAGAATTCTAACATTACTTGCATGGGTGAGCCTTTAGCTCTTGTTCTTTTTGATTTTTTTGGACCTATGCCCTGTCAGTCATTAGGTGGTGTGAGGTGTTTTATTAATTTCATTGATGATTACTCACATAAGGTTTGGGCATATCCCATAAAGAAAAAATTAGATGTATGGGCTACATTTAAGCATTGACTTACTCTTGTTGAGAACCAGTTTGGGCATTGGCTCAAATGTTTATGATCTAACAATGGGAGTGAGTATATCTCTAAAGCCTTTGATTAGTTTTGTGATGAGCATCAATTGACCATCTCATACACCCCACCCTAAAATGGTATGACTGAGTGCATGAATATGGCGATTCAGGAGAGAGTCTATAGTATCCTTAGATAATCAAGCTTATCACATCATTTTTGGATTGAGGTAGTTACTACTATTATATATTTGATTGATAGATTTCCATGCACTACTATTGGCTATCACATTGTTGCAAAGGAGTTATGGTGTAGAAAACATCTCTCATATGCTCATTTGCACATCTTTGGTTATGAGGCTTCATTCATGTTTCTAAGGATAAGCACAATAATTGGATCCTAAGTCACATAAATGCATATTCCTTGGATATGGGGATGCTAGTAAGTTGGATATGATGATGTTGTATTTCATGAGAAAAAAATGCATAAGTAACCTGAGCAAGTGGTTGAGGTATATAAGTTAATATTTCATAGGGAGCAGCTGACTCTCATAGAGCTAGCTAGACAGCCTTAGTTGATGCTCTAATGGCCCATGACCATGATGTTAGGTAGGATGTACAAGATGCACAACTTACTTTGAGATGTGCTACTAGAGATAGATGTCCTCCTAAGTAGTTAGAACCCTCCATGGACTATTTTATGGTGATAGATATTGGTGAGCCTCTTACCTATAATGTGCCATGTGGGAAGGTGATAGTCACCCTAAGAAGAGTGTTGTACAGTTGGATTAATAGTCATTATAGAAAAATCATACGTGGGATTTGGTTCCTTTACCTAGTGTGGAAAGAATGATTTGCCTTGAAAGTGAGTATATAAGTCAAAGAGTATCCCTAGATTCCCCAAGCTAGCATAGAAGGCTAGATTAGTTGCTAAGGATTTAAAACACAAACATGCCATTGATTTTGATGAGGTTATTTCTCATGTAGTTAACATGAATACCCTATGCTTGGTACTGACTTTAGTTGCTCAGTTAGATCTAGATCTTTATCAAATGGATGTAAAAATAGCTTTCTTACATGGGGACTTGCATGATGAGATTTATATATAACAACCTAAGGGCTTTAGGAAAAAAGGTAGGAAACACCTCGTGCGCTAGTTGAGAAAGAGTCTTTATTTCCTTAAACACGCACCTAGGGAATAGTACCATAAGTTTGATAATTTCATGCATTCACAAGAATATACTTATAGTAGTCTATGTCTATGTTTATACAAAAGAAGGCTTGTGAGAGTAGGCTTATGATTTTGGTACTCTAGGTAGATGAAATGTTGATTGCTCAGAGAGCTCATGATGAGTTGGATGCCTTGAAAAGTCAACTCAAGAATAGCTTTGAGATGAAGGACATAGGATAGGTCTCACATATTTGCGGGATGCACATCACACATGATCGCTCTCTCGAACTCCTTTACTTGTTATAGAAGGTATACATCCAAAGGCTCCTTGAGTGGTTTCATATGCAAGATGTTAAGCCCATTGGCTGCTTGGGGGGTCCACTAGGGTTTACCATATGGTACCATGTGAATGTAAGGGAGGGGGGTTATTTAAGGGAAGGAATGTACATTTTATAAAGTAAGGTCCCATAAATAGGGGGTAGATAAGGGGTATTTTCATATATTTTTTGCACGCAGGTGACGTCTCCTTATTACTACTACTGAATCCCCCGTGATTGGCTGTCATGTATCTTTTTATGTGAGAAGGTTAGTAAGGCTGATTATCCATAGTATGATGAGTAAAAGGTTGAGATGGCCAAGATCCCTTATGCATCCCATAGTGGATAGTTTGATACATGTTGTGATAGCCACTCGTCCTAACATATCATTTGCATTGGGAGTTGTCATATGCTATATGGCTACACCTAATAGGCAACATTGAGATACCATGAAGGGTATCGTGAGGTACCTTAAAGGCACTATAGATATGTGCATATATTATGGTGGGCTAGGATATAGGACCTTGCATTCAGATTCTATGAGTTCTATTCAGTTGGCCATGAATCTAGTCTTCCATATGAAGACTAAGCACATTGAAGTACATTACCACTTTATAAAGGTTGTTGAGGACAAGTCCATTAAGCTTGTCAAAATCTTAGCAATTGACTAAAATCCTATAGATTTTCTCACTAAAAGTCTCTTAGTGGAATGTTTTTCCTTCCTTAGGAAGATGATAGGCATAGGATGAGATGACATATTTTCTCATCCTATTATACTCTATGTATATTGTCACTTTTTTTTTCTTGTTCTCTCCTCACTAGAGGCACATTCACCTTTAAGTGGGAGGCTGCTAGTGGTAAGGGCACTTGTGCCTACACCACCCATGTATTCTCTACACTTCACTATACTTACAGTACTCACACACCTATATATTGCAAGTGGGGGGTTTCCATCACTATCACTTCATTCTTTATTCTTTAAGTGACTAACAAATAAGGGAAGGCTGATCACACATTATGACTATTGGAGTTCCCACATCTTAACTTTCTCTCTCTTGCTCTCTTGCTCCATTTTCCATAGCTTGCACCTCTCTTGATTTTTCTTGCTTGTGCTTCCACTCAGGCTTACATGCTAAAAATCACCCAAAATTTTCAATGAAATTGTATACAACTAATACACTATTATCATATTTTTACATTAATTTAATGTAGATGCAGTGTTTGTAGTTGTGGTCTTTGGAGGACAATCTTCACAGTCTGGCAAGGAGATGTTGGCGCAAGAGAGTTCTTATACGAGAGGCAGGTGGAGTTTAGATTGATTTTGTTAGGTATTAGGAAGAGATCAATTATAGAAGCTAGCATTTGGGTAGCTTGATAACTATCACATTAATTAGGGAGATGCATAAGGCCAATGGCCAATAGCTTCTAAGAACAAGTCTGCCTAATTATTTTCTACCTTGCAATATATTTTGTCAGTAGTCTAGTTCAAGATCTTCACTTACGCTGAAGGGTTTCAAATTCATAGGTTGTGAATGAGAGGAAGTAGAATGCATATCTTAGTTTTGATGGAGACAGAATTTTATCAATCAAAGTTTAGTGAAGCCAATATGGTTTAGATTATTTTTCAAAGGGTAAAACTTTTCTTTTAAAGGAAAGGAAGGGAAACAAGATGAAACCATTGGACATCATGAGGAGAGAGGAGGCACCATACTGGTCAAGATGTGGAGAGAGAGAATACAAGAAAAAGGTGTGTATGTCAAAGGAGGGAGGAGAGGAAGCACTTCCATCTATTTAATCATCATTGGCATCAGATAGGTGATCATCACCTCTAGTTCATCCATCATTGTTGTCATCATTTGCATTCATGGCAGCCGTTTGGAATTTGAGAGAGAGAGCTTTTTGTAATTTGCCCGCTTGTCCAAGCACATTTTTTAGCGGTCCATTGAGAAATGAATCTAAATGTCGTTATCCGGCACTCCCATGGAATGTTTCGAGGTTTGTCGCCTAGGGTTTCCCAAGTCCACTTTGTAACGGAACCTTCGCGACCGAGAACCCACTAGGACTGACCTGAAATCTGGGTTCCTAGTTGCCAAGGTCTCCTAACAGCATTCTATCATCGAATCCTAGACATACTACTTTATGCAGAGATACCCAAGCCGAAGTAGATCCATGCCGCACTTGGTTCAAAGAAATGGGAAACGAGAGGGATGCATCGCTCAACCTCTCTGCCCATAGGGCATAGTCCCATTCCGATCCCCTAAAATGGCATGAATCAGGTTCTAACCTAATATTACCTAAAGATCGTATGACTGTTGAACTTTAATCTACGAATTCAATCTTGGTTGTGCATATTTTATATTCCATATGAATTATGAATCCTATTTGATAATTTTTATAAAATGATAAAATGATAAAAACTCATCAAATTGATCACAAACAAACATTTGAAAAATCACAAAAAGTTATAGAACGCATACTAGTATAAAATGGTATTTTTTCCAAAAATGATGTATTATACAAAGTCTTTTGAATTTCTTTGACAATTTTTAAGTAAGATTTACTATATTTTAAATTTTAAAAAGCAATCATGTTGGGCGAGAATAAGGGTTTTTATTGGTAGAAAAGTATATATACTCATCATGAAATTATGGTAATTTGCAAGGAAGTTAAGAATGTCATTTCTAATTTTCAATAATTTTTTTTAAAAAAGAGACTAACTTAAATGCATTTTCTAAATAAATATTCACATAAAATCGTTATATTTCCAATTGTATACAAAAATGAAAATATATGGGTTATGTTGATTTGTGACACATGGGAATAGGGGAAGTGTATGGATACCTCTTAATAGTATTAGAATTAATAAGTTTGTTTATTATCTATGAGAATAAATTATATGGGTTGCATTACTGTTGCAAATTTAATGGTAATAGTTTACAAACAAAACTTGAGTTCACACTTAATTAATGTGATGGCATAAGGGTAAGCCTTAGTATCAATACTGCAAGTTAATATTTGATTTATATAACATCAATTTGTTTGATTGAGTAAGTGAAGAGAGAGGGCCAATAGTCTTATTTATTAATTAAGAGGAGAGAGAATGCTAAGTTTTAAAAAATGAACTCTATATGTGTATGCATGAGAGTAAGAAAAGAAATTGCATTTATCTTATTTGTTATTTAGTTCAAAGAAAGGAAATAAGGATATTTCTATCAAAAATAAAAATAAATTAATTATTTAAACATTAAAGTGTAATGCCGAACTTTATTTTACAAAGAGGGGCAATGTTTTTAAAAGGAAAGTTAAGACTTATGGATTTTTGGAATGTTAGTTTGATTTCTTTGAATGCTTTACTTTTCAATAAATAAAAGGATCTAATTTTATAAAAGGTAGAGAAATAAATAATTAAAAATAAATTTAAACAAAAGTATACTAATAGATCAAGAAGGTTTATATTTTGAAACAAACTTCTTCAAAGTAAACAACAAAATCTTGGATAAACCGTCGTTAAGATGGCAAGGAGCAAATTATGAGGAGCCACCCCTAAATGATGGGGGGGCACAAACCATTGCTAGCTTAGGATTTGAATTCTAGTGTCTAATCTAGAGATCTAGCAATGAGTGTAAAGAAGCTAAATCCCACATGTAACCATGAAATTGAAAATACAATGAAATAGACTAAATGCCAAGAAATCATAGCCAAGGTGGTTAGGCATGAAATGATATTACCATAAATGGCTGAGAATCAAATGATGAGTGTCTGCAGCATGGTATGCACCCCAAGCTATGGTGGCCAAGAGTATTCACCCTCTTAGATGGTGGGAGGTTGAGACATCAAACATGTAATGTTGTAAAATGGAAAAAAGATGCTAGGCTAGTTATAACTTAGCCTTTTATACTTAACCCTAGTAGGCTACTAACTAGCCTTGTATACCTAACCCTAGTAGGCAAAATATTGGCTAAGGCATTTAGGCACTTTTACTCTATTACAAGCTATCCCGTCCTAGAAGAGTTTTGTCCTCAAAGCTGAATTTGGAAACAAGATACAAGGATGAGTACAAGAATAGCTTGAAATAGATGAAGTCATGTTGAAATAGGAGTCCGTACTAAAGAAGACCAAATAAGTCGATGAAGAAAGACCATGTAAATGGAACAAATTGTTGTAGTTTGTCCAAAATAGGCTGCAGTACAAATCTGGCCATATCTTGAAGTAGAAGTGTCCAATTTCCATGTCACAATATGAGGTATAGAAATGTAGAGGACAATATGTAGTATCCAGCCATGCTATCAAAATCAAATTTTGATGAAGATAAAGCATTTAACTTTAGAACAAAAGTTTATTACAGCAAGTTGATTACTATCTAGTGAATGAACTGTCCTCTTGAAGAAACCATGGAAATTGTTCCAAATAAGAAGCATGTTGCCAAGAAGATTCTTCCATAGGCAAACCCTTCCACTTAATAAGATATTCCACAAGAACTTGGTTCCTTATAACTTTCTCCTGCTTTACCAATAATCTTTTCGGGTTCATATATGATCAAACCATCTTCATCAAGGGAAGGTAGTTCTTAAAGAACTAGGATTTTAGGGCCAACATATTTCTTGAGTTGAGATACATGGAAGACATTGTGGATGTGTGTAGTTGAAGGTAAATCAAGTTGATAGGCAAGATCCACAACTCTCTTAACTATTTGGTATGGACCATAATACCTATGAGCAAGTTTATTATGCCCTCCCTTAAGAGAAGCATAACGGGATTTTGGAACCTTCAAGAAAATCCATTCACCTTTATCAAACTCCACATGTCTTCTGTTCTCATCCGCATAGACCTTCATTGGCTTTGAGCTTTTCCAATATTGTCCTTGCATTGCTTCATAAGAGCCTCCATCTTCTCTAACTCTTCACGAGCATTAGGATTTACATTATCATGAAACAATGCGGAAGGCACTTGAACCTTGTAGCCATATAATGCTTCAAAAGGAGACATTCCAATACTCATGTGATGAGTATTATTATAACAAAATTCTGCAAGATGAAGCCAATGGTCTCATGCTCTTTGTTTGTCATGGAAAAAATGACGCAAATAAACTTCTAGCCATTTGTTGACTCTTTCAGTTTGCCCATTCGTTTGTGGATGATAAGCTATACTAGGAGTCAAAATAGTTTCCATAGCACGCATGAACAAAGAGCAGAGACAGAAACTGAGAATGCAAAGATCGAGCGGAGCAATAAAAAAGAGCAACACAAAGAGAAGTGATAGAATTCAACCACTATAGAACCAAAATCACACCTCTTATCTACTCTAATTGTTTATTGAAAACTCCCAAACCTTACTTACAACACCACCACTTGAAGTGAGAAAAAAACACTCCATGCATGCTCAAATTTTATAATTAAACCATATGATAGAGATTAAAAAACCCGAGGTTATCAAATTTTTCAAACCAACCCATACAATACTCATAGTCTTAGCACAATAGTCATTGTCTTAACACAACATCAAAAGCTCAATACACTTCACATCCTCTCTTCTCCACACTCATCATCTACAAAACAACATCCCACTCTTCTCCCTTTGTTGGTTTTTGTCTTGATTGTATTATAGGAGGCATCCTTGATCATCTCCCTTGAAATTTCCTTTGCATAACATGGTAGTACACTACAATAAGAACTTTATAAACCACATTTCATTAACATTTCAAAGCATATAATGCTAGAGTGCATATAATGTCCTAAATAATTCAGGCGTAGTAACCTTGACAAACCATGACAAAACAAAAGTCAATAGTAGTAACCATACTAATCGAAAGGGCAGCCATGTGCATCATCCACTGGCTCACTCTCTGAAATCTCCTCATCTGAGCTAGAATGATCTCTAGTACTACCTGCAAAAGGTCCCGCTACCAAAGGTTGTAGAATGCGACCAACAATGTCAGGGTCACTATCAAAAGAATAACAGGGGCGTCCAGATGTGATGCATGCATGCATCAAAGGGGCTGTAGCACTACCCATCTCTAAAGCCAATCCTCTAGAAGGACAAAGAGCCTCTAAAAAGCATCACACAAATCTGACACTCCACTGCACACTTGATCTCAAATGTGCCTCCTCGCCAGCCTCCAATACCCTCACATTATCTAGCAAATGGTGACAAATGACATGTCACGAGAACTGCTGATGGGACCTAAAATGGGCTTGCACTGGCTAAGGCACTACCTGGACCTCATGCTCTCAAGAGACAACCCCACCACACAGTGTCGGAGGGATTTTCATCGAAAGGTCAAATCCACCAGGGATCATAGGTAGAAGGAAGTAGAGATAGGAGATGGAAGAGAAGAAAGAGAATAGAGAAGTGGTAAACACGACAAAGACAAAGAACAATGAGTTGAATCAATATGTATTGAAAGAACCTGGAATCTTTGCACTACTCAGAAGCAATCTCCAGGCATTAGTTCTCCTGGAGCTCCTTCGTAGGACAAAACGTACATCAAAATTACAGCTTCTTCTCTGCTGCTTGGAACCCAAATCTGATGGCTCCGTTGGCTCCAAAAAGGGAGTAAAACCTCAGGACACCTGGTCACAGATCTCCCAAATCACTCCTACTTCTTCTTTTAGTTCAATTTGCAATTTTTAGCCTGTTTAAAGTGATCGTGGTGCGCACAATTTCGTCAATCTGTCGTTCTTGTGAAAATCCCCTAATTGGCTGAAAAAGCAACTAGCTTTTTACATGCCATCCTAATCTAAAAGCTTTTTTTTAATTTTTTAAATTTTTACAATAAATAATATAAAAATAGACTAAAATTATCCAAAAATCTAGTATTTTCGGATAATCCATGCAAGTCACACTAGTACTAATGGCTTAGATCATATTGACTCTCTAGATCAATAAAGAAGTCGACGACATTGTGTCCTCATAATATCACGACATCCACCCCCTCTGAACCTGCACATCCTCCGGTATGTGCCAAAATCCTAGTTGTCATCGGATTCTATGTTCTCCTCATCCTCTACAACCATATCCTTTACTTCTTTATCTTCCATATCTTCCTGGCTAGCCCCTGTATCAGGACCAGTATTTTCTTCCAATTCTGGCAACTCATAGGTTGTAGATTCTCGCCTTTTGAATAATTTTATTCTTTTCCCTGCTATCAAAAATTTGATGGATGTCTCATCCAGCTCATTTAATGCATAAGTAGCATTATCAAACACCTATCTTACCACATAGGGTCCAAACCATCTTTTGGAAACTTTATGCATGGCACTATGCTGGTTATCTCACTGCTATCATAAACCAATACCCAATCCCCATCTTGTATGGTTCTTGGTCTAAGTCTATGCCTTTTTTCAAACCGTTTCTTGTTCTGTATCCTTGCTACCCTTAACTTTGCAGTTGCTACCTCTATGTCTTTTGACTTTCTTTCCAATTGTCTAATGCGTAAGGCTAACAACTCCTCTCGATTCAACTCCTCCTCCCAAGGTAACACACCCATGTGACTGTCATCTCTTCTATCGGCATGATAGGTTTTTGACCATACATCAATTTTGCAGGCATATATCCTGTAACAGCACTATGAGTTGTTCGTCAGCCCACAAAGCATAAGGGAGCAATCGTGGCCACTCCTTTACCTTCTCTCCACATGCTTTTGCCAATACCTTCACAATAGGTGGATGACCTCTTTCACTTTTTCCATTTCCTTCAGGGTTATAGGTTGATGTTAAAGCAAGCTTTATCCCCAACCGTGCAAAGAAATCATTAGCCTCATATGCATCTAGCTCACCCCTATCTGCTGTAATTTTTCCCACACAGCCATATCGACAAAAGATCTCTTCTAAGAGAAAAGTACATACGGCATTTGTCGTCTTAGTACGTAGAGCTCTACCTTCCACTTGATTAGTCAATTATTCACGAGCAAGCACAAGATACCTCATTTTCCAAAGACCTGTCATTGTGACCAAATCCACCACCCACTTAAAATGAAGAGACAATGGATATGTGGGTTGCAATCCATCCCGATGTCTCACAGTTGAATACATTTGACATGTCGTACATGTTTCCACAAAGTGAGAAACATCCTTATGCATACCTTGCCATCAATATCTTTCTTTGATCTTTGTAAAAGTACCCCAAACACCTCTATGACCAGCCCATAAGCTTTCATGAAATTCTTGCATAACAATTACTTGTGAAGCTCTATCACCCAAAACTCGCAATGGCATACCCTGTTTCTTTTTAGCATGTTTCCATAAGTATCTATCTTTTAAGAAAAATCCATAGGCTTTCCTCTTGATCTTCTTAAACTCCTCATCTGACCATTCATCTCTCTTTGTTAATGTACTGAGATATTGACCAATTCTCAGCCACTCTCCTCTATATTTGTCTTCCAAAAACACTTCTACACAAGATACAAAACATCTAAAGTGTCTTCTATTTGTTGTCCAAGCTTCTGTTAATTCTTTAGCAACACCTTGCATTACTAAATTCACTCTTGCAACATCATTTTCAACCATAAGAAAGTCATCTTCTTCCTCCTCATCCATCATCCCATCTTCATTCTCATAACATGCTTGAGATAACATGTCTGCCCCCACTGGGTTATCTCTTCTTGCTATATGCTGAAATTTAGGGTTCAAAGATTTGATGTATGCAATCCACCAGAGCATAGCAATGTCATGAGTAGCACAACTAGTAATCATACCCAATACCGGCAAACAATCGGTCTCAATGACTACATGAGCACCCATAAAATACTCCTTATTACATTTAAGGGCTGTCACAATTCCCCATAATTCTCTTTTAACCTGTGGATATCTTCTCTGTCGTTCAGTCAATACTTTATCACCAAAGCAAATTGCATATCTTTGTCCTTCCTCATCATCTTGCCCAATTGCCCATCCAATCCCGATTGGGCTTGTATCAACAATAATAATGATAGTCTTTCCATGTGAATAGTTAGCCTTTCTCAATGTAAGAGCAGATTTTAAGAGTTGCTTCAATTTCTTCATTGCTTTATGATGCTCCCTTTCCCAACGAAATTTTTGACCTTTTCTTAGAAACTGACAAAGAGCATCGGCTACATGTGCAAAGTGAGGAATCCATATCAAATAGAATACACATGCACCCAAGAATCTACGTACCTCTGATACATTCGTGCATACATCTTATATTCTATCAATCCCATCTATTTTTGCTGGTGATGGCCTTCGCCCATAAGGCCCACACATATGCCCAACAATCAAAACCTCTTCAACTCCAAAGACAAACTTTTGTCCAAAAAAAGTTAAATGCACCTCTTCTAGATGTCTCAAAATCCTCTCACAATCCACAATATGGTCTGCAACAAACTGTCTACATCCATGAGCATCCATCTCTTCATTCTTTTCATGCACTGCACACCCTTTGATTGGAACATCATCCAAGAAGGGCATAGTCAATTGTTGAGTACCCTATTCATAGCATTTGTCATGTGTGCCACTGGGTTTGTTGCACCCTGTGGGAGAGTACACATCTGTACTAACCCCAAAGGAGTCTTCATGGTTGTGATATCCCTGCTTTCAATTGCAAGCTAAAATTGATCATAACCCGAGTAAAGATCACCCAAAGAATAGATCACTCTGCCTACAAAAGCCTCTGCAAATTCATCAACCACAGGACCTGCACCCACATTTCTTATGGTCACTTTATTAACCGATTGCATGTCTTGAATAAATCTCAAAGCCCCATTCTTTTTGGGCACAGTAAACCAACGATTTGAGTACGGGGTTGAAGAAGGCTCCAAGATCTTCATGCGAATCTTTTCATTTAGCAAATCCATCAACTTTGGAAAGTAAGCTTTAGGCACTAGAATATGCCTTAAGTTCCATGATACATGTGGCACAGTAAATATGACCATAGGAGAGACAACATTTGGATCCACACAACTTATTTCACTTGGTTGAAACGCAAATGCCTTCCCATGTCTAGCCAACATCTGCATAAAATAGTCTCTCTCAGCAGGCAAAAGAAACCCTTTTGCACCAACTTTCAATTTCTATAATGTTTCAGATGTAAACTGATTACCTATATCTTTAGAATCTCGTAAGCTTGGCTGCCTTGACACTTTTTTATGCATACCCTCACTCTCTGGTGGAAGTGGCAAAGCAATTGGTTTCACCTTTTTGTCAATTGTCTTATACTTTGTCTCCACAAGTGCTTCAGCCCATTGTAATCCTTCCTGCTAAGCAAACAATGCTATAACGTCATACATATCCAAAGAACATACTGACAACACTCTATTTTTAGCCTCATTTTCTACATGTATAGTTGCTAAAATTTCAGCCATAGTGTCAGTAATATTCAGGCCATAAAAGATGCATGAAATGCCATCATTTTCAGCTAACAACCCCAATGCTCTCAGTTTCTTAGTAGCCCATTTCATAGATATGCATTCAGCCCTACACATAGCTTCCATAAACTTAAACCAACATGAACTGTTTGATGTAAACTGAGAATTACCAATAGTAAATACATGCTTCATTTCATCAAGAGGCAAGTACACCCACTGAACAGTACTACTATAGCCCCGCATTACAACAGTGCTTAATGAAAATTGAGGTCTTTGAATTCCCTTGCATTTGGAACCAAAGGAGACTCTCGAAGCGTATCATGATTTCTAGGATGATTAACACAAACTGTAAGAAATTGGACTACTTTCCTCCCATCTTTGCTTCTGACTCTTGCATAATTAGAACCATCATCAAGCACCTTTGTTTCCATACACACACCTGTAATATAGGGCTGTCCCAAAATCATTGCATATGAGGAATTATCTTGCACAAAGAAGTGTTGCTCTTCCTGTACATCACCAATCGTCACTTTTACATTAGGACGTGCAGCATAGAGCTCCCCTGAAGAATTATTTGCAGCCCTCATTTGCCAACCATGATCAGTGTCTATAGGCCATGCATCATTTTCATACAATCCATGCTCAATGACATTTATCTCAGACCCATGGTCAAGTAAAGCAACACAAGGAGTTTCACGCTCCCCTATTTTAACTACAGTTTCAGTGGTAGCTCTAGCCCAATGATTTCTTGTGTAGTGACTTTGAGGAATAAATCCTAGAGTCTCTTCTCCATATTGTTGCATTTGCCTTACTCCACCATGCATATTGCTACAAGACAATGCATTTTCAGCCACTTTTTTCTCTTTTCCACATGCTATCCATTGATTAGTAGCATCCTGCATAGACAATCATGTACTTAATTCATGCTCATATTCAGCCCGAATACCCAACAAACCAGTTTCCTCTTCAAATTGCAGCAATGCACTCGTGGTATCACCAAGAAACTTACGCTTCCTTTTAACTACGTCAATGATCTCATCATGAAATTCTCGCTTGGCAATGATTATGAGGAATTCCAACTCTTCAGTGGAAGAAGGAACTTTACAAACATCCATTGCATTCTTATCTTCTTGGCAATGCCATTTCCTTCATTTTCAGCCTCTTCTGGTGCTTGTTGATGGCAAGTTTCCCCGGCTGCGCACCAAAAACATGGAGCCCCGAGAGGAACACCAAGGAAAAGGGAATTCTCTTGCAAGAAAATCTATCTTGTAACATCAACAAGCTTGTTTATCATGTTTCATATGATTACAATGAAGAAAAGAACACCAAGCACAACAAATCTTCATACAGCATCATGTAGATCTCCCACGGTTTTTAATAGAATCAACCATATTCTTCAATATCTTCACAAAATCCATCAATAGAACAAAGAAAGCAAAGAAATACACCATCTTTGAATGGAAATACATCACATAGTATTCATCTTCAATATCTTCATAGTCTTCTCTCTCAATCTCTCATATACAATCACTCTGTTTCAGTAGAATTGGCTATCTCTGACTCTCTCTCTCTCTCTCCATCAATAATACATCATATCCTCACTACAATCTCTCAAAAATCACTCTCAATAATCCTTCTTAGGTCGTGGATACCCCTCCCAAGAGTTATTTCTGATATGAAGAGTCACCAGAGCCACTACAGTGTCCTTTCATAGCTCACTACTGTCACTTCACTCTAGTCTTCACTTGAGTCTTTGGCAGCTACTTCTTCCACTTCTTTCAGCTCTTTTACACTTGTATTCACCTCTTTCCAAGGCTAGAAAACTTTCCCAAAGTCACACATACATTCCACAGAACACTTACAGAAGCATACAGAACAGTCTACAGAACAGTACTAGAACAGCTACAGTACAGAACAGAACAGAAACAGAACAGAAGCAGAAGCTCTACAGAAGACCTACAGAAGGTTACAGAAGGTCATCAAAACTACATAACTCATTCTCAAACCATTCCAAACTCTCACAAACCATTCAATAAGCTTTCACAAGATCTCAATCTTCATCAATCAATACTCCATCCCTCTTTACAGAAGACAATCAGAACAAAACAGACCAAAATAGAGCAAAACAGAAGGTATACAGAACCAATCAGAATCTATCAGAACATCACAGAACCACCAACAAACATCATGATCTTCCAAAACACAATCATTACCATCCAAAACACTCTCAAAACACTTCTAAATCAATCAATCATCTCATAAAATCAACCATTCAGCTCTCAAAAACAACAAAAATCAGCCAAAAAACAAGTCATTTCAACACTCAACATTACTACCTAGGGAATAAACCACCACATTTCAGAAGGGAAGCTCCACTAGCTCTCCCAGCACCTAATGATTCAAAGCAAGTTGTTCCCCTAGGATGGATGTTGGGACTAAAAAAAGGCTTGACAATGGCTCTAAGGCTCTAATTGGGACTCTATGCTCAACCAAAACACCCCACGACCTCATAGCCAGGAGTATCTCGAGGCCACACATCTTGATCTAACTTAGACTCATGATTGTGTTGTTTGTAGTCCAACAAATCCCTTTTCAACTTCTCATAGGGAGTACCCAAACAAATTGCATCACATACACAGAGAGCACTCCTTGGCTCATTCTTGTGGTCCACTTTGGCTCTCCTCCTACACCTCGAGGATTAGCCCCAAGATGCACTGTTCAAACATATAATGCATATGATATACAATCCTCTCTTTATAAAAATAATTTGAGGAGATAAAGTATAATTCTCACTGAATAAGTCCCCCAAAGAAAATGAATCACTATAAGGGAATGGGGGTATAATGACAGTGGTTTTTTATGAAAAATAGTGGCATTGCTATTTGCATCACAAATGCGATGTAAATGGCGACACAAATAGTGACGTCGGTCTAAGAAAAAGAAAGTGGAAAAAACCCAAGTGTGGCATTTTTTCGCAAATAGTTCAAGAGAGAGCGAAAGAGATTGTGGCTTTGAGAGGGAGATGGAGAGGAAGAGAGAGAGAGAGAGAGAGAGAGAGAGAGAGAGAGAGAGAGAGAGAGAGAGAGAGAGAGAGAGAGAGAGAGAGAGAGAGAGAGAGAGAAGGAGAGCTTCTCACCGCCACCACTGCCATAGGCAAAGAAGAGGGAAAAGTGCATGAGGGAGAAAGAGAGGACGTCGTGAAGAGGAGATGAAGAATCAATTCTCGAGCCTTTACGGTAGGAACATTGTCTCTTCTTGGTTTGTTCTTCTACTTTCTTCTTTTCTTTTGTTTGTTTTTCTTGAGAATGAGATGCATTGAGAGAGAAAGAGAGAAAAGAAGAGAGGGATAAGAAATAAGGAAAAGGGAGAGAGAGAGAGAGAGAGAGAGAGAGAGAGAGAGAGAGAGAGAGAGAGAGAGAGAGAGAGAGAAGATGAAAGATAGCAAAGAAAGAGAGAAAGAGAGAGAGAAAGGGAGGGAGAGAGGAGAATGAGTAAGAAAACAACGAGGGGGTGGAGAGAAACAAAGAGAGAGCCAACAAAGAAAGAGAAATAGAAAGAAAGAGTGGGGGGAGAGAACACGAAACGAAGAGTAAAGGGAGAGGTGGATAAAAGGGTGAAGTAAATCAGGTGTCCTAGGGTTTTACCCCCTTTCGGAGCCAACGGAGCCATCAGATTTGAGTTCTGAGCAGCAGAGAAGGAGCTGTAATTTTTATGCATGTTTTGTTTTACGTATTGATTCAATTCATTGTGATTTGTCTTTGTAGTGTTTATAGCTTGGGTATTCTCTATCTTCTCTTCCATCTCCTATCACTACTTCCTTCTACTTCTGATCCCCAGTGGATTCGACCTTTTGACAAAAACCCCTCCGACAATAAGCTATTCCCAATGGCTTGATTATATACCCAGTGCAAAAGGATATTCTTAAACTCTTTACATACTCCTAGAGATAACTTGATTAGCTACAAGAGATTCACATTAGGGTTTACCTCCAAGAGAATCAACTAAGTCAAATTCATGAAAATTAGCAATGGTTCTCTTCTCGCTAGACCATTCTTTTTCTTTCATTGAATAGGATTCGGTGCCTCTTTCTTATCTTTTACCTTCTTCTTTGGTAGCTCTTTATTAGATTCAACTTTTCCATTAGCAACTTTTAGAGACTAGCTTTCACATTAGGTTTAAGGACTTGTGTCCCCTTATCATCATGTTTAGGGTTTGCCTCAATAGGTTTTACATTATCCCTATCACCTTCTTTAACATTATGTCTTCTTGTAATGGCTTTTAAATTGAAAGCATCAGTGGTGTTGGCACACACAACTTTGATAAGGTTGACACCACTACCACTATGCAGCTCTTCTATGATAGCTTTTTCTCTCTGCAATATTTTCTTTGGTCTCTCATCTTGTTGAAGGTTATTCCTTTTATGATTGATGATTAATCATGCCTAGGTACGTACTCCCTTGTTGCGAAGAGTGCTAATCTTACTCCAAGAATGTTGAGAGTGGAAAAAGACTGAAATTTTGACTGATTTTTGTTGTTTTTGAGGTCTGAATGGTTGATTTTTTATGGATCTAGAGTGATGTATGGTTGTTAATGGAAGTGTTTGAGAGTGTTTTGGATGATATTAATTATTTTTGAAAGTTCATGATGATTTTTAGTAGAAATATGAGGCTCTGTGATGTTCTGATAGATTCTAATACCTTTTGTATAGCTTCTATTTTGTTCTGATTTTCTTCTGTATGAAGCATGGATTGATGATTGATGAAGGTTGAAATCTTTTGAAAGCTTATTGAATAGTTTTTGATAATTTGGAATGGTTTTAGTATGAGTTATGAGGATTTGATGTTCTCTGATGACCTTCTATAACCCTCTGTAAACCTTCTGTAGAGTCTCTATCTCTGTTCTGTCTTTGCTCTGTTTCTATTCTGTTCTGTTCTGTTCTATAAATATTCTGTAAGTATTCTATAGAATGTATGTGTGACTTTAGGAAAGTTTTCTAACTTTTGGAAAGGATGAATCTAAGTTCAACAAAAAGCTAAAATAAATGGAAGAAGTAGTATTGCTGAAGATTGAAGAGAAGACTGGAGTGACAGAGACAAAAGCAAGATATGAAGGGTTACTGTAGTGGCTTTGGTTCCTCTTCGACACAGACATACCTCTTGGGAGGTGCATCCACGACCTAAGAAGGATTATTGAGAGTCATTATTGATTATTGTAGTGAGGATATGATGTACTATTGAGAGAGAGAGAGAGAGAGAGAGAGAGAGATAGCCGATCCTATGAAAACAATGTATCTGTATATGAGAGATTGAGAAAGAAAACTATGAAGACATTGAAGATGAATACTATGTGATTGATTTCCATTAAAAGTGGTGTATTCTTTTATATTCTTTGTTCTATTGATGGATTCTATGAAGATCAAATCTGTGGGAGATATCTACTATGATGTTGCATGAAGATTTGTTGTTTTCTTTGTTTTGGTCATCAAAAGAATAAAATAAAATTTTGTTGATGTTACAATATAGATTTTCTTGCAGTAGAATCCCCTTGGTGTCTCTCTTGGGGCTTCAAAGAAGTACTAATTAGATGGTCAAACTTCCCACATATGTTGCATTTGACATTAGGGAAGTTTCTCAAAAAATGCTAACCACCACACCATTTATAGGTAAATCTTGATGGACCATCCTCTTTAGGATGTCGACTTCCTATCAAGTTTTGCTACTTCTTTAGAAAAGTAACATCTATGGCCATTTGTCTATATTGTTTCACTATCATATCGGTATAATGTTTCATCATGTCCTTGACTTCGTCTCAAGAATATTAGATGTACTAGACTCATAACTGTGATCATCTACTTGCCCTTCAATTAGCCTAACCACTTGAGTAGGGATTAGCCATTGATTAGGTGGCATGATATTAGAGCTTGTCATTTGGCTTTTATTATTTAGTGGAACCATTTGGCTAGCCATTGGCATTTGGCAACATTAGGAGGAGCTAGTAGTATGAGCACATTCTGCATTATGCTTCCTCTTCCATTCGAATTGGTCATAGATGTACTAGTCACACCTTAACTTCCACTGATCAATGTCAATTATTTCTAGGACCTAGACTCAAATTTAGGTTTTTCCTATATGCATAGGCTGCTTGTAAGCATGACTCTACCTCCTCTACTCATGTAATAGCAATGTATATATCAACAAGAGAAATACTACTCAACTACACTTGGACATTAAAGCCTAATCCATGTAAAAAATACTATAGTTGGATAGCAAGTAGAATAGGAATAGAGCTTTGCAATTTGCAAAATGCCTCCTTCAATTTCTTGGCATACTCTTGAGCATTTGCATGGGGCTCTTAATGTGTCATATTCAAAATACGCAACCAATACTAACCACCTATCTTAGGGGCAAACTCTCTTAGAAATGCCACAAAGTGATGGCAACTAAATATTTGGTCTCGAGCTCTAATATGAAGCTCCACCATTAAGTGGTAGGAAGGATTGTGATGGCAATGAAATATTTAGCCTTGAACTCTAATTTAGAGGTTAGACCCAGAAATCAGATTAGCAACTCGAAGCAATCACAATTAGATTGGCAATGAAATATTTAGCCTTGAACTCTAATCTAGAGGTTAGACCCATAAATTAGATTGGCAACTCGAAGCAATCTAGAGGTTAGACCCAAAAATTATATTGGCAACTCGAAAGAGTGCTACTAAGCCCATAGTAGCAAAAGGGAGCAAGCTAAGAACTTTAGCTATTTTGGACTCATTTGAAGGATCAATTGGATGGGGACTTGTAAATATTATTGTACCACTAGGTGACCTCTTAAATCTTATCTCGACTTTCAAGGATCACCTCTTGAAAATGATTCAATCAGAGGCTATAGTATTGCCAGACCTAGAGGTAGTGGCATGGAAACAATTGGAAAAATCTAGCGATAGCTCATGCCAGTAGACCCCCTGTTTGATCAGACCATTCTTGTAATTTTTGTTCAATGGCTTAAGTGTCAATGCCATCACATTGGCTACTTGCCAAGAATTGGGATTGATGTATTGGGAACCAATCCCCTTCCTAATGAGTATGCCTAGTCTTAGCAATGGGTAAGACCTCTGGGTATCATCTACTTTGTACTTCTAGAAATTTCCACAATTAAATTTTTGGTTTCCTTAGTTGTGTTGAATATGGAGCATGCAGACAAATATTAGTGAACCCTACATGCAACCACGAAGTTTGCAGCCCCAAGTCCTGAAAGATCAGTAAAAGGATAACAATCCAGGAACTTAGAGCCTAGGATGCACAAAGGATACCACTAATAATGATCACATTGCTGACGGCAGTGACATAAGAGAAATCCTAAATCAAGAGCATGAGTTTGAAGCACAAATGCAAAAGTCACAAGGGTAAAGGAAGATGACTTAGAAATAGTGTATCTTGCCTCAAAAACAACCAAACCGGTCAAGATCAGTGCCAATATACTTCCATAAGCAACTCATCAATTTTTCGACTAAGATCAAATAAGTTTTTTTCCTAGAAATACTCAAATATGAAAGGGTTGGATCCTCTATTTTGTCAACATCAAATTCCTTTGAAATGAGATACTATCCCAGTTCAGATGTAGTGCTATAGGATGAACCCTCACGTGGCCAAATAGGCTAAGGAGGAGTTAGATCAATTACTACAAGTTGGAATCATCCCTCTAGTAGATCATGTAGATTGGATCTCCTTGGTTGTCATTGTTTTGAAAAAGAATAAGAAGCTATGAATATGTGTGGACTATAGAAAGCTTAATGCAGCCACAATCCCAATTCCCTTCCCCATTCCCTATCTAGATACTATATTGTATAAAGTGGCTAACCATGAGATGTAATCTTTTCTTGATGGTTTCAGTGGATACAATCAATTTTTCCTTGCTCCAAAAGATCAATCCAAAATAGGCTTTAGTACAACATGGGGAGTGTATATTTGTATGTGATGTTGTTTGGTCTCAAGAATGCTTTGGCCTCTTTTCAAGTATGTGATGTTGTTTGGTCTTAAGAATGCTCTGGCCTCTTTTCAAGAGATATGCACAATATTTTTAGGTCTTATCTCACAAACTTTATGAGAATTTTTTTGGATGATTTTAATGTTTTTTGAAAGGCTATGCTCCATCTAAAGTATAGATAAACACCATGTGCAATTTGGAGGACTGTTTATAGCCAAATTTTGAACTACTTGCTCTAAGTTTCAGCCCAGTGAGATCGTTCTATGATATGGTTTCGGTTCTATATGGTCTCTCAGTCAGTTTCAGGTCTATGGGTTAAAATTTGAACAAATCCAAATTTGGCCCAACAAGTTCGAGTTGCAGGGGTCGAATCCCCGATTCGGCCCATCCGAGGGCCGAGTAGAAAGGGCCGTCCGAATGTCAAATTCGGCCAGTCCGAGCCTGGTTGTCCGAGGGCCGAGTGGCCAAGTGGGCTGAGGGCAGAGTCACGTGGTCTGAGTGGTAGTGGACCGAGGGCCGATTCTGGGACTTGGCCAAGGTGGTCCGATTTTGCAGACGGGCCGGTCCGATTGTGAGACTCAGACGAGCTGGTCCGATTGTGAAAATCAAACAGGGTGGTCCGATTTGGGCACTGGGTTTGGTTTCTACTTTGGTCCAATTTCCCTACTCGGACAGGGTGGTCCGACTCCTGCGATGGGACACATGGTCCGATTTTGACACTGGTTCTAATTTTAGCTATTGGACGAGGTGGTTCGATTATCACGGTTAGACGGGGTAGTCGGATTATAGCAGTTGGATCACTTTCTTAACTGTCGTTGGAGGTTGCCACCCTTAAACATCTCTAACTTTGGCTGGGTCTACAAAGATTCCTTCAACAGATATATGAATCCGAGATATTCCATTTGTCTTTTGAAAAAGGCACACGTTTTTTTCTTTGCATAGAGCTTGTGCATCCTCATTGTGTCTAGCACAATGCACAATTGCAGCTCATGGTCTTCGTCTCTCTTGGAGTATGTTAGGATGTCATCAAAGAAGACTAGGATAAACTCATCAAGATAAGATAAAAAAATGTCATGCATTAATCTATTAAATGTAGCAGGAGCATTCGTTAGACCAAAAGACATTACAAGAAATTCAAAATGACCATATTTGGTATTGAAGGCAATTTTGGGGATATCTTCTTCCTTGATCCTTATTTGATAATAACCAGATCGAAGATCAATCTTGGAAATGATTTTTTCCCGTTGCAGTCTATCAAGTAGCTCATCTATTCTTGGGATTAGATACTTATTTGTGATTGTTACCTGGTTTAGACCTCAGTAATAATGTAAAGGCAGAGAGTTCTGTCCTTTTTCTTTTGAAACAGTACTAGGGCTCCCCATGGCGAATTACTAGGTCTGATGTATCCTTGATCCAATAACTGCTTAAGTTACTCTTTCAGCTCAATTGCTTCAGGGATAGACATTTTATATGGACTCTTAGCAATTGGAGCGGCTCCTAGATCAAGTCTGATGTCATGGTAGTTCAGTCAGCTCTTCTAGGAAGGTGTCATCATATTCCTTCAACCAATATGGCTCTCCCTCATCTTCTTTATTCTACTCAACGTTATTTAATTTTATGAGGTACATAGGTAATCCTTTTCTTAACCCTTTTATTATGCAAGATGATTTAGCTAGTTGAACCTTTGGTTTTCCTACCTCACCTTGAGTCATCACTTTTTTCCCCTTTAGGTTTTGAAAAGTCACCTGGCCTTTTCAGCACTGAATATGTGCATCATTAGTCCATTCCCAATAGACATTCGTAGGCCCCTAAATTCATGATCCTAAATCCCATTTTAGAGAGATTGCTTCCCAGGCTAAATGTCACTTTGCAAGTTTACTGAGTAGACATGATTTCTTTTCCATTAGCAAGTTCCACAAGAAATCTAGAAGTAGGTATTATGTCTATACTTGATTTCTTGGCACACTTTGGTGACATGAACGAGTGTGTGCTTCCACAGTCAATCAGAATTTTAAAGGACTTACCTTGACATTCTGCTGGTGTTTGAATCATCGAGAATTGGTGATTTGGGCCTTTCTTATAGAGGGTGGCATGAACTGATGCCCTCTCCATATAGGCTTCCATAGTTGGGTTGCCCTCTTCTTCAATTTCTTTAAGAATTATAGTAGATGCTTTTCCTTTTGCAAATGAAGCTTATTTATGACCTTTGTACTATCCTTGGCGAGGAATTTGGCCAAGCTTTGGGCACTGTCTTTTAAAGTGGCCTGGCTCATTACAATGGAAACACCTAAGTACTCTTGAATTACTTTCCATAGGTATGAAGTTCCTGACTGTATTTGTTTTGGCCCTCTTTCCTTGACCAGGCTGATGCTGACCTTGGGCTCGCTTAACATAGCCGCGTGACATCCCTTTGTTTTGATTCTAGAGCATGTGCTACGTGAATCAAAGCATCTTGCAGATTAGTTGGGCGCATAGATTAAAGGCGTGTCTTCAGAGGAGCATTCAATCTGTGACAAAACTTAGACACCTGCTGAGCAATAGTCATGGAAGGTGCATATTTAAGTAATGAGATAAACTTTGAGTAATATCCTTCCAAGCTCATTCCCGATTGTCTTAAGTTAAAGAACTCCTTCATTTTTCGTGTGTGGTAAGCTCGTGGAAAATATTGATCACACACAACTTCTTTCAATTTTTACCAGGTAATACCTGTCTCAACAAGTCCCTCGTCTTTACACCATTGTTTCCACCATAGGCATGCCTCATCGGTCAATTCCAAGTTGGTCATCATAGCTTGATTAGCAGGGCTAGTTCCTACTGTAGTAAAGTAGTCCCCCATGGTCTCAATCCAAATCTCTGTCTAAGCTTCAACCTCTTTGCCCTTGCCATCGAATTCTGGTGGCTTAACCTACTTAAGAAAATACTTCTTCTCCTAAATTTCAATCAAACTAGCGATAATTGTATTACCTTCGGTTATCATAAGTTTCACGAATTAGTTTAACGCTTAAACTTTTCAGCTTCATTTTCACATTAACATATCTTACTAGTTTTGTAAAATAATGATGGACCAAAGAGCACAATATTTTTACAAAATCTAGTGTTGTTATCTTTTATTATCACTAGCCATATGCTATGATTTTTACAAGTAAGAGATATTTGCAAATGGCAGATGTTTACATGTGGAGATACATCAACATCGATAGGATAGGCTGGATGCTATGCATAATTTCCAAAACATGTTATCATTATATCTTTCTTTTTCAAGGATGGATATCAATTACATTCATGTAGAAAAAAATAGACCAATTGCTTTCTATGTCGAGAAAACTATATTGTGGAAATGATAGATCTAGAAAACCATGGATACAGTAATCTCGATACTTCCGACATCCTTGGATTATAATCTGTCGGCTAGGATTACCTTCAGTATCTTGTCATAGACATAACGGTCTAGACGTATCCGTCGACCATTAGTAATCATAAGTGGATTCCTTCTAGATGGACAAAAGATAAAGGCCTCAACTAATTTTAAAATTTTCATCCATTGAAGGCATTTCAGATTAGTTTACATGTTGAAGAATCGATTGGTCTCAATGTAACAGTAACACTCATCACATAACGGTCTAGACGTATCCGTCGACCATTAGTAATCATAAGTGGATTCCTTCTGGATGGAAAAAAGATAAAGGCCTCAACTAATTTTAAATTTTCCATCCATTCAAGGCGTTTCAGATTAGTTTGCATGATGAAGAATCGATTGGTCTCAATGTAACAGTAACACTCATCCCAGAACCATCTTCTTTCATGATTCACAAGGGATGGATCGTATAGGCGATCGAGTATCCTCATCATTTTTCTTCTTCACTCATCATCCGTGGAATTTAATGCAGATGTGTGCATTTTTCGAAAAACAAGGAACTGGTTTCACGTTATTATTCTGCTAAATTTTATCCCTTAACAATTAGCAGGCTCATTATTCCTTAGAACAATTGGTCTTAATAACCATAGATATTCTTAATTTCAATTATTCTCTGATACCATGTGTCATGTTCCTACCTAACCATTCCCTGGTAGCACGTTTTAGTGGTCTATCAGGGAACTATCCTAGACGGCTTGGCTCGGCACTCGCGAGAATGCATAGGGTCTATCGTCTAGGTTGGTCCACCTCGTAATGGAAGGTACCGGCCATCCCCACGAGGATCAACCTACAAGCTCAGTGTCCTAATTTGACAACTGAGGTCTTGGCGCATCCAGGTAGCTCCATCGGAGGTGTCCCACAATGGCTTCTTGTCTCCAACTGGAGCGATCATAGTTACCCTTGGTTCATGGAGTGCAACGCTTTATTCCATCAACTGGTTAGGATTCAGGGAACCTTAATGAAGTTCTGGCACAGTCGCCGCACCTTTCCCCTAAGATAATTACTGATCAAAGTTTGAAACCCGAACCTAGGTAAGTCAACGCTCAGCCCTACCTAATTTTTCCTAATTAACATTTTGTAGAATCTCTTGAGAGAATCTCCCAAGCTTATTGGGGACCACCCATCCGTAGGACGGATCCGTCAGGGATCTCACCCACCCACTTCCCACAAATGATTTTCTTTAGTTTTCTAATTACCTATCACATTGATTTATGACATATAAAAGTAGCTTCGTTAACTAACCCATTATCACATGTTCCTTTGTATAATTTTATGGCACAACACAAACTCAGAGAGCACCATCTTTTGGCAAAACATATTTTGCAAAGTTATTTACAATGCTTTTCCCCTTCTACCTACGCAGAAGATAAACCTTTGTTCACTAGAAAATCCCTTCTATCTGTGTAGAAGAAAATAAACCCTCTAAGATTTCTATCCCTTCACTAGTATCGACGACTCCATGATCCCATCCTGATTTGTATGAGGGTCAGGTAGTTCCTAGGAGTCATTGAGAGATTTATAGCCAGAGCCCCCCTGGCACTCCCACCTCCTCCTACCTAATGGATTCCTCACCAAGTGACCTCTCGTCGTCGGGGCTGTCCAAATCTCCTTGCGGTAGTACAAAACAATCACCCTTGGAGCAAGGTTCCGCATCTCGCCTTGGGGGAGGCATAGTGCGATCTTTCCTCTTATTATCCTAATTATATATTTACAATAAGATCTAGCTGCTGCAAGCACAATCAATCTTTCCTGTGTAACCATCAATGCATGCACAAGTTTTTTTTAAAAAATAGTAGTAAGTGTTTTTAGAATAGGAAGAAGCCCCACCCAAATCTAGGGTTTCTCTTTTAAGGTCCCACCTTATTCTTAGGGTTTCGCTTTCTACTTGCGACCCTTTTTTTAGGGTCCGCAAGATATTTCATGAATTTGAAGTTTATTTTATCCTTATGAAAATATTGGTATTTTTGCCCTAAAAGATAATATGGGCATTTATACCTATAACAGGCAATTCATGCATTCTCCTGCCCTAACCCGTGCTTAGTAGGATTTCAAATGCTTTTCCAAGTCTGTTTAGACTTTAGAATTTGTATCGACAAATTCTTATCAATGTCCAACATGTCTTTCAGACTTCGGATATTTATTTAATTTCCAAATACCAATAGTTTCAGGGTTGTCAAGTATTTCATAGTTATTTTAGCTTCAACATTCTCGATATTTTAGGTAAGGTTTTCTCATTGATTCATACGTGGGTCAACTCATGATATTGACGCTCTCGCTAATATAACCATTAATATTAACATTACGTGTGTTTTCAGTAAGAAAATAATTTTTATTTTATTCTAGTCATATTCTATGGTTTAATCGACGATGTCCAATTATTTGCCTTAAGTGCAATGCTGATTGTTTTTCTAAAAACTTTATTCTAGGAAATGCAAAAATCATAACTACAAATTTTCTTTTATCTTTTAGACATCGAATTGTATTACCACGCACCTAATTTATGCGCGTCTAGTATATATTTTTCTATTTATTTAATGCATTGATTATTTGATGATATTAACTAAATAATTTTCTATAAATTATTATAAAACTTATATGCATCTTTTTATCATCATCAAAATGAAATAGAGATAGTCTTTTTCAAGGGAAAATTATAAAATATTTCCTTCTCTAACAATGTCTACCTGTTTTTACTTATTATAATCACATGCATCATTGATGAAATAACAATAAATATCACGAAATAATCTATAATTAAGATATTTTCTTAATGACAAGCATATAATCATTTTTCAAGTGAAAGAGTCTTTTCACTGAATAGTTAATTATTATATTACTTAGGCTATTTTCCTAAGCAACAGTTCATGTGCATTTTCTTTAGAATGCATTTGTAATCATTTAAAGTCAAATATAGCAATAAGCTTATAAAATATATTTTTTTCCAAACCAACAAGATGTTACCTCTCTCAAGTTTGTTGTAATGGGAGTTTTGCCAATTCCTACTGCGTCATTTTCTCCATCGGCCGCATTCTTTGCTTCCCTTGCTTCAAATGGGCTTTTTGAATTTCAATGACCTCATGGAGCCATGAATGTCAGGCGAAATTGACACGGTAGTTCAGGGAGTATTGGTGGTCATCTAGAAAAATTTGGTTAGCATCTTGCTTAGCGATATGGATGTATGGGTGGAAGGTCTAATAGGGTGGAGAAAATAAAAATGAGGTAGAAGAGGGGTATTTACCTCCTTCAAGGCTCAAGCTACAATGGAAAAGAGAAGTAGAGAAAATTTTCCATCATCAAGAGGTTTTCCTTCTTGCTTTGATTGTGAAGTAGAGATGAGGGTGTATTTATAGCCATGAGGGGGAGCATGCAATCGACTCATTCTTTTGGCTACTTCTCAAGAGCTAAGTAAGCTTTTTTTAAAATGTTTTTTGATTGCCTATCTATTGGATGGTGGCATGGGGATAATTTTAAAATCCCACGAGGCATTAAAAACATCATGATTTTTTGTCTATTTTCTAAAAAGCTTTTTTTTTTCAAAACGACTTCATCTGATGGTTTTTTGCCAAGTTACCTTATGACTTATCTAGTTTATAAAGTCATGCCGCCATAGTCTTTGATACTTAACTTACTCAATATCATGCTCGTTCTTGTGCATTCTTTGTTTACCAATTAAATCTTTTGTGATTTGTCTCACGGTTACAAAATCAAGGTGATCTTTGACGCATTAAATGGAATCAGGAATGCTAAATCAAATATAACGTGGAAAAATTTATGATCAAGCCATCATAATATTAATTACGAGACCTCTTTACTTCTTGTTGGCTGGGAATATTGAGACCTCTTCTCATGTTGGATTGTAGAATTCATTTAATGCGGGGCTCGATATCAAGAAAATTACATGCGGTCACTTATGTGATAGCTCGATGAGTAATTTTTAAAACGCCTCAAGCCTGAATTCATTTCTTGATATGAAGCGATGTGGTAGGAATATTACACAATGGTAGATGTAAAGAATGTTTTCATGTCATTTTCTTGTTCAAAAAAAAAAAATCACATACTACAACATGGAAATGGAATTGAGTTGAGACTAAATCTCATGCCTCAAACCATCATACATCCATAAACACATATACATTTTTTTGTAATTTTTTAACGCATAAAAACTATTTTTTCTCGTATAAAATCTTTTTTTTATTTTTTAAATTTTATTTACTAATAAATTTCTATTATTTTATGATTTTTTGATTCAACCTGATAAGACTTACTAAGGTTCATTATTATCTTTCATTTCACACCATAAGAACACAATTTTCCTATCTGAAGTGGAAAAAACCCTTTTGTTTTCTCTTAAATATTGTATTCTAAGATTTAAATTATTAATAAAAACCACACTTCATTATGAGTTCTACATATTATCACTTGCAACCCTCAAAGACATGTCAAACAAGGTTCATTCAAATTTGTATTCCATATGCACTTCATTTGGACCATAAACTGTCAAAAACAAGTAAATTTTCTTCATAAAATGGACATACCGCTAAATTGCATGTTTCGGGTTACGAAAATTGAATGCATGGACAACCATTGGACCCACGATTGATCTCTACATAGAAGTTGACATTAATTCTCAATATTCTCTTGATCTTTCCTCAATATGGTGCATTGCCAAATAAGCATTCTTCATCTCGTTCTTCTCTTTCTTTCACCCACATGAATGATCTCTTAGAGAGAGAGAGAGAGAGAGAGAGAGAGAGAGAGAGAGAGAGAGAGAGAGAGAGAGAGAGAGAGAGAGAAGGAGAGAGAGGAGAGAAATATTGAATTTCCATCTCTACATTTAGGCAATCATTCTTGGTGTTTGCAGAGATTAGTGATAGGGAGTAAAAAAATGGGAAAATGTGCATGTTGTTGAAAGTTATGACAAATTATTTATGCTCAAGGAAGAGATGCTTTGTATCCCATAAGCACATTGAGGAGAGTGGAACAACCCAAAGGCATAAGCATGTACTTGGTTCTTATTTCAATATTCAGTGTCATTGTACTTTTTGTCCCTTTAGTCAATGTCATTGTCTACACACTCAAGATTGTGATTATGAGTCCAAGCTTCCATCTTGGAACCTAATTCACTTGTGTGACAGCCAACCCTTCTTGTCTATGTTATCAGGAGCCTTCTCTTTCTCTACCATCCACCATAGCCATGCTCCGGATCCATGCTTTCTAACATGGTATCAAAGCCATGGTGACATGGCTAAGCCCATTAGACTTTTTCTTCAGCTCCTCTTCATCTTTGGTCCACTTATTGTCAGCTCATGAGTTCATTTCTCACTCCAACGGCACTCTTTCCTTTATGACAACCATAGCCAACCTGGACCTACCCTACTTGGAGCTTTCATATCTCACAAACCAAGGCATATCTCACTGAACTTCCTTTTGTGGACCTCTTGCTCTACTTAGGGGACAACTTCCTGTCACTTCAAACATCAACATTGCCTTGCTCTGAGTTCAACATTAAAGGAATTTGTCATCGCTAGCTGTTTTGTTCTTGTGCCTGTTCATATGGCCTACTCTCCCTGCATGTAGCACGATTCTTGTCAAATTCATAGGGAAATTGAAGGTCCATACCTAAGCTCTCTCCCACTCAAAGGGTTTTCAAAATGGTCATCTCTATGAGCTGTAATCAGTGAAAAACCAAGCCCCTGTCCTAAAACCCTAAACAAGAAGCCATAGCCATTTGGGTTGAAGCTCATAATATACTTCATTTTCTCACTCCTCTCAGCTCACTCAAGTGTCTGCCACTCTGATCTAGTGCTCCACTCAGTTGCCAACACTTCAAATGAATAAGGAGGGGAGAAATCATCCAACAGCATCAAGTTCTTCAAAGCATAGTATCTTTTGATACTCATTTTAGTGCTTCTTGGCACTTGTGTTTCTTGACACATCCAAGAACAACTCATTTGCTAATTTCACTTCAATTCTTGCAATGACAAACATGAAGATTTTAATGTGGAATGCACAATTGATTAAATCCCTTGTAAGCCACAATCTCATTGTAAAAGGATTGACTGAGAACTGGATTTTAGGACTCCATTTGGACCCGTTCTTGAAGTGTTGAAGCTCGTTTTGGAGCTGAAAAGTGCCCGAGAGATGTTAAAGAGCCAATTTTCATGAAAAATCAAATGGTGACAGATGACCGAGCTAGAGTTTTCATAGATGCATTTCGACATAAAAAATCCAACACAAGTCTTGGTTTATCAATCGCAGGTCATTTGACCCTCCATTTAATCCCCATAAGGTTCAGTGTTATAAAGCAGCTACCGGATTGGGAAGCCGTAAAGTGCGTGGGAGAGGCTAGGTTGATAGAGTTCGACACCACGAAGCCGCCTGTCCGATCAGATTGCAAATCGGAGTTCGTTTGGGCCTTCAAAATTGAAAAACGACTTGCGGGACAGTGTGAACAGAAAAAGATGAACCGATTATTTTAATATTTTCAACCTTAGGCTTAATAAAAGCCTTGAAACTAATGAACAGAGGGAAGCGTCAATGCGCCTCCTCATTTTTGCTCGTTGCCTCTCTGATTCAAACTTGTTTGGAGAGAGAGAGAGAGATTCTCAATCAAGGCAAGGAGAGGAACAAGATGGCTGCAAGCTTGCCTATTTGAATGGAGGATTTAAAAATCTCATTTTTAGTATTTCTCTCTCCTCCCTCTCTCTCTTGCAAGGGGCAGTTCCTGCGTGTGAAGAAGAATGAAGCCCGGTTGATGAATGCTCGTCCGGGTGCCGGATTGCTTCCAAACCGAAGGTGGGCTGAAGATGGCAGTGTGGAGGCAAGCTGAGTATCAAACCGGCCCTGGTTTGCAGACCTGCAACAAGTTTCAAAACCCGAAGTAATAAAAAATACATGGTAATGATATTTTTACAAAGAAAATGGCTCTTTTTTCGCATTTGATGAGGTTAGCAATGTTCATATGGGCTGAAAATTGATGGACATGTTGTTTGTTGTTGGTTTTAGTCTTTCATGATAAAAAACTCAGAAAATATACACTTAAAGTGTGGAAAATAAATGAAAAAACCCGAAAAGCATGGTTTTTAGAGTAAAAATGGGATTTTTGGGCTTAAAATCGAAAAAGTATAAAACAAAACACCTATAAAATCTACATGGTTGCTATTTAAAGACTCAAAAGCCACAACTCTAAAATAATGCTAATTTTCTTTCATTTTTATTGATAATAAATAAGAAAAAATAGGAAAAATACTCTTTAAAAAGTGGAAAAATAGGGGAGCGGACGAGAAAAATTATGAAAAATTATGGATGTGTCTCTGGGTGTATAATGAGGATAAAGCATGGTGTTTTACCTCAGTTTATCCCCATTTATATGTTTTTGTGAGTATTTACTGCTTATTTCGTGCGAAATACACATGAAATTACCCTTTTACCTATGCAAGGAGGCAAAACCTTAAACGGTAGGGGAGGAGGGGAGTTTGAGTGCTAAAATATGTTATAAAGTCTAATTTATTTTTTGCATTATTCATATAGGATGATGTTAAGTTAAATAAAGGGAAACATAGCACGAGTGTAAGGCTTGGTGTCTTCTCTCATCACATCAATTATGCGTTAGTGTATGGAAACATGAAAAGAATGGATTTGCACAATGCAGGATGCTATTTTTCAATTGTTTGAGCACTTAATAATATACACATTTGCATCAAGCATTGTTAAATGGTATCAATTACAAGCTCTTGGATACATAGCACTTGGTTTCTTTAGGACTTGACCCACGTAGAGAGAGTGAGCAACCCGATTGTAGGTCTAGACGATGGGTCAAAGGGGATGGATAAGTGAGGATAACTGCATTCTTGGAACCTTAAATATATTGGCACTAAGAGGGGAGTTTATTTCGAATGTGTCTATGTGTGGAAGCAGCGCATCGAGGGGCCAATCCCCAAGATGTAGGAGAGCTGCGGTAGGGCCACGGCAATCAGCCGGTGGGGTGCCCTTGTGTTTGTGATATGTGGCATTTATTGCCATCATATGTATAATCTCCCTCTGAGGAGACAGGAAATGGAATACCCATTGGATTACAGACTATAAATGTGTAGTGATTAGTGTTTAGGATAGTGTATCCCTCGACAGACGCTCCTGGCCCGCGAGGCTGTGTGGTGTGGTGGGGTTGTCTATTGAGGACATGAGGTTCAGGTAGTGCCTTAGCCAGTGTTGGCCCATTTTAGATCCCATCAATGGTGCGTCTGCCAGGAGCTGCCAATAAGTGGCGGTCTCCAAATCTAGGTTGTAAAGGGACCTAAGTTTATCATTTCCATTAGGAGTATGCTAAGCTAACCATAAAATGGGGTTTGTTCAAGGATGGAAAACCTTGGCTTTCCCTATACAAAACTTAATGATGGACTTAGTTAGTTATGTAGAGCATGAGTCCTCTACAAAAGATAATTTAGGTGATGAGAAGAGTAACCAATTAGTGGTTACCCCATCCTCTAATGCAATGGCATGGGCCGAGGTTTTCCTTGGTGTGGTCTCTACCCACCAAGAGAAATCATGTATAACCATCCATCAACCTAGAGGGCATGGAATAAGTATGTTGGAAGCTATGGCGGTCATGGCATCAATAAGTGATTATGCTAAAGCCATAGTGCCATGGGAAAAACTCGACATACAGTGGAGTGCAGTTATGGTTGAAACATCCCATGTGGTGGGGCATTGTGCCAAAATTTTAAGTATCACAAGGATGTTAGAAGCCCTAGATGTAAAGGGAAAATTGTTGCTTAAAAGACATGGTCCCCAGGTCCTAAGTGCTAAGGATAAGTTTGATTTTGATGAGGGGTAGAAGCTCCTAGATAAAGCCATCATGGAACTGCTTAGGAAGGGGCAAGATATGGAAGATCCTCTAAGAAAGGATCTGAATGACATGCTAAGAGCTATAGGTCTCCCTAGACCACTTTATGAGTTGGTAGAAAGGGACATTAAGGATAATATTAACCTTCCTACACCAGTAAAGGTGGAAATGGAAGAGTTTGGAGACCCTAAGACACTAGGGTTAGGCCATGATTATGAGGATTTTAATGGCCCAGTGCTGATCCTGAAGGAAAGGACTAAATGCCCTCCTCTTTATAGGGATCTCCCAGTGTTTCATGGGCTAGTTAATGAGGATCCGATGGTGCATTTACAAGAATACGACCTAAGTTACCTTGCAAGTGGGTTCAATGATATTCATCGGATGCTCGTATTCTCAAGTACCCTAAAGGGAGAGGCTAGAAAATGGTACTGGAGCCTCCCAAGGGGGTCTATTAAGTCTTTTGAGGAGTTGAGTGATCGATTTTTAGATGAATATGAGAAGAAGGCGCCTATGACCCAAGTTTTAGGGCAGCTGATGGAGATTAGACAAGAAGCCTATCCTTCTACTAAAGAATATGCTAGAGCCTTTGATGATATTTTGAGGCTTTGGCCAAGAAGAGCTACTACATTGCCAGGTGATGTGCTATGTGAGCTCTTTTTGAGTGGCTAGAGATTAACATGCAAATCCAAGTGGGACTGCAGAATCCTAAGTCGTTAAGGGAAGCAAAGATGCATGCCATTGATTATGAGGGACATATTCAGAGATGTTGGGAAAACTTTTGGAGTTTTCCCCGCTCAGTACAAGTGCATCCTAGCTTCCAACCATTTTTACAAGGAGACAGCTCACTTGTTGATACCAAGGCAGCCTATGAGAGAAACCTTGATGGCCAAAATCTCCAAGCAAAAAATGGCAATAGTAGGGATAATATAATCCCTGGGGATAAAAAGATTCCAAGCCCAATAAGTCCCATCAAGGCTTGTAACACTTCCATGAGAGGTAGTTGTGATGGTAGAATTGATAGAACCATTAGGTCTACAAGCTTAGATGAGTGTTCTAGTTGTGCTCCTAGTAAGGCTCTTGAGAGACCTTTCCAATTTATAGATGAATCATGCTTTCGAGTAGATGCTATTTCTTTTAGTAAAAGCGTGGTTCCTATGGCTAAGCAGTTGTTGCAGAGTGGACAAAGGCAAGTAAAGACATCTCGTGTAGAGAAGATGCGGCATGCCAAAGGTCCACCTGTACTATATAGAAGCCATAAGGTTGTGAGGCCATCTGGTAATGGTGATAAATCCATAGTGAGTCCATTGGACCAATGTGGGTAGATGAGGCAGTCTAAGAATATGAAAAGGAATATGAGATGGGTTTCGAGGCCCAAAACTCCTAAAAATATCATTGGTGTGTCAGATGAAGGGCTAGGAATTTCATGTGGACATGCTTTGATGGATTCCCAAGAGGATGCAACTAAAGGCCATAATGCGACATTTGACTATAGGGACTGCCGCCCTGAGATGCATCTATGTGATGGGTCTAGGCTTGAAGCTCTATCTAGTTTGGATCGTATCATTGATATATGTAATGGTCCAATTAGAGAAGAGTTGAATGATCATAAATCCATGATTCTCCTTGTAGGAGGAGTTACTGGAAAGTTGGGACAAGTGATCCATTTGAATGATGACCAAGGGGATGAGATATATCAACCTAACGATGTCATTCATTCAGCTCATAGTACCCAAGAAGAAATGACCATTATCACTGAGATATCAATAGAAAGGCTTGGGCTTGTGGATCTACAAAGAGCATAGATCAAGCTTTTAGTTGACTCGCATGAGAAGCATGAGGCTAGTCCTCCTATTTTATGCTATCCTTGGTATCCTGATTAGTTCGATAGGATGTGTTGTATATGCCAAGGAGATCATATATTGCATAGATTAGAATGAACTATCCATTTTAGGCCAAGAGAGCGAGCTAGTTTGCAGAGAAATGTTCTATTTCTTTAGGCCAAGAGGGAAATTTCTCTGTTTGGTGTGGGTACAGTTAATGGTTTTTGTTGTAGTGATAGCATTATACAGGTTAATGAAGTCGCTGGAGGGAGCCTTTGCTGCAAAGAGCTTTGATCCGAGAAAATCACAAAAAAAAATTTGTCTAACACTTTGTTGATTTTTTTGTACATTTGGAGGTTTGAAATAAAGAAGAGGATGGGAACAACCTCTTGGGAAATCCAAGAAATCACTGGATGGAAATATTTCATGGACCGGTTTACCAAGGGGGGGTGAAGAGTAAAGATCAATGGAGGAAGGTGAAGGGAAAATGTGTAATGTGAAAAGAAAATACATGAAATGGATTTGGAGCCATCCAAAGGGCATGTGAGGCTCATAATGTCATGGCTTTGGAGCCTTATGATAATTCAAACAAATGGGACCCTTCTTGGAAGCATTAGTGGAAGAAAAAGCAGGCACATGATTTTGTAAGATTTTTTGAAAATACTTCCACTCGAATCCAAAAAATACTTTTCAAAATGAAATTTGTAGCGCGCAAGCTGAAGTTTCGGCTAGTATTTTGTTATAATTTTTTGGAGCTACGAGTCGGGAGATATGGCCAAAATGGTGGATGCTAACTTTTCCCAACTGCAGTGGAGACCACCTCCCAATTTTATATACACCCACACTTTCTTCCCCACACTTAACACTTCCATAAAACATAATTCATTAGACTCCCAACCCTTTCCCCTCTCTTCTCCTCTTTCTCAAGCTAATAAACCATTAGAATTCCCCTCCTAAATTACCCTCAAATCATCCTTAATTGTAGTAGTAATGTATGAATTCTCACTACTCTCTCTCCACTATTGCTAGATATTATCTTATTTTATGAAGATTCTCTATATATTTTTATAGGAGAGCTCTTGGACTGAAGCTATGGAGGGGAGAATGGAGACAACTCACCTATGATGGAACTTGATTAAGTACAAAATTGGTCAAAAAAACATCTAGATGGAGCTTCCACATTGGTGGAACCGCCTTAATGCACCTTTAGTGGTGTTAATTCCTATTCTATCTTAACCTCCTCCTCCCTAAACACCTCAAGGCCTATTTAAAGAGGCCTTCTCCTTTGTAATTTGCAAGGGAGAGCCAAGAGGCCTTCTTCAGCCCTATTGAGCCTTCCCCATTCTCTCTTATGAGCTTATGCAGTTCATTCCCTTACTATAGCTTATGCATGCTCTATAGTGTAATAAGCCCATGCTATTGGTGTCCATATTGTGTATATTGGTTATGTCTTGAGGGTTCTCCATCTCTTGTGCCCTCTTCAGTTTGATTGATTCATCTATTTTTTGTAGTTCTCTCTCTCTCTCTCTCTCTCTCTCTCTCTCTCTCTCTCTCTCTCTCTCTCTCTCTTAGTTTTCCTCTTTTCTCCCTCACAAGCTTCTCTTCCTCTTGCATAGCGCCCTAGTCTTCTCTTCCATGACTAGGTGGTGCCCTTACCTCATTCACTTTGTGGCAGAAGGGAGTTTGGCATAGTATAGAGGTTGCCATACCGAATTTCCTTCGTCATAAATTGGTGCCCCCACTGAGGACATTCTCATCCACAATTCTCTACCTCCTTATGCGGGACGATACAACACATAGTGGTGCATCCTCTACAACAAGTGCTCCAAGTGGCTCTTCTCCAACGCCTTCACCAACTCTTTTTGAAGCTGATCGAAGTCCATGACTCCCACAATGGTCTCCCAAGGAAGCCCAAGAAAGGAAGTATGTCTATCGAATGATGGCACGTATGCGGGTAAAAGGTATTCACCTTACAAATTCCATTCTCTCACAATGGAAAAAATCATGTTTCCATCAATTGTTGCTAGGTTCTCATAATTGTGGTGAGTATTTTGCAAACAAAGTGAAGGACCTTTCGGGAGGACCTCATCTCCAAATCATCAAATCCCTCTCTCTCTCTGGTCTAATCCACATCAAAGGAGGACAACTATGCATGAACGGTGTGGAGTTTTGTGCAGGTGCAAAGTATGGAGACTACCTTCAACTATTGCTAGCTCAAAGGTTGGGTGTGGTTGAAAAGGTGTCCATCACACCTTATGAAATATATGTCGCTGAGGATGGACACACTAAGGCAAGAACAGTCACTGGTGAGCAAATTCTTTGTACAGCAAAGTTGGTGGGCTCTAGAAAGAAACACTCTAGGAAAAATCCTTTATAATTCAAGAAAGTGCATTCCCTCTACTCCTTAAGTAGTCTCCACTTATGAATAATAATAATGGCCCAAATTTCTACACCTTCCACTATGTACAAACATATGAGTTAATGTATGCATCAGTAGGAAGATTTTCTTCCAACAGCATCTTGTCATGTACTTTGGGGCTGAAAGATTAAGGGAGATTCTTATATCACCAGAACCTATAATATTCCCAATGCTAAACTACAATACATCCTTCAATGTACATGTCTTTATTATATTATAATAGTTTCTCATGAATCACCGCACGTTGTATGGACCAATCCAATCTCTTGCTATGCAAACTGTGCATATTGTAGCTAGCACAAAGCTTAGATTCCAAGGCATTATTAGAAGCATACTGGGGCCTAGACGTCTTGCTGAAATCAATGCATCTGTGAACCCATTCATCCTTTCCCTCATAAAATACAACTTAAGTCTAGACGTGTTCATCTTTGTACTCTACTAAGGCAACATGGCATTTCCAAGCTTCTTTGGGCGCAATGGGAAAAATATAGTGGATTTTTTTGACAACCTTGAGATGGCCTTCCTTGTTTCTGGGAGGGATGATGAAGCATTAAAGTTGAGGACTTTTTCTTTCGTGCTCAAGGAAGACGCGAGAATGTGGTTCCAAACTCTCAATCCGACCCAAAGAGCTGAATGGGAGGGATTGAAGGCAACTTTCTTGCAGAGATTTCAACAAACTAACTCAGCTGAAGAGTTATGGCAACGACTTTTGGCCCTCCATCAAAGTGATCCTTATGGTTATGCAACTTATGAGGAAGGGTTTTTGAAATTTTGGGGGCAGTGGTGGTTAGACTCACTAAATCCTGGTGAGAGAGCTCCAAATTGCCTTCAAAAGGATCAATTTATTTCAGGTTTGTACCCCTTGCTTAGGGAGAAGGTAAAGGTGAAATTTTCAAACACTCTTGAAGATTCTTTGAGAATCACTAGGAAAAAGAATCGAATGATTCTCTACCAAGCCCATGCTAGCCAAGGAGTTTTGGGAAACAACATCACAACTATGGAGGCCTCTCAAGTTCCCCCAAATGTATCTAATGCACCAGGCCTTGTTAGAGGTCAAGAAGACATGATCCAATAAATAAACAATCTTACTAATCAACTAGAGGGTTTGAGAGTGAATCTTGTGTAAGGTGCAAGAAGACCTATTGAGGGGAATGGTGGGAATTGACCACAAATGCGGTGACAAGCAAGGGAGATGTTGTGTACAATTGTGGAGAAAATGGACATGGCATGTACAATTATCCTCACCCTAGAAGATATGATCACCCTAACAGAGGTCCTTGACAACAAGTAAACCCTCCTCGTGCTAGGACTCAAGAGCAAGAGCAGTCACGACCTGCAATTTTACGACCACATTATGTTCAAGCTGAAACTCCTGCTGTTCAACCAAATGTTAATGTCATAAGAATAGAGGAGGTGGTCAGGGATAGAAGGCTCCAAGAAGAAATAGTGAGAGGTCAGATGAAGGTAGATGTAGTAGAGACCATGCCTATCAAGCGGGTACGTGTCCAAACTGAGGTAAGCAAGGAAGCAATCAATGAGGCAAGTACATCACGGGCACCTAGAGATGAAGGGAAGAAAAGAAAGACTCAAATTAGATTGATATCTCCTACTTCCCTTTGGGTTCTTGGACACAACCTTATGATCTGATAGCAGATGTCAGCTCTCAAGGGCCAAAAATTACTTGGCCACAACTACTTCATGCCTCTCCAAAGCTACGACAAAAATGGTCAAAAATGGTAAGCACAAGAGCAAGGCAAGGTAAAATACTTAGTGCAATCAAGGCATATGGCCTCAAAGATATAGTGCCTTTAGTGGAGGCTCAAATCAAAGGTCAACGGATTCAAAAAACATACATCGATAGTGGAGCAGAGGTTTGTGTCATGAAAAAAAAGCTTATGCATCAATTAGGCTTAGAAGTAATGAAATTCTCAACCTTTAGGGGAAAGATGGCCACCAATGATGTGGTCACATGTGTGGGTGTAGTGAAAGCTTTGAGAGTTTCTGTTTTTGGAATCACTACAGTAGTGGATGTTTATGTGATGCCAGTAAAGGGAGAAGGATATCCCCTCATCCTAGGGAGACCTTGGCTTATGGGCATTGGAGCTAGGCAAGATTGGGCAATAGGGGATCTGGAGTTGAGGCCACGTAAGGTGGGTGACCACGATCAAAAGGTGGTTTACAACTTGAAGAGTGGGCGTCAAGAGAACCTTGAACTAGAAACGTCTGCCGATGAGTGGAGCTCAAGTGGATGTTCCTCATCGGTAGAAGATGAAGAGAGTTCAAGTGGAGAGAGTGATAGCACTCTCGAAGTTATGGGCGTCACCTTAAAGGAACCTACCTCATCAGAAGATAACCCAAGAATCCAAGGAGAAGATGTGTGGGATGCTAGCCTAGAGGAGATGATATCCAAGGATATAAAGGATGAAGAAAGGGAGGGTTATGTGAATGTTCTCAAGAAGCATGCATCATTGTTTATTTCTGATTATACTCACATTGCAAGTGTCACATCACATGCAACTCAAAGAAGGAAGCAAACCTATAGTACAAAGATTGAGAAGACTGGGAGTTGTGCAACAGGATACACTGTTGATGGAGGTGAAGAGACTCTTGAATACAGGATTCATACACCCAGTGGGAGATTCAGAATGGGTCTCCCTAGTAGTAGTGAGGCCAAATAAAAATGGTAAGTAGCGAGTATGCATAGATTACAAGCCACTAAATGTTGCAAAAAAGAGGGACCACTTCCCTCTCCCATTTCAGGATGAAATCTTGAATGAAGTAGTGAGACATGAACGGTATACAGTGTGTGATGGCTACTCTAGCTACTTCCAGATTCACATTGCAGAGGAGGATTACAAGAAGACTACTTTCATCATAACATGGGGTTGTTTTTCCTTTCGGGTCATGCCCTTTGGTCTCACAAATGCCCTAGAAACCTTTCAACGATTCATGAATAGGGTCTTCCAACCTTACTTTGGTAAGTCCATAAGGGTTTTCATAGATGACTTTTGTATTTACAGCTCAAGGAACATACATCTACACAAGGTTGATGAAGGATTTACTCGCTTAGCTAGGTTGGGTGTACAAATAAATAAGGATAAATGTCACATTGGGGAAAGCAAGGTAACACTACTAGGGCATGTAGTGTCAATTGAAGGAATTGAGGTAGATCCAAAAAAGGTAGAAACATCGCTAGCTCTACCTTCCCCAACCTCCATCAAACAATTAGTCTCCTTTTTACAAAAGCTAAGATATTTGTGTAGATTTATACACTTTCTCTCTCAGGCCATATATCCCCTGCAGCAACTAACACGCCAAGAAACACTTGTATGGAGTGAACAAAGTGGACATTTTAAGGAGATAAAGAAAATATTGTGGTCACTTCCTATAATCCTCCAGCCTTGTTGGGAAGAAACATTCTTTGTAAACCCTAGCGTGGGAGAAGAGGCCATTGGTGCCGCTCTCCTACGAAAAGATCCAAAAACATCCTTCATGAGGCCTGTGTATTTTTCCAGCTACCTCATGAAAGCCTCAGAGAAGGCTTACACCTCCATGGAATAACTAGTGTTGGCCCTCATGTTTGCAATACCAAATTTCAACCATATTTGCTTCCAAAGAGGTTTGTGATCATCACTGTGGAGGATATGTTTCCCTATGCACTACAATATATGGAAATCTCTGACAAAATAGCAAAGTGGGTGGTCCAACTTCAAGATTTTGATTATACAGTGCAAGTTGAAAAGACAACTCGAGCATGCCTGGCTGATTTTTTGACAAACAAGTGCTATGAGAAAAATCTGAGGGTGAAAAGAAAGGACCTTCCATCACCCCCATCCATAAAGACTCTTGTAGATGCTTATAGCCTCTACTTTGATGGTGCATACAAGAGAATTAAGGATAAGGCAGCCGCATGCATTGTTGTTTTCTCTCCTTTAGGAGAGAAAATCTATGGTGAAGGAATCATCTTGGAAGGTGTCCACTCTAACAATGAGGTAGAATATCAAGCTTTAATTCATGGTCTTTGTTGGTGTCTTAGTAATTCAATCAAGAGGTTGAATTCTTTTGGAGACTCCATGCTATTGGTAAGGTAGATGCAAGGTACATGGGCATGCAAAAATACAAACCTCTCTAGTAAAATGAGAGAGGCCAAATCTCTTATGAGAAGACTTAGGGAGGCACAAGTACATCATGTGCCAAGAGACCAGAACAAGGATGCCAACCATCTAGTATCATCAAAGATGAATGAGTCAATGGTGGGAGCAGTGGCTATCAAACCCCCACTTCAACAAGGCAAGGAAGACTTAGAAGATATTCTACACCTCTTAGAGCAAGGAGAAGCTCCCAAACACCTAACTAAGGGAGAAAGACAATGGATAGCTCAGAAGGCTACAAGATATCGCATGAAAAATGATAGTTTGTATTGTCTTGGTAAGGATGGTGTGCTTAGGAAAGTGCCTTCAAAATGGGAAATTGAAGAAATCTTAAAAGCTTGCCATGATGATGTGTGTGGAGGCCACTTTCCACACGACATCACAAGTAGAAAGGTTCTACAAGCCGGCTTTACTTGGCCCAATCTACACCGAGATGTCAAATATTGGTGTCAAACATGTGAAGAATGTTAGAAATCAGGACCATGATAGCTCATAGCAGAACCCCAAACCCCAATCAAGGTCTATGGACCCTTTAAGAAGTGGGAAATTGATGCCATAGAGCCTCTACCACGGACTCCATCAGGAAAAGAGTATATTATCATGGGGGTAGATTACATGACTAGATGGGCCGAGGCTATGCCAACTAGAAGAATCACTGCTAAGGAATTGAGTAAATTCATCTTTGACTACATTTGTTGTAGGTTTGGTACCCCTCTTGAAATACTATCAGATAGAGGACCAAGGTTTAGAGCTAATGTGGTGGGTGAACTCATGCAAAAGCTAAATATTCAATGACGACACTCTACCCCTTACTACCCTCAATGTAATGGATTGGTGGAAAAGGTAAATGGAATGATTTGTAAAATCATCAGCAAATAGGTATATTCAAGGCCCTGGGATTGGGACAAGCACCTTAGTGGAGCTCTATGGGCTTACAGAATCTCCTTCAAAACCATGTTAGGGTTCACTCCTTTTCATCTAGTTTATGGGCAAGAGGCTCTTTTGCCTATTGAGGTGAAATTAGCCAGCCTTCGGGTATTAGGTGGCACAATAGGCTCTCAAAAGGAGAAGTTACATCAAAGATTACTAGACCTAGAGAGGCTACAATTGGATCGTGAAGAAGCCATCAACCACTAATTCCAGGAAGCTGAGAAGCGTAGAGAAAAGTTCAACAAGAATCTAATAGATAAAAACATCAAGGAGGGATCTTTAGTGCTTCAATATGACTTTGATAAAAGAAATGATGGCAAGTTTCTCTACTGGTGGGAGGGACCATTTTGGGTCACAAAAAATTTCAAAAATGGCTCCTACAAACTTTAAGTCATTGAGGGAAAAGTGCACAAGACCAGGGTAAATGGATGGCACTTAAAACCCTATCACATCAAGGTGGGGTCAGCTCATGATACCAAAGAGTGTCTAGAGGCATACCTCTAGCCAGGTTGGGGGGGCTATATGATCCGAGAAAATCACAAAAAATTATTTTTCTAACACTTTGTTGATTTTTTGTACTTTTTGAGGTTTAAAATAAAGAAGAGGGTGGGAACAACCTCTTGGGAAATCCAAGAAATCATTGGATGGAAATATTTCATGGACCGGTTTACCAAGGGGGATAAAGAGTAAAGATCAATGGAAGAAGGTGAAGGAAAAATGTGTAATATGAAAAGAAAAGACTTGAAATGGATTTGGAGCCATCCAAAGGGCATGTGAGACTCATAATGTCATGGCTTTGGAGCCTTATGATAATTCAAATAAATGGAACCCTTCTTGGAAGCATTAGTGGAAGAAAAATCAGGCACATGATTTTGTAAGATTTTTTAAAAAATACTTCCACTCCGATCCAAAAAGAAATTTCAACATGAAAGTTGTAGCGTGTGAGCTGAAGTTTTGGCTGGTATTTTTTTTATAATTTTTGGGAGCTGCAAGTTGGTAGATATGGCCAAAATGATGGATGCCAACTTTTCCCAGCTGTAGTGGAGACCACCTCCCAATGTTATACACACCCACACTTTCTTCCCCACACTTAACACTTCCATAAAACATCATTCATTAGACTCCCAACCCTTTTTCCTCTCTTCTCCTCTTTCTCAAGCTAATAAACCATTAGAATTACCCTCCTAAATCACCCTCAAATAATCCTTAATTGTAGTAGTAATGTATGAATTCTCACTACTCTCTCTCCATTATTTCTAGATATAATCTTATTTTATAAAGATTCTCTATATATTTTTATAGGAGAGCTCTTGGACTCAAGCTATGGGGGGGAGAATGGAGACAACTCACCTATGATGGAACTTGATTAAGTACAAAATTGGTTAACAAAACATCTAGATGGAGCTTCCACATTGGTGGAACCGTCTTAATCCAGCTTTGGTAGTCTTAATTCCTATTCTATCTTAACCTCCTCCCTAAACACCCTCAAGGCCTGTATAAAGAGGCCTTCTCCTTTGTAATTTGCAAGAAAGAGCCAAGAGGCCTTCTTCAGCCCTATTGAGCCTTCCCCATTTTCTCTCGTGAGCTTATGCAGTTCATTCCCTTACTATAGCTTATGCATGCTCTATAGTGTAATAAGCTCATGCTATTGGTGTCCATATTGTGTATATTGGTTATGTCTTGAGGGTTCTCCATCATTTCGACATCGGGAATCTAACACAAGTCTCGATTCGTCAATCGGAGGTAGTTTGACCCTCCATTTAATCTCTGCAAGGTTTGGCGTTATAAAGCAACTGCCGGATTAGGAAGCTGTAAAATGCATGGGAGAGGCCAGGCTGATGGAGTACAATGCCACGAAGCCACATGTCCAATCAGATTGCAAATCGGAGTTCATTTGGGCCTTCAAAATTGAAAAAACCACTTGCGAGACAGTGTAAATACAAAAAGATGAACTGGTTATTTTAATGTTTTAAACCTTAGGCTTAATAAAAGCCTTGAAACTAATGAAAAAACTGTCGAACAGAGGGAATCATCAATGCGCCTCCTCATTTTTTCTCGTTGCCTCTCCGATTCAAACCTGTTTAAAGAGAGAGAGAGAGAGAGATTCTCAATCAGAGCACGGAGAGGAACAAGATGGCTGCAAGCTTGCCCGTTTTAATGGAGGATTTAAAAATCTCATTTTTTAGTATTTCTCTCTCCTCCCTTTCTCTACAAGGGAAAATTCCAGCGCGTAAAGAAGAATGAAGCCCGGTTGATGAATACTCGTTCCGGCGTGGTACCGGATTGCTTCCCAATTGAAGGTGGGCTAAAGATGGCAGTGTGGAGGCAAGCGGAGCATCAAACGGGCCCTGGTTTGCAGACCCGCAACAAGTTTCAAAACCCGAAATAATAAAAAATGCACGATAATGACATTTTTACAAAGAAAATGGCTCATTTTTCGTATTTGATGAGGTTACCAATGTTCATATGGGTTGAAAATTGATGGACATGCTATTCACTATTGGATTTAGTCTTTCATAATAAAAAACTTAGGAAATATACACTTAAAGTGTGGGAAGTAAATGGGAAAAACCCAAAAAGCATGGTTTTTAGAGTAAAAATGGAGTTTTTGGGCTTAAAATCGGAAAAGTATGAAACAAAACACCAATAAAATCTACATGATTGCTATTTAAAGTCTCAAGAGCCACAGCTCTAAACTAATGCTGATTTTCTTCCATTTTTATTGATAATAAACAAGGAAAAATAAGAAAAAATAGAGAAAATGCTCTTTAAAAGGGGGAAAAATAGGGAATGGACAAGGAAAATTATGGATGTTTTTGTGGGTGTATAATGAGGATAAAGCATGAGGGTCTGCCTCAGGTTATCCCCATTTATATATTTTTGTGAGTATTTACTGCTTATTTCGTGCGAAATACACGTGAAATTATCCTTTTACCTATGCAACGAGGCAAAACCTTAAATGGTAGTGGAGGAGGGGAGTTTGAGTGTAAAATCTGATGTATTTGCTACGTTATTCATATAGGATGACATTAAGTTAAATAAAGGGAAGTATAGCACGAGTGGAAGGCTCAGTGTTTTCTCTCATCGCATCAATTATGCGTAAGTATATGGAAACATTAAAAGAATGGATTTGCACAATGCACGAGGCTATTTTTCAATTGTTTGAGCACTTAATCATATACACATTTGCATCAAGCATTGTTAAATGGTATTAATTACAAGCTCCTGGATGCATAGCACTTGGTTTCTTTAGGACTTAACCCATGTAGAGAGAGTGAGCAACCCGGTTGTAGGTCTAGACGTTGGGTCAAAGGGGATGGATAAGTGAGGATAAGTGCATTCCTGGAATGTTAAATTTATTGGCACTAAGAGGAGAGTTTGTTTTGAATGTGTCTATGTGTGGAAGCAACTCATCGAGGGGCCAATCCCCAAGATGTAGGAGAGCTGCGGTAGGGCCATGGCAATCAGCCGGTGGGGTGCCCTTGTGTCAATGATATATGGCATTTATTGCCGTCATATGTATATTCTCTCTCTGAGGAGATGGGGAAAGGGAACATTCGTTGGATTAGAGACTATAACCATGCAGTGATTAGTGTTTAGGATAGTGTATCCCTTGACAGACGCTCCTGGCCCGCGAGGCCGTGTGGTGTGGTGGGGTTGCCTGTTGAGGGCATGAGGAGCTAGTGCCTTAGCTAGTGCCGGCCCATTTTAGATCCCATCATAGACACTGCCTGAGTATACTCACGGTAAGACCTTCAAAATGTCTAAACTGGAGCAAATAGCCAAATTCAATGGTGAAGGCTTTCACGCTTGGAAGGAAAAGACAATATACAATCTCATAAGGAAAGATCTCTGGGATCTATTTGAGGATGATGCATGAGATTAGATGGCAAGAAGGAAGACGATGAATATAAGTTCATTGAAGAAGTCCAGTCCAAGACAAAAGAGTGGAAAAAGATGAACAACAAGACTCTAGGCATCATTTCTTGGGGACTATTTGGTGATATATTGCACCATATCTTCGGCATCAATATGCAAAAAATGCATGGGATGAGTTTGACAGGATTTTTGGAACTCAAGCTAAAAAATTCAAAAGTAAAATTACTCATGCAGTTCTCTAAGGTAGATGTAGAGAATAGTTTTTCTATGACCATGTACATTAACAAGTTCAAGAGCCTAAAAACTCAACTTGCAATTTTAAAGAAAAACATAGATGAGGATGAAGCCATAGCAATGCTACTAGCAAGTGTAAATCAAGAACCATATGAGAACCTTGTGTCTACCCTAAGTAATGTTCCTAATCTCTCACTCAAAGACATTGAGCATTCTCTACTTGATGGAGAAAGTAAACTTAAAAACAAGGATACAAAATAAATCATCTCAAAGGACAATCTCTTGTACACCAAGGGAACTTATGGAGCAAAAGGACATGGTTAAGGATTCAACACCAACAACAAGGATCGGGTCACATGTCATTATTGTGGTAAGACTAAGCACATGGCTAGTGAATGTTTCCACAAGAAAAGAGCACAACATGTGTAGAATGGTAACCATCAAAATCAGTTCATGAATGAAGAAGATGCTTCCATTATCAACAATAACTCTGATAGATTGTTTTGAAGAAATTTTCATAGTATATTTTCCATAGTGAAATTTTTTTCCCTTAGTGGATGTTTTTTTGTAAAAACCCTTTCCAAAGATGTATTTTTTCAAGCTTTACCTTGACTAGGCTGCCTATGGGCTAGTCTCCTAAGTTATATCATCATGTAGGGGGGGCAAAAGCCAACAAGTGTAGGAAGTCATTATTTGAGGGGGGTGTTGAAAGATATGGCAAATGATGTATGCTCTAGGAAGAGATACTCTATATCCCATAAGCACAATGGGGAGAGTGGAACAACCCAAAGGCTACATAAGCATGTACTTGGTTCTTATTTCAATGCAATGTCATTGTACCTTTTGTCCCTTTAGTTAGTGTCATTGTCTACACACATAAGTTTGTGTTTATGAGTCCAAGCTTCCATCTTGGAATCTAATTCACTTGTGTGACATTTAGTCCTTCTTGTCTATGTTATAATGAGTCTTCTCTTTCTCTTCCACTACCATAGCCATGCTCTAGATCCATGCATTCTAACACATATGGTATCAGATCCATGGGGTATTCTTTAGCCCCCAACCTCCTCTCCACAAAAAACGGCATGGCTTGGGAGAGCGTATGTTGATCACGTTGTTTTTTCAACACTCCCCTTTCCAAATTGTTAAATTTTTGGGCCTTTTGGGCCCCCAAAGGCCCAAAGGCCATGCCCTCTCAAAATTGGCCTTTATTTTGACCTATCAAGTACCCATAGCTTCCAATTCCTCGTGCATCTGGTTCCGGGGGATTTTACACTGAAAATTTTTGCACATCCATCTTGAAGTCTTGAACTATTGGGAACTTGTCTTGCTTTGATTTGGCACCTAAAAATTTTACAAAACACTTGCAACCACTACAAAAGTTGGTATTTTTAAGTAATTTCAATTCTTGTCTTCCACGGCCACTTAAAATTTTTGGATCTACGTCTTCTGCTTTCGTCGATCTTTAAATTATGCTTTAAATTTGCAATAGTCTTGTGGAACTTATCTAGCATTTCTTGGGTATTTAGATATCACTCTCATTGGCAACCATGGGATAGGGTGACTCAACCTGGTCAAATAATCAATGAATTGATATGGACATACAATAACCATAAAAAGCTTCAAGCTGTCATTAAATAGAATACACAACAAATCTCATAAACAACTCTCACCCTACCCCCTAAAAAAATCAAGGCATGAAAGCCACAAGGGATAGGCCAAGTATAACCAATAGAGATCCAAATCTAGTCTCTAACCAACCACTCCAACACAGACAAGCTAAAGAGAACTATCAAATAAATCATCCTAAGTAGTGGTTTGAAGTACCTACCTAACTTAGGACAATTCGACCAGGAACTCCTACTAGATGAGGACTCCTATAGCTTGGTCTTTCATTTTCGAATACTTTTGATTTATCATTTTTGAATACTTTAGGACTTGATACTTGAGTGTGTAAAATGGAGGGAGCTGAGTATAGTGACCCAAGGAGAACAGGGCATCAACGGTCCTAAATCGATATCCAAGAATCTATTAAGCCCTTGTAAGACAACACTAAATGGTTTTTCTTTCATTCACTTACTTCTATTTTTCTCCAACCTTTCTTATCTATCTTGTCGGCTAGACATCACCCCTAGGAAGACTGTCAAGAATCACATGATGGGAGGATGTGCTTGAGCTGCTGCGCCAAACACACACTGTATACACAAGAGGAAGCTCACTCAAGAACACAAGAAGAGATATGGAGGACAAAACGTTTTCTTGCTGGTTTCTTCTTCTTCTTCCACACACTATACAATGTACACAAAGTATAGATAAGATATAACATAAAGGAAAGTGGCCTTCTAAGTCAAACAGTGCATAACCGACTACACTAATTGACTGGCGTTATATCTTTTCCAATTGTAGGTAGGTGTAACAAACTAAATATAATAAGTGATAAGTCAGTGGCCATGTGAGTATCATAATGACCACCAACGTGCTAAGTGTAGACGTGCGGACTCATCTAGCCAGGTGGTCCATCATCAATGTCCGCATGTGTTGAGCTTACCATCTCAACACTCCCCCTCAAGCTCAATTCTATCTCTGCAACTCCAAGTAAGCTTCGGAACTTTTGAAGCTTCTCGACACCCAATGCCTTTGTGAAAATGTTAGCTATCTGATCCTGTGTGCTGACATATACCAAGTCAATCTCTCCTGCAAGTACCTTCTCTCTCACAAAGTGGTAGTTAACCTCAATGTGTTTTGTCCCAGCATGGAACACTAGATTCTTAGCTAGCTATATGCTGCTCATGTTGTCACAATGAATGAAAACTGGACTATCTCCTTGCACGTCCAAATCACCTAATAACTTTTGTAGCCATACCACCTCACATGCTGCCATAGTAGCACCACTATACTCAGTCTCTATACTCGATAAAGCAATTGTAGGTTGCTTTTTGCTACTCCATGTAACTACTGCACTACCAAGGGAAAACATGAATCCACTTGTAGATCTTCTGTCTGGAATGCTACGAGCCCAATCTGCATTTGTGTATCCAAAGACATGTACGTCCTTACCTGCCTCATAAAAAATTCCATAATGTAAAGTGGATTTCACATACCTCAATGTATGTCTGACTACATCTAACTGGGGCTTTCTAGGCATCTGCATAAACTGACTGACAAGGCCAACATCATAGCTCAAGTCTGGCCTTGTGGTAGTCATGTAAATCAAACTCCCTACTATCCTCTTGAACATAGTAGGGTCTTCTATCTCATCCCCAACGTCACCACTCAACTTCACATTTTGCTCCAATGGTACTGAAAGAGGCTTACATGCTGTCGTACCATACTTGGATAACATATCCAAGCCATATTGCCTTTGGGACAACTATATACCATCATCACATCTGATCACCTCAATACCAAGAAAGTATCTCAACTCACCCAAATATTGCATCTCAAACTTCTTATTCAAGAAGTCCTTAACTTCAGCAATCCCATTGTCACTGTCACATGTAATAATCAAGTCATCCACATAGATGACTATGATGACCAAACCTGCATCTCCCTTTCTCACATAAAGTGAGTGATCAGCATCAGAAATACAGAATCCAATGTTGACAATATACTCTCCAATCTTGTCAGACCATGCTTTAGGTGCTTGCTTCAGCCCATAGAGCACCTGCTTTAAGTTACACACATATGTGGGATGCTCTAAATCCTCATAACCTGCTAGCTGCTCCATATACACTTCTTCTTGCAATTCACCATGCAAGAAGGCATTCTTAACATCCATTTGCTGCAAAATCCAACCTTTGGCTACTGCCAAGGCAATCACACACCTAATAGTTGCCATCCTAGCAACTGGACTGAATGTCTCTTCATAATCTATGCCATATGTTTGAGCATAGCCTTTTGCAACCAGCCTAGCCTTATGCCTATGTTAACTGAACCATCTGCATTATGCTTGACTTTGTAAACCCACTTACAACCAATAGCTTTCTTACCCTTAGGTAAGGGTACCAAATCCCAAGTCTTATTGGCTTCTAATGCAGCCATCTCCTCATCCATTGTTGCATCCCAATGAGCATGACCAACAACATCCTCAAAAGAAGTGGGATCAACATCCTCAACTATTTTCACCATATAAGCATAATGGTGAGCTGTATAACCTTCAAAACCAAATCTTTTAATAGGATATCTGACCCTGCTAGATTTGCGTACCATCGGATCACTCAATGGAGCCTTTACATTACTATGAGCTCTTTGTACACTTGGCATCCGGACTGAAGGAATACTAAGCTCATCATCCAAACTCTCTGAACCACTGGAATGGGACTACGCCTTAGTCTCCCAGACTAGGGGCTCACTATAGATATAGTACCATATGATGTTTCTGGTCCACTAAGACTATGTGATTTTTATTTTTCTTTTTGCACATAGTTGTCCTGATCATTATCATCATCTAATGCATCACCAATAGGTGCATATCAGCTGCCCATCTCATTTTAAAAAAAACATCATTTCTCACTCTAAACTCACCTGTGATAGGGTTATAACACCGATACTCTTTCTGCTCTATAGAGAGTACCCAATAAAAATACATTTTTTAGCCTTTAGATCAAGCTTCTTCCATAGTTCATCTGGCACATGAACATATGCAATACATCCAAATACCTTCAAGTGCGATACATCGGGCTTCTTGCCAGTAAAGTACTCTTCAGGAGTCATCCCATGAACTGCAGCTATGGGAGTTCTATTCATAATGCAGACAACAATATAGACAGTCTCATACAAAAAATGTTTGGGCATATTCTTTTCAGCCATTAATGCCCGTGTAACTTCTGCAATATGCATGTTTTTTCTTTCTACAACACCATTTTGGTGTGGGGTATGCTTGCAAGTAAATTCTCTCTTTATCCCATGAGTCCTCAAGAAGCCACTGAACTCATTAGAGAGGTACTCTCCCCCTCCATCTGATCTCAAGTACTTCACTTTTAAGCCTGTTTCTATTTCAACAGCTACCTTAAAAGATTTGAATTGCTAAAAAACATCACTATTTTCCTTCATGAAGTATACCCATAGCTTCTTTGAACAGTCATCAATAAATGTGACAAAGTATTTGCTGCCACCAAGAGATACATTCTCTGTAAGCCCCCAAACATCTGTATGTACTACATCAAGTATATTTCTGCTCACTTCTCTATCATGCAAGAAGGATTGTCTTGCCTGCTTACCAAACAGGCATACTTCATAGACTTTATGCAATTCTGCAACTCTAAAAGAAGGCAACCCTGTAACCAATCCTCTAGACTGCATTAATTTCAGCCTTTGCACATTTTCATGTCCAATACGTTCATGCCATATTTCAATATCTGCAACTACTCCTTTTCCTTTAGCATACATAGCAACATCCATTGGAGGAATTCTAGCATCTAAAGTGAACATTCGGCCAAATCTACTTCCTTTTGTGACCAACTTACACTTCTCATTAAAGTCTTCTACAAAACAATCTTTTGCATTGAATCGGACCTACAACCCCTGCTCTACCATTTGGCCAACAAACACTAGATTCTTTGTAATTGATGGCACATGTAATACATCTATCAAACTCTTTGTCTGGCCATCATACAAGGACAAGGGAACCTTTCCAATGTGTGAAATTAGGTGGCATGAATCATCACCCATTTGCACATAACCTGGGTTTTGTAAGTCCTGCATCTCTCCAAGCCATTCAACATGACTGGTCATATGATTAGATGCACCTGAATCGACATACCATAAATCATCATGTGTCCCCTTTCCTGTAACTGCATTCATCATATGCTACATAACAAACAAACGCTCATTTTTGTCTTCATTCTGTCATGAAGATGATGCATAATTTTCTTGCTGCAATTTATCACAACGAATATCATCCTTCTTAGCATAACAATTGGCTGCAATATGTCCTGTTTTGCCACAATAATAGAAAACAATAGCAGAATTTCTAGAGCCTTTGTTCTGCCATCCACCTCTTTCTCTAGAGCTCCCCTTGCCTCTAAAGTTTCCTCTGCCTCCAGAAACCTGCATTTCACCAAACTATTGATTGAACCTCTTTTGTTAGTTATCGCCCAGTACGTCCCATACCACGGCCTCTCGAAGAGGATCTACCACGTCCCCTTCCTGAACTCGAGTAAAATTCTTGGACCTGTTTACTATTTCTTTTAGACGAATCACCTTGCACACTGATCTCTTCAATAATCATGAGAGAGATCAGCTCATCAAAATCTGAAAATGGCTTCCGTACATATACTAAAGTAACAAATGATTTCCATGCCTTCTCATTGTTAAGGCGACTCAGAGTGGATGAAACCAAATCATCATCATCTGGCATTGCATCAATCGCTGTTAAAGCATCTACAATGCTCCTCACCTTCAACACATACTCATTGACAGAGATTTTCCCTTTCTTCAAGGCATTCAACTCTTTCTTGAGTTGAATCTTTCGTGCCTTTGTATTTACTGAAAACATGCTCTCAAAAATTTTCCAAGCTCCATATGAAGTTTTTGCCTTCCTGATGTGTTCCATCTAGCATAGTATTATCAATGACTGTAGATAGCCAGTACATCAACCTTCAAAATCAGACTCTCTCAATGGTGCAGCTCTGATACCATGTCAAGAATCACGGGATGGGAGGATGTGCTTGAGCTGCTGTGCCAAACACACACTATATACACAAGAGGAAGCTCACTCAAGAACACAAGAAGAGAGATGGAGGCCAAAACGTTTTCTTGCTGGTTTCTTCTTCTTCTTCCACACACTATATAATGTACACAAAGTGTAGATAAGATACAACATAAAGGAAAGTGGCCTTCTAAGTCAAACAGTGCATAACCAACTACACTAATCGACTGGCTTTATATCTTTGCCAGTTGTAGGTAGGTGTAACAAACTAAATATAATAAGTGATAAGTCAGTGGCCATGTGAGTATCATAATGACCACCAACGTGCTAAGTGTAGACGTGCGGACTCATCTAGCCATGCCGCACGTGTTGAGCTTGCCATCTCAACAAAGACAAGGCATCGGGACGACTTGTCCCCCCAAGAACCTACCAGCCCTTCACAAGGTGATGATTATATGCTCTTTGATGTTTCTTTTGTTTCATTGCTTTTTCTTTTGTTTAGGGGTTAGAACCCCTTTTTACACACCTCCATACACTATAGTCTTCAAATATATACATTGTTTCTTCTCTTCCATTTATTTAGCAAGCTTCTCTAGATGCCTCACAACTAATAGAAAGTCCTTGAAATAGCTACCTAGGAGGCTAGCAGGACAAGGTCACTAGGATTATCTTCTAAAATAGTTCTTAGAGTGCTCATTGACAAGAGGTAGACCACTACTTAGATCTCCCCAGACACATATAACCAAAACTTTGGGACTCCATGCCTTGATCACTAGTTTCCAACAAAAGAAAGAACAATCCCCATAGATACATAACCATTCAGTATAAAGGCAAGAGATCACTTGGATGTGGCCACAAGTGTCAGTGCAGCAAGAGGCTCCCTCTAGACTCTTTGTCAAACCTGTTTGGTACAATACTAAAACAAAGAACCATTAAATGTACCCACACCAAACAAATACATGGCCCTCTTGGCCTACTGAAATAGATCAATATGTATCCAAAACAATTGTCCCTCTTGGCCTAATGATATAGATCAATATGTATCCAAAACAATTGTCCCTCTTGGCCTAACGTAAAAAACCAATACATTTATACACATCCCTCCTTGGAGTAGTATTGACATTCAATAAGACATTCTATTCCAAGGAGAAAAGAGGATTCCTAACCCTAAACTAGATGTATCAAATTATGGCACATACCTCTTGCATATACAGTAAGAGGTGTACGTATAGAATGTCGTCTAGCCACCCTATGGATCCAAGATAGCAACAGTAAATGGGTCTCGATGTTAATCGTCATACGAACAAGGTAGAAAATCTGGAAAAGCTAAAGTAGAAGAAAAAGACCAAGGCAAAGTGAAACGGAAGACAAAGGCGCACCAAGAAAAATCTAGAAACACAAGAAGCGCATAAAAGTCCCAAATAAGGGAAAAATGTGCACAAGGAAAAGCGCAAGTCAATACTTTTGTAAAAGAGTGCAAGCGCATCATGATTTATTTTAAGGAGCACCGGGCTCTCACCTGTGCAATTTGTAAATGTAGATGGGTGGTGGAAAGGAAGCTAGGAAGATAGAAGGACAATGGGAAAAAGGGCCTAGGCCACGTCCATGTAAAAAAGGGGAAAAGAGGATGACCGCCCAAAAAACATGCCAATAGTGAATTTGGGAATTTCCCACAAGTTTGGGACTCATGGTCAAAACTTTCTCTTTACTATAACTTTCACATCATGGCTTCGAATTTGGTATTCAATAGCTCAATAGATTCCATTTTTCATAAGGTTTCAAACTATGTATTAGATAGTATCTTTGGTGACTTGAAGGTATCTTTTTTTTGAGTCCCAATGTTCTAAATAATTAAAAATTGGGACTTGAAAGTTTTCCAAATTCACAAAAATTGTGTTAAAAGGGATTTAGGGTTTTGTATATAAAGTTGAAAAGTGAATGAGAAGCTCATTCTTGTGTGTGGCCAAAAGTGGCTCTCCTCCTCTTCTTCTTCTTCTTCTTCTTCTTCTTCTTCTTGCTTGCTTGCTTGAGCTTGTGCTTGAGAGAGGGAGTGTGAGAGTGTGAGGGAGTGAATGTGTGAAGGTGAGGGACTAGGGAGGAGAAGCTCTCCATCTTCTCCTCTCTTCTTCTCTTCTCTTCTCTTCTCTTGTCTTGCTTGCGGTGATGGAGCTTGGAGCGTGGAGCTTGAGGATGGAGCTTGCTTGAAGCTTGCACTTGGATCGTGGAGCTACTGGAGTGCACGGGAGAGGAGATAACCCGATCGGCATGGAGGTAAGCTCACTACACCCGTAAGGTATGCATTGCGCGTCGGCTATGTGAGAGGTAGCCATGGCCACTCAGCTTGAAACACTTGATCAATAAGCGGTCTGTAGGTCTTAGGGTAGAGCACGTAGTTCCCCTCCATTTTGGTTCCGTTTCCGGGACCAACGGAATCGAGCCTTGAGGGTCGCACGCATTGAATCGAGCATAGAAGTAGGGTTTGCAGCCCGAACTGGTGCTCGAGATAGTTAGGAGATTTAGGAGGTTTTAATCCTCGGAGCAAGTAAGTATTTTGATTTGTTGTTGAATATTAGAGTAGGACCATCCATCTCCATCTCTGTTTTTTATTTTTGTTGCATTAGGTTAAGATTAGGATAGGAAAAAGAAGAAAAACAGAAAGGGTTCTGCTGCTACTAGAAACAGGGAAATAGGGACACAAATGCTTGGAGTGCCATACGATTCGAGCACCACAGTGATTCTAGGTATGTCTGGCATTTTCTTGTAGTGTTTTGCACCTATCTGGAAGACACTGGATGATTCCATAGAGTAGGTGCTGAGCTTGAGTCATCACGCGAAACCCGCGGGCTATCGTCTACGTAGTCGGACTAGCCCCGTCCAAGTCCCAGAATCGGATCACCCGATTTCTGGAGTTGGACCATCCGACTGCTAGAATCAGACCACCCCGTCCGATTGTGAGAATTGGACCCAGTGTCAAAATCAGGCCCAGTGCCAAAATCGGACCACGTTTCCTATCGCAAGAGTCGGACCACCCTGTCCGACTAGGGAAACCGGACCAAAGTAGAAATCGGACCTAGTGCCAAAATCGGACCACCCTGTCCAATTTTCACAATTGGACCAGCCCATCTTAGTCTCATAATCGGACCAATGCGTTCGATTCCCAGAATTGGACCACCTCTGGCTGAGTCCTAGAATCGGCCCTCGGCCCACTACCACTCCGACCACCTGACTCAGCCCTCGGATGGGCCGAATCGGGGATTTGGCCCGTGCAACTCAGACTTGTTGGGCCGAATTTGGATTTTTTCAAATTGTAACCCGTAGACCTGAAACTGACTAAGAGACCATATAGAAGCGAAACCATATCATAAATTGATCACTGGGCTGAAACTTAGAGCAAGTAGTTTAAAATTTGGCTATAAACGGTCCTCCAAATTGCGCATGGTGTTTATCGTAATGGCCCTGCGGGCTGGGGGGACTGTCCCCCCCCATCCGACCCCCGAAGAGAGGGCTCTACACCCTCCGCATCTCCCCCAAGTAGGTTGGAGAGAAAACGCACATCGTGACAGGTCCTCCAAATTAGACCCTAGTATAGTAATGGCTCTACACGAGCATAGATTCTCACTTGCAAAAGAGCAACCAAAAGCCCCTACCCGAACATAGAGAAAGAGAGACCCTAGAACATCAATGGGCCAATCAATCCAACAAGGGCAAAAAGGCCATAGTGAAAAAACACATATGTATTGCATACAGACTGCATCTAGTCAAAGCATAAATCAACAACATCAAGCTGCAACTACTAGGATGACTAGATATGACACTCCTGATGATAGATGCTCCTTGAATAGCACTACACTGATGATCCAAGACATCAATGGAGAATCCACATCTGGTCGTGTAGTTGGGGACTCAAGGGCATTTGTTAGAAGGCTTAAATTTACAAGCCAAGACCCAGAAGACGAAGATATAGTACCATCTACTTATCTTAGGGTCAAACTCACCGCAAAAAGAGAGCATATTATCGATGCTCTCATTGATGAAGGAGTAGATTTTAATATCTTCACCTATGAATGATGGACCCTACTAGGCCAACCAGAGCTCACACCAACTAATGCAACTCTTAGCCCTTACAGGGAACACCCACAAGCACTCATAGGGAAGTGCAAAATCCTTGCGACAATTGAAATTGAAAGCTTGCGTATCCTATTTCATGTTCCTCCCAATAGTGCTAATTACGGGAAGGAAACCCTCCTAGGAAGACCCTTCAAAAGGGCGACCAAGTGTGAGGTGAACTATGTAGCACCAAGGATACACCTGACACTACCGGGTGTGAGGATATTCACAACCTTTAGCAAGGATGACCTCATCAAACCTCAAGGGAAAGGCAAGGAGGGTGCTAACATAACAATCAAGCTTGCTAACGAGGGCAAGGACTTGTTGGAAGAGTTGATACAAGCACAAGTTGAACAACGAGAACTAGTGAGTGAGGCCATGCCTGAAACAAGAAGGTCAAGAGACAATGCCAAGGACGGGCTTTGGACTTACAAATATCATAGAAGACCCCAAAAGAAGCCCAAGCCTTATAGACAAAGGCATCGATGGAGGGTCAGCACAACGCTACGATGGATATCCAAAGCATTGCTACATGCTCAAGGGTATTACACAGGTAACCGGTGGATTTGGGTGCCAAAACCCCTTGCTAAACCTCCCTTGTCGACTGAAAGCCAGGTCGTATCAAGAGCAAAGAAGTGTAGGAGGAGATCTAAACGAAAAACTGTCTCAAGTCAACAACAATGGAGTGACTGAGCCCCTCATGGTCGAAATTGAGAAACCAAACGGGACCAATCGGAGGGTAGATCCTCAGCCTAGCGTGCTTGACAAGTAGATATCAGATGTAATCATTGAGGATACGCAAAAGCCACTAGTGCCCAAGGATCCTTTGATTACCCAATATGATAGCAGGCATCATAGGCACAACATTGCTCATGGCAAGATTAAATGCTCAACAAAGCAAATAGCAAAATCATCTAATAGCCAGCCACGAGCAAATCTCCCAGCCAGTGTCAAAGCCACTTAAAAGTCCCAAGTCTTCTACACCCTCTTCCCCTAAATGGACACAGGAAGCACAACAGTCGTCAAGTGCAGCTACTCAATCCCAATCTCTACTTACATCAGAGCTTCCAAATGTCCAAGAGGCAGGACATGACACCACCCTTAGCTCTCAACCTAAGGATATGCCTGTGCAATCCACCGTGGCTAGCTCAACTAATACTCAATCTACGCAAATGAATGCTCTAAGGGCAACAAAAGACACGATCACTTCCAATCAACCTAAGGACTTGACACCGAAATCCACCAATAATAGCAAGTCCACTAAACTAGCTGCTACTACTTCCAATCAGGGATCACAGTAGTCACAGCCCTTGACCATGACAATGCCCCTTGTGGAACGTGTCCTTAGTAGTTTACCTATAGAGGAGGTGTTGCAACCAACTTCATTGACAACTCCAGCACTTCCAAAGCGCCTAAAGTCTAGGCTGGAGGAGTTAAACATAAGGGAAGAGCTAGACTCTCCAAAAAGGGAGGCAGTTGTACCCTCACAACCTAGCGAGACTATTCAATAGGCCACAGCTATGTCCCATAAGGACACACTAGAGAAAGAGAATGCTGAGGTCCAACCAAGCACATCAACGGTTGACCTAGTCTAGGGTCTCGAGTCATTGAGAGAAGCACCTTCACTGACCAAGAAAAAGAGGAAAAAGCAGCAAAAACAACAGCAGTTACAGGTGGTTGTGGACCCCAAGAACATTGACACCAAGAGCGCTGGAGAGCTGACGAATAAAGCATCGAGTCCATCCACCAATGATCCCATTGATGCCTCTCCTAATAGTGGTGAAACCTCACACACATCCATGTGCTCTGAAAAATCAAAACAGTCGTTACCATCAATGGTTGCTTGCAACACTCAACCCACCGACAACAAAACTTGCATTGACCAATCAAGAGTGGATACAACGCTGTCACAACAGGGTGAAAAAATTATACCAATCACATCCAAGGAGAACCATGACACAATAATGAAGCCTCAGGAGAAACATGGAAACCCCAAGAGTGTAAGAAATCCTAGCATTGACCAATCTTGCTTGTCTAGGTCTAAGCCCCCAGCTATGCTAAAGCCTAGGCAAACTCCTAGAACCTTGCATGAGATAGCAACCGAGCAAGCCCTCATTGAACATAGAAGTATCGCAGAATGCTTAACCAAGTTGGATGCTAAGTGTTCTCATGTGTCTATGTCTTGGCAGACATGGGCTCATTCCCTAAAGAGAAGCTTGAAGAATACTTGCCATTTCCCTTATCTTGGGAAGAGCAAGAACATACTGATGAGCACTATAACAGGCTCTTGCATTTAGAAGTTGTGCAACCATTCCCGCCTCCAGGTAGAGGGCATGCAACCCTCATTACCACCATAGGAAGCCCTGATCAACATCTCCGATGGTGTAGACAGGGTCTGTCCCTTTCTATACACCTTTCTCCCTTTCCAGTCTATCCTTCCGAGGATGAGCCCTGCCCCACTCCATGACAACTAGTCCACGCAACTTAGCATAAGCCAAGATCTGCTAATGGCTGGAGGCAAAACGAACATCATCATCATGGGGGCCATCCCTCTACAACAAACACTGCATGCCTCACCTCTCCCCTTCTCGTCATGTGCACTTGATAACCCACTGTATAATCCCTTCCATGCAAATAGTTTTATCCTGCCTCAAGGCCTAATCCTTGGTTCACATATTGCAGGTCCCCCTATGGTAGCCAACATGTACCAGAGTGCGCGGAAGAGGAGGTAACTCGATCGGTATGGAGGTAAGCTCACTACACTCGTAAGGTAGGCATTGTGTGTCGGCTATGTGAGAGGTAGCCATGGCCTCTTGGCTTAAAATGCTTGATCAATAAGCGGTCCGTAGGTCTCGGGATAGAGCTTCGTAGCTCCTCTCCACTCGACTACTCTATGCATTACCCATACTATCGATCACCTGCCATATAAAGCATGTTCTAATAAAAGTCCCAATAATTGACTAGGTCCTACCTCATCATCAATGGAGATATTTAAACTAGGGCCATAGTTGAAAAAGAGGCCCTCTTCATAATCATAATTTGTTGATGAATTGGCAAAATGATTCCAATGTTGTGGAACTAGGTGAAGAGACAGTCTCTCAAACTAGTCGATCAGTTTCATAGTAGCACGATGATACATATGAAAAATGGGATTCCATACTATATGCATTCCATTCAACTGATTCAAAACCAACTTGGAATCTCCTTTTACTAATAATGAGCGAATACCACCTTTCTTAGTAATATTCAATCCCATGATCAGGGTTTTATATTCCACCATACTATTAGTAAATCCTACCCCAAGATAGGTAGCCAATTTCATCGTGATTCTATAGCAAGGATCTCTAATAACTACCCCAATACTCCCTTTCTTATTAGGACCCTTGGATGCTTCATCAAAATATAATGTATATATCCATAAATGGTTCACATATCGAGCCATTGTCAACTCCTTTATTCATAACTATGATAGCATGTAGCACAAGCTCCCCCCTGGAACGCTACGTACCTACCCTTAAAAGGTATGCAAAGAAACCAGGCCCCAAGCAACACCACCCTGGACTTAGGCCAAAAAATCCCAAGGCCAGGGAAATAGAAGCTCAAGGGAGCACACGGGGTATGGCAACACCGGTCGTGCAAGCTCCCACCAGACGCTCGGGGCACTAGGTGCTCAAAAGAGGAGAGGGCAGCTCCAGACAAGCAGGAATTTGACGCATTGTTTAAAAGAATTCTGGAAATAGTTGTAGCCAGGGATTACACCATTCAGGTCCCAACCGACATTTTTTCTGCCCAGCCTCACAGGAGCCCCTCACTAACACAGCCTCAGTTGCCCAACCACCTAGACTCGCCCCGCCTCGTACAAATAGAGTAGCCCCATGTTGTATAAAAGGCTTATCAAATGCTACTTGGCCATGACTTTTTTTCTTTAAATGGTTAGGTGCGGACATGTTTCCCGATTATACAAACTTTTCATATTTGCGTTTAATATATTTCACATCTTTAGCAAAAGAAAAAGCTAATCAAGCGCAAGTGATAAGTATCTTAGCCAACACCATGGAATTCAGATAAGTGATGTCTCCTTGCGTAGCACTGGTTTATTCTAGTTGCAGCATATGTCGTGCATGTACTCTCATGAAGTGATAAGTGGATGTAAGATGACACAGGTCTTTGTGCAAAAGTGCTCAATGCCCAAGTCACCGCAAGTCCACCGACCCCACAAAGAGCCGTGACAACGCCACGGTGTCAAAAGCAAAGATCACCTGTGCAAGTGTCCACATCGCATGGTCCAAAGCATGATCTTAACCACTTCCTCTTTCTGGGTTACACTCTGCGTCGGGCACTCACGGCAGTTGTTACCCCAATTGTACCAACATTGCACGTTCCAAAGAGGGTTGTAATATCTCAAGTGTATCTCCCCATCTCAATGACTACTTCTCTAACACCGAGGCTAGGGCACAATCATCACTGTAATATCCATTTCCTGAGCCTTCGAAGCTTGACATTTCCCAACCCATTGAAAGGTTGATAGCCTCAACATATTGCAATGGTTGTACTCAGGCAAGTCCAAAAAAAAAAAAAAAATCACAAGAAAAAGAAAACGGAAAAGAAAAAAAAAGAAAAGTAAAGAAAAGAAGAAAAATATACAAAGCACCCACGATCACAGCACAGCACCTAGGGGTCCTCAAATTAGGTATGTCCAGTGATCTTCGTTAACTGGGACCGTCCCTAGTCCCCTAGCCCCTTAGCATCACCACAATTGTTCAGGGCACATCAAGGGTAGGACATACCTAGGGAGCTTTCCTCACCTATGGTTAGACCTGTCACCCTGACCCATTCGCACGATTCCCTCTTGCACTCTACCTTAATACCGTTGCAATCAATTGTGGTAAGCACTGCATGAATGGCCATGAAAAGTACATCATCCTCATCAAGTAAGTCCAATAGCTCCCAGCTACTACCGAAAGTGCGGTGTCCCTGTGTTCAATTATGCTACGTTGTGCAGTCACAATGCAAAGGATGTCTCATACACCTTCATGTGTACTTCTTCTCAACATGGACAACTTTTATTTATCCACACATTGTTATGAGAAACCAACCCGTGGTCTTCTAACTACGTAATATCTAAGTATGCACGAGCACTCACATAATATTTGCACCAAAATATATACACAGTTTGGGTCCTCAAGTGCAGGACAATACTCTCAACTTGCTTCGGGTTTGACCTGTCTCCCAAACTAAGTGAACTATGTCTTGTGCACGATGGAGAAGACTAGCACTACCCCTATGGCGAGACTAGCTATGAGAGGTTTTCAATTGTAGGTATTGAAGACTTCAACGAAAGTGTTGTTCACTCTTCATCAACACCTAATTTTGAATTCTTATCCTTTATCATCTTGCAATCCCGCCAAGAATCATCATGTGCAGAATCCCCAACAAACCAATACTTGTGCTAGCCATCAGTGCAATCCCCAACAAAGAACATGCCTACCACCAACTCCAACAACCCTACCACCAGCCACCTAGGCCACCAACATGCCCCCAATGACCTTCCTCCACACCACCACCAATACTCCTCTGCGGCAACCATCGATGCCCCTTCCACCCACGTCTTCAGTGCAGGCTAAAGCCTGCTACCTACGACGGTGAGTGCCATGGGATTGGCACTCGTCTAGGAGGGGGGTAATGTTAACCGTCAGAGGAACAAGGTGAAAAATCTGGAAAAGCTAAAGCAAAAGAAAAAGGCCAAGGAAAAGTGAAATGGAAGACAAAGGCGCGCCAAGAAAAATCTAGAAACACAAGAAGCACAGAAAAGTCCCAAATAGGGGAAAAATATGCACAAGGAAAAGCGCAAGTCAATACTTTTGTAAAAGAGCACAAGCACATCATGATTTAATTTAAGAAGTGTCGGGCTCTTACCCGTGCAATTTATAAATGTAGACGGGCGGTGGAAAGGAAGCTAGAAAGATAGAAAGACAATGGGAAAAAGGGCCTAGGCCACGGCCGGCCATGTAAAAAAGGGGATAAGGTGATGATTGTCCAAAAAGGATTTAGGGTTTTGTATATAAAGTTGAAAAGTGAATGAGAAGCTCATTCTTGTGTGTGGCCAAAAGTGTCTCTCCTCTTCTTCTTCTTCTTCTTCTTCTTCTTGCTTGCTTGAGCTTGTGCTTGAGAGAGGGAGTGTGAGAGTGTGAGGGAGTGAGTGTGTGAGGGTGAGGGACCGGGGAGGAGAAGCTCTCCATCTTCTCCTATCTTCTTCTATTCTATTCTATTCTCTTCTCTTCTCTTCTCTTCTCTTCTCTTCTCTTCTCTTCTCTTGCTCCTGGCGATGGATCTTGGAGTGTGGAGCTTGAGGATGGAGCTTGCTTGAAGCTTGCACTTGGATCGTAGCATATTCAGAGGATGAACCAAAGGCTCTATCCCACCTTCTTCATTGAATCCAATAGGAATGCTTGTCAAAGTCCTTAAATAATGATGGTAGAAGACTTTAATCTCCAAAATAAATGTCCATCCCTCTTGCTCAATCACTTTATAACCTTTGCTCCACCAAACAAATCTTCCCTAATGGTATCTTTGTTCCAAGTATGGGTGTTCTAAATAGGGAATTAGCCACCCAATCAACCAAATTTTAGCCTCTCTTGTAGGTTTCAAATCAATTCAGCCTTGACCTACAAGACAGTTACCTCATCAATATGCCTAAAGATAATAAGGTTTAATCTTATTTAGATTAACCTTGTTTTTAAACTCCACTCCCTACAAATCTACTAGTATTGTTGTGGACTTAATTTACCATGATTCTCACAATTTTGTAGGGACCATCCCACTTAGCCTCTAGTTTCCCAGGAAATAGCTCCCTACGTGCATCATAATATAAAACTAAATTCTCTTTCTTAAAGGTATACTTCGTTGCTTTTAATCCATGAAGCTACTTTATTCGACACTTAGCTACCTCTTGATGTAACACACTCTACAATTTGAGCTCATCGAGGTGTGCTAAAGTCGTAAAGCACTCAAAGAGTGTATCTTCGTTCCCCAAAGAATGGTTAATTGTAAATCTTATAGTCAATAACTCAATCTCTAGGGGTAATATGCACTCTTTACCATAAACTAACTTGAATGGGGTGTGGCCGATAGCTCACTTAAATGTCGTATTATACACCCACATAGCCACATCTAGCTTCTTATCCCAATCTTGTTTTCTCTCTAATACTATCTTTGATAGAATACCCACAAGCTATTTATTACTACTTTCAGCATGCCCATTCTTGTGTGGATTATAATGTGTCATTTTATTATGTTTTCAATTAAGCTCTTAATCACCATATTTAAAATCCATGGTCTGACACTAACTCCTTTGGCAGACCAAATCAGTAAATAATCTACTAGAAGCTAACAGTCTCCTTTGCATCATCCTTTCTCGTCACTCATGCTTATGACCACTTTGTAAAATAATTAGTTGCCAATATAATATACCTCTTCTATGTAGAGGATGATGGGGTAATAGAACCCACAAAATTGATGTCCCACTTCTCGAATGGTAGTATAGCCATAATAGGAGTTAGCGAGCACTTCTTATTCTCCCTACTATCATTTCTTTGATACTTGAATTAATACCAATGCAAAACTTCCTGCAATGGTCAAGACATTTTCTTAAAATAACCAGCTATCTCTCCCTTAATACGGTGGTTGCCCCTAGATCATTAATAAATATTTTTAACTCCTTTGGGAAAATATCACCAAAAGTCTTATCCGTTGTACGTTGCCAAGAATCTTCCGCATTGCATAACCCAATTTCCATAACATGATATGCAAAGGTACCAAATACAGTAATAAATATCATTTTCAACTTGTCTTCCTCTAAAAAACACATTTGGTTATATCTAGCAAAGCAATCCATGAATAAATAGATATCTCTACCCGCTAACTGATCCTGAATCTAGTCAATAAATGGCAGTGGATAGTAATCTTTGACCATCTGCTTGTTAAACTCCCTAAAATCAATGCAAAGAAGAAATCTTCTTTTTCTTGATAGTCCATCCCTTAGTTCAAAAGGTATATGCCTCACTTTTTGTCATGTAGGATAGCTACCTTCCTTCAAGGGAATGGTATACATAGCTAAACTAGGAGGAATACCCCTCATCTCATCATAGCTCTAGGTGAAGATGTCACAAAATTCTTGGATCAAGAACACATACTCCTTCCTTTCTTCTAGATTGAGCATAGACCCTAATTTAATCGGTCATGGATCATTCAATGTAGTGAGGTCTAGCTCAATCACATTCGCATCTCTTATTCTATCTTGTGCTTCTATCGGCTCATTCAAAGTCACCTACTAGGCATCCTCTATAGTAGTGGACCCCTCTTTTGAGTCATCACCACTACCAAATGGATCATCTAATGCATCTAATTTTGACCAAGATAAAGGTACTCTCTCACTTTGAGGAGATTTAGGATATGCATCTATTATCACACGTCAGGCCCCTCTACCAAAAATTGAACGACCATTGAGTATATCAACTTCATAGTCGGATTGCAAGATCCATGGTAAGAGCTGGATTTTAGAAGCCACTTTTGAGCCGTGCTTGAAGCATTTGAGGCTGTTTTTGGAGCAGAAAGTGTCCGGGAAGTGCCAAAGACCAATTTTTTATGAAAAATCAAATGGTGGCAGATGGCCAAGCTAGAGTTTTCCTAGATGCATCTTGATGTCAGGAATCCAACGCAAGTCTTGGTTTGACCCTCCATTTAATCCCCTCAAGGTTTAGTATTATAAAGAGTCTACTGGATCCGAGAACCAAAAAGTGTGTGACGGAGGCCAAGATGATGGATTTTAATGCTGTGAATCCACCTATCCAGATGGATCTTGAATCCGAGTCCATTTGCCCACTCGAAATCCACTTGTCAAGCAGTGTGAACACAACAAAGCTGAACCAATTATTTTAATCATTAAACCTTAGGCTTTAAAGAAGTAAAAAAACACTAAAAAAAATAACAAGGGACTGAGGAGATCGTAAGTTTTTTTGCGCCCTCTTCCAATTTGATCAGTGCCGCTTGAATATGCATCTGTCTAGAGAGAGAGAGAGAGAGAGAGATATTCCTGATCAGGGCAGAGAGAGGAAGGAGATGGTTGTAATTTTGTTGATTTTTATGGAGGATTAAGAAATCTGATTTTTAAAGTCTTTCTCTCTCCTCTCTTGTCTTTGCAATTGTTCGTATGCATCAATTCAAGAGAGAAGGGGGAGGGTTGTGATGAAGAATTAGGAGCAAATGATGATGTTGGAGAAATGGAGAACATAGATTGGCTGAGAAAGTGTGTTAACAGCAAAGAAGAAGTGTCAGCAACCTCCCATCTATGAGATATGAGCCTCGAAATTGCAGTTTCTATAAGTAAGTGAGCGGTTCTTTTGTTTTATGGAAAATGATTGAAGAAATAGCTTGATTTTGTTTGTTATTGATTTCCCATGTTACATTCTCTCTTAAATGTGAAAAAAACTAAAAAATTCAATGATATAATTATTTCTCGCAAAACACACAAAACCCGCAAGTTGTGATTTTTATGAAAATAATGGAATTTGGTGTTTTCGTTGAGCGTTTTGGGGTCATATGGGATAGAAATGGATATGAAAATGATGATGAGTGTCCTTGATCAGTAAGAGCTCATAGTTTTGAAATATCTTATTTTTATGAAGAAATAAATGGAAAAAATATAAAAATATAAAAAATTTAGTTTTTTTGCTTTAAAAATTAGGAAAAAATACATTTTATGTTTGTGAGCGTATAACCAGGCTAGATCATGAGGATCAAGCCTCAGTCAAGCCTTGTTTCTATGTTATAGTATGGTTTTATCGATTTTTATATGAAAAATTACATAAAAATGAACCCTACATCTACCCACCAACGAATGCAAAACCTAAACGTAGGAGGGAGAAGGGTTTGTGGAAGTGGTTAGTTGCTGAAAATGATTCTAATTTTGATTTATTTGTCTATGCACAACATATAGGACGGATTATCATTTGAGTTAAGAAGACTAGTAGCACGAAGAAATTTGATCATAGTCTCTATCAACACAACATGTACGATTAGTTGACAAATCATTAAAGGGTTATTTTTGCACTTCATCTAGTTAGTTTCTAATGATAAAATGTTTGTGCACCATGGTCATCCAAATTTGCACTGAGCATAACATGGTATCAAACCTGGACACATTGCAATTGTTTTCCAAACATTGATCCACATGGAGTGTGTAAGGAAACCCGAGTTGTAGGGTAGATAAACAGTTTCTTGGGGCAAGCTTGGTAAGGAAATATCAAATCTCTTGGATTGTTCAAAATATATAAGAGTAGAGATTGTTCATATGTTTTTTATGTTAGAGCAGTGCATCGAGGGGCCAATCCTCTGCGTGTAGGAGAGCTATAGTGGGGCCACTGCATTTAGTCGAGGGGTTGCCTCCTATGTTTGTGTTACGTGGTATATTATACTCAGATGTATGGGATCTCCCTTTGAGGATTAAGGAAGGGCAATTGTTGGACTATGTTCCATTACAAACACAATATCTACAGTAGCGATTAGGGCAGTGTGTCCCTTGGATGCTCCTGGCCACGAGGCCATGGGGTTGTCTTATGAGTGTTATCGAGGCTCGGCTAGTGCCTATAGCTAGTGTTGGGGGACCCGTTTTAGATCCCGACACATGGCCTTCTTAACAATACTTGATAGCTTGGCTACCCTGCAAACTTGATAACCCTAAAGTCCACAATGAATTCCACATTAGCAACAATCACATGGACTTTGGTAATGCAAGTTTCAGGTTGCCTTTAATTGTCATCAACCATTCAGAGAATTGTGGAGGCAACCTTTTGGATATCCAGTCCCAATCTTTCTATCAATTCTAAACTCATAATATTGACAAAGGATCGCGTATTCACAATGGCATATTCCACTAATATGGCATCAATATATGCTGCTGCCCTTAGGCAATACTTTTATGTTCAAACCAATCATTTCCCACCTGAATTATTACCAAGGGCTCAAGAATATACCCAATTCAAGGAATGTTCTTGAACTCTTTATGCACTCCTAGAGATAACTCAATCAACTACAAGAGATTCACATCAGGCTTCACCTTGCAAAGTGAACTCGCTAAACCAAATTTATGATATCAATGGTTCTCTTCTCGCACTAGACCATACTTTCTCTTGGTCATTGAAAAATCTTTGAAACCTCTTTCTTAGCTTTTACCTTCTTCTTTAGAAGCACCTTATTAGGATTAGTTTTGCCATCAATTGCTTCTAAAGGACTAGCCCTTATCATCATGTTTGGGGTTTGTCTCAATAGATTTTACATTATCCCTATCACCTTCTTTATCCTTTTGTCCTCTTGTAATGGCTCACAAATTGGTAGTCTTAGTCACGTTAACACTTATAGCTTCAATAAGGTTGACACTACTACCACTGGACAACTCCTCTATGGTAGAATTTTCTCTTTGTAGTATTTGTTTTGGTCCTTCATTTTGCTAAAGGTTGTTCCCTTGTACTCGATGATTTTTTGGACCTGGACACTTACTCCCTTGCTGAAGAGAGCTAATCTTACTCTAGTAAGTACTAGCTAAATGGTCAGACTTTTTATGTATGTCACATTTGACATTAGGGTAGTTTCTTGGAAAGTGCTAACCACCACACCACTTACAACCGAATCTTGATAGACCACCCTCTTCAAGGCGTCGACTTCTTATCAAGTTGTATTGCTTTTTTAGGAAATTAGCATCTATGGCTATTTGTCTATACTATTCAGTTATCATATTAGTATAATGCTTCATCATGTTCCTAACTTTTCTAAGAAGATTTTGTGCACTAAACTCATGGCTGTGATCATCTACTTGCCGTTCACTTGGTCTAACCAGTTGATTAGGGATCAACTACTACTGCTACTGATTAATTGGAATGACATTAGGATTTATCATTTGGCTTCCATTATTTAGTGGAGCCATCAGACTACATGCCAGCATGGTCACATTAGAAGGAGTTGGTAACATAGGCACACTTTGCATTATGCTTCCTCTCCCATTCAAATTGGTCATGGATATTCCTTGACTTCCAGTAGTCAACGTAAAATTATTTCCAAGCCCTAGACTTGAATTTAAGTTTGCTCCAGAGGCATTGGCCGCTTATAATTGTGACTCTACCTTCTCTACTCATGTAATAGCAATATTAATGTCGGCAAGAGCAACACTACTCAATTGTACCTGGATATTGAAGTCCAACCCGTGCAAAAAGTATTGTACTTCAGCAGCACTAGCTAGAATGGAAATATAAGTCTACAATTTTATGAAACACTTCTTTTAGTTTCTTGGCATACCCTAAAACATTCACATGAGGTTCTTGATATGTTACAGTGAGAACATGCCGCCAATATTGACCATCTCTTTCAGGGGCAAACTCTCTTTGAAAGGCAAAAAAAAAAGATGCCAGGAGGCATATTCCACGGTGGATTCCGTGCCACGGTGGATTCCGTAAACTTAGATGACCGGGGCTCATACACAAAGATTACGAGTGCGCACTCTAAACTCATAAACGTTTATTAATTTAATATGCATTTTGCGGAATCACCTGCTATGGAATCACCCATGTACACACTAAATTAATGAAACGCCCGAAAAGGACAGGCGTCCCCATCAACTTCTCGCACAAAGAATCCTCTTTGTGTATGAGCCCCGGTCATCTAAGTTTACGGAATCCACCGTAAAACCTCACGGAATCCACCGTGGCACGGAATCCACCGTGGAATATGCCTCCTGACATCAAAAAAAGATCAATTGTAGTCATGGTTACAGCTTCTAGGCTATGATACCATACTGCAGCTTGTCCTTTCAGAGTTATATTGAAGAACATCATCATATGTCCCTCATCTTAGATTCGACAATTGAACGTTAACTTTTGGAACTCATTAATGTGGAGCTCTGCATTTTCCTCTATTAACCCACTAAAAATAGGTAGAGGAAATCCTAAGGCTGGCAAATTTGGCGTCCCTGCAGGGATTGCATTGGGTTATGCCATTACAACAGCTGGATTCGCTAAAAGTTTTTGAACTATTGGAACTATTATACCACTCAAAGTGGGTTGATCAACTAAGAGAGGAGAAGTACTAGAGCTTCCTCCTCCTCCTAGAGTACTACTTGTAGAACTAGGGTTGCTAAGGCCCATTTCTTATGAGATATTAGACTGCTCTATTAAGGAGAATACCTCCTAATAATTTCAGCCTATCCTTTAGCCCTTTCTTGCCTCCGAAGCTCGGCTTGATGGACCTTTGAATCTATTTTATTGCCTTTTGGCATACACTAATCAACTGGTCCCTATTGACCAAGATTCTGATACTGCCACTTATTAGTAGCTCTGGCAAACACACCACCTCTCGAGACCAAAAATGGGCTGACACTAGCTCTAAGGCTCTACTTGGGCCTCTATGCTAGACCGAAACACCCCATGGTCTCGTGGCCAAGAGTGTTTGGAGGCCATGTACATCTAACTTAGACACGTGGTTGTGTTGTTTATATTCTAATGAATCCCTTTCCAACTCCTCATAGGGAGTACCCAAATAGATTTTATCACATACACAAAGATCACCCCTCAACTGACTGCCACGACCCACTTTGACTCTCCTACACCTTGGAAATTGTCCCCAAGATGCGCTATTCAAACATATAATGCATAGATACATAGTCCTCTCTTTATAAAAATATTCTAGGAGATAAATCATAATCCTCAACACTGAATAGGTCCCCCAAAGGAAACAGATCACTAACCCTACATCTTAGGACTCCTCACCCTCAACATGGGCCAACTTTCATAAAAACAGGTGATATGCATCTAGGGTAAATATTTCCAATGCCATGTAATGAATGCAATGTAAAAGTGTATGATCTATGGTGCATTAAAAAAAAAAGATTCCAGTCTATATTTAGCGCTCATGACCCCTCCCCCCCCCCCCACTGTTTAATGTTATGCTTGTAGTGGTAGGTGTAGAGAATGTTTTCATGTCATTTTCTTGTTTGAAAAGCAATAAATCATGCACTACAACATGGAAATGGGACTAAGTTGAGTGTAAATCTCATGGGTTAGACCCACCATACATCCACAAACACAGTTACAAATTTTTGTATTTTTTGGCACATTAAAACTATTTTTTTCCATAGAAAATCCATTTTTCTTGATTTATTTATTAATAAATTGTTTTTACTTTTTGATTCTCTAATTTAGCTTGATTAGGATAACTAAGAATCATCATTACCTTCTATTTCATTCCATAAGAACACGATTTTCATGCCGAAATTGAAAAAATCTTTATTTTTCCACTTAAATGCTGCATTTCGGGCTTCAAATTATGAATAAAGATCACATTTTATTATGATTTCTGCATATTATCACTCCCATCCCTCAAAGACATGTGAAACAAGGTTCATACAAATTTTCATTCCATATGCACTTCATTTGGACCATAAATGGTCAAAAACAAATAAATTTTCTTTATAAAATGAACATACCACTAAATTGTGTGTTTCGGGCCATAAAAATTGAATACATGGATAGCCATCAGACCCTCCATTGATCTCTACATAGCATTTGATATCAATTCTTTAGCATCCTCTTGACCTTGCTTCAATTTAGTGCATTACCGCAGGGATAAGCATTATTCATCTCGTTCTTCTCTTTCTTTCACCTACATGAATGATCTCTTGGGGGGGGGAGAGAGAGAGAGAGAGAGAGGAGAGAAAAAGACCGAATTTCCATCTCTACATCTAGGTAGCCATTCCTTGCAAGAAAACCAGTGATAAGGAGCAAAAAAATGGAGAAATCTACATGTAGTACCAAATCCATGGGGTATTCTTTAGTTCCCAACCCCCCTCTCCACAAAATGACATGACGATTGAGGGAGCATCTGCTGATCACGCCATTTTTTTAGCAACCCCTCTCTTAATCCTTAAATTTTTGGACCATGCCCACTCAAACTTAACCTATAGTTCCTCCTGCATCCGATACCCGGTTTCCATCTTGAAGTCTTGAACTACTAGGAACTTGTCTTCTTTCGATTCGACACCCAAAAAATTTATGGAAAATTTAAAACCACTGCAAAAGTCAGTATGTTAAAGTAATTTAAATTCCTGTCTTCCACGGCCACTTAAAATTGTCACAAATCTATGTCTTTCGCTTCCATTGGTCTTTAAATTCTGCTTTAAATTTGCAGATAGTGCCACCACATTACCAAAGGGGAAGCAAGTCACAAATGCAGAAGCAGATATCTCTACTCCTAAGACAAAATAAAAGGAAAGTCCCAATATTGGAGAATATCCCAATCATCCAAGGCACCAATTAGAAGTGATTGATGAGGTCAAGGAGTGGGTGAGAGAAGCCTAAGTACACCTAAAGGATATGGAACCCATTATAGAAGGTGAGATCAATGAGCTCTCTAGCGTGAGCACATGAGTCTTGTCTACTTAGTTAAGATCAAGAGATGCATACACACCCTACATAGCACCACATAGACAGAGCCTAGATGCCACAGGTAGGCAAACTTCCTAAGATCATTGGAAAAAGAGTGTAGAGCCTAATGAAAAGTAGGCACTTGGCAACTTGTTCACGATGTTGATATTGGCCCCTATGACTCTATCCTTGGGAGAACTCCCTAGGCAGAATCCAACCTTATTGCAAGTACTGAAGCAATGGGTAGAAAGGCCAAATGAGATTGGAGCAATCGACTTGCCTAAACACAACACAACCACACAGATACCTAGCTTGACTCTAAACTCAATGCCCAAGTCCTCACTACATGTGAATGCTTTCTGGGATGGCATGGAAATGCACGTAGCCCTACATATTATAGCATTAAGAAATGCCACAAAGGGGATCATAGACATAGGAGCAAGAGTTAGTGTACTCAATGCAGTCTTGCAGGCTTGGGATAATCCACATGTGGAGACCACAAGGTTTCATGTCACACCGGAAAATCAAATGAAAGTTAGGCCATTTAGGGTACCAAAAAATTGGCCCTTGAAGATAGCGAGAGTCCAATTCTCAGTGAACTTCGTATTCATGAAGGGAGTGGACTAAAATATCCTACTAAGCTAACCTTGGATGCAAAGTGCAAAAGTGATAGAAGATTGGGGCAGCGGTCTCATATTCCTAGGCAATAGATTGAAGACTGTAAGAGTTAAGATGGATACTTGGAAAACCATGCCAGTCAACCTAGATGCCATCTCTGCTATCTTGAAAGGAGACTCACAGGTTAGGAATTCTTATGGGCCACTAATGAAGTATATCCCTTAACCCAAGAATGAGCGGGATTGGATGCATGTGCTAGCCACCATCCACTTGCCATTCTCACATGACGAAGAGGATTATAAGTAGGTTGCAAGAGCAACCATTAAGTCCCTTAAAGCAACAATATCTTAGTTGGATGTCAAAGGGTAAGACCCCACCATCAGTACCACTTTGCATGATGGCTAGGAGCTCTAGTAGACAACCAACAACTATCCCTTTCCACATTCCATCAAACAAACTTGAGCTCCAGGGTATCCTTGAATACTTGACAAGAGAGCTAGCAAGTAATATAGCTACCAATCTCAAACCTCTCAACAAGGATCTCATGGATGATAAAGTGGCAGTGGACCAAAGTGCATGACTTGAACCTAATGTACAATTAGGCATTGATCACGGATGAGAAGAGGGCTGAGAATAGAAACCTAGGAGATGATGAACAATCATGGTAAATGATTTGGATGACGAGTATGAAGACTACTACTCTACAAATGAGGCTAAGAGGCAAGAATAGCAAATGAACCAATAGAAGGGCAATGAAGTCAACTTGGTAGGGGAAGGGCAAAAGCCTCAACCCTTGTTCATAACTAACAACCTAACTGCTGAGCAAGAGAAGGCTGATCTCATTGCTCTCCTGTGAGAGTACATAGATTTATTCTCTTCTCTTCTCTTATATTATCTCATGAATGCCAATGGAGCATGGAGCTTGAGGATCGATCTTGCACTTTGGACCATGGAGCTACCAGAGTGCTTGAGGGAGGAGGCAACTCAATCAAGCATGAAGGTAAGCTCACTACACTTGTAGGTTGTGAGAGTGGGCAGGGCTATGTGAGAGGTAGCCATTGCACTTGGCTTGAAAGGCTTGAAACAATAAGTGGTCCATGGGTCTTGGGAGTTGAGTGTGAGCTCCCACAGTGGCACATTTAAATGTGTGTTAAATTTTAATTACAAGCTATAAAAAGTGAGAACAAAATGAAAAATAAATTTAAAGTTCAAGGAGTTCTATTCATTTAAATGTACAGTTCAGTATACTTCCCAATCCTTTGCTATTTTTAGTCTAGGACTTTATCAGCCTTTGGCTTGGATTCTCAATATTCATGGCATCCTTGCGTGCTTTCAAATTTTATTTTTTAAAGCTCTACTTGTAGCTCCTAGTTAGCTAGGCATCTTTTCCCAATACTATATGGAATCTTTGCTTTTCTAAACCTACATTGGGTTAACATTACCCCTCTCATTAAATAATGTCAATCCTATGGCACTTAGAAAATCCTTGGGACTTGAATAGAATGACAGATAGGGATAAAAGGTCATGTGATGAGTGATGAAGAATAGGAGGAGATTGGTAGTGCCTTGAAAGTGCTTCCAAGAAAAAGTTGTGCACAATGCATGATGTGATTTGGGTGGAGGGGAGTGTGATTGGGAGTTGGGTACGTACTAGGCATGTCAAGGCTTCTTAGGTTCATCTCACACTTGAGGACCCAAGTGGCCAAAGGTTATTTGTGTGGTGTTGTAATGCGGTACTCAAGGTGACAAGTCTCCCAATTCCTTGGGATATCCTACCTTTTAAGATCCTGAATAAGATGTGGGGGAAGGGGCTAAGGGGTTGAGGATGGAGCCCACCAATTGAAATCATTGGACACCCTCAACTTGAGAACCCCTAGCTATTGTGCATGTGCACTGATTTTTTTATTTTTATTTTTTCCTTTCTCTCTCTCTCTCTCTCTCACAACTAGTCATTTTATTTTCCTATGTCTTGAGTTTGCGGAAGGAGTGGCTTTAAGGAGCACTCCAAGAATGCCTTACCCCCATGAGATAGCTCTTCATTTCCACCTAAGTTACCAATGGAGTAATGGGCTATAAGCAGCTCTCATTCATGTTTTTTTAGCAATTTAGGTAGTAAGTAGGAAACATGTTTGCATGGAGGATGAGTCTACCATAGCATATTTTTCTATTCCCATGTTTATGTCAAAAAACAAAGAATTTAGTCCTTCCTCCTCTCTGTAGCTCTTTTCTTGTTAATAGTAAAATAAGCTAGTTGAGATAGTTGCATGTAGGTTCATATGGAAAAAGAGCCAAAATCACACACAAGAATGCTCAAAACTACAAAAACATTAATAACAAACAAGCCATGCACCAGAATGAAAAGCAATAAAAAGAAAAGATGCAAAGGGAAGGTGTATGTCCAAGCTATCATATCAGATTTCCATTTCAAGTGAAAAAGGTGCTTTCACATGGAAACATATCAAATTTACAAAAAATCCTTCAAAAATTAATAACTCATGAACCATGGCTCAGAATTGAGAGTCGTAAAAAGGGAAAGTGGCTAGTTCAAAGGGACAAACATAGTTCTAAGATTAGATTTCAATTTTGATGAATGTAGGATGTATTTGAAGGGAAAAATATCAAAACAAAGGATAAGGACAAACATACAAGGAATAATCATATGTCCCCACACTTAAAACATGACATACACTTGTAACCAAAAGGCATAAGGTTAGAAAAACTTGGCCCAATTTGCAGATGGTCAAGGTGAATCATCACTGACACATGAAAGGTCGTAGTCAGCAAGAGGTGCCACGACTCATCATATCACACTCATCTAGCATGGCAGGGACCATGCAGAAGCACCCAAGGAGGTAGCGTTGTTGATGAAGAGTTGATTAAATTGTTGATAGTGAAGTATACATCACTCAATCTCAACAGTGACTCATGTTGGAATGATAGATCAGTTGCTTGCCCCATGTCTCACGTCACTCGAGATATAATAATGGAAACCCATATCTCACACCTGGTTTAGAAGTCGACAAGAGGAATGGTTGAGAGAGAGTATGCCAGTGTTCACAATTGATCATGCATCAGTGCATCCCAACCCATCTATCATAGCAAGAAGGAAGAACCTGATGACAATCATGGCAATAGACTCAAATATCCCACATGAAAGAGCTATCTTGTCACTCAGTAATGTAATAACCCTTACTCCACCAAATCACTTTGCCTTGGTGGTAACGTTGCTCTAAATATGGATGCTTAGGATAATGAATGACTTTTCCCATCCAATAGTCTTAGTATCCTCTGCAAGTTTAGGATGGATCTTGAAGGACCTACAAAGGCATCAAGTTCCACGTTAGCCCCTATACATAATAGGGCTTCAATTTATTGAAGTTTACTTTAGTTTTGAACTCTATACCTTGCATATTTGCAAAAAGGACTATACAACCATTCTTTCCTACATAAAAAATCTTATAAGGACCATCCCATTTGGGTTCCAACTTGCCTGGGAAGAGGTCACAATGGGCATCATAATATAGGACCAATTGACAATTAGAAAATTTATATTTCTTAGCTTGAAGGTCATGAAGCTCTTTCATCCTCTTCTTCTCTACTTCTTGATGTAACAAGGCTTACAATTGAATCTCATGAAGATGTGCAAGGGAAGTGAGCCTTTCTTGCAACGTTTCCTCTTCACCCAAAGAATGGTTTAGAGCAAACCTTATTGTAGGAAGATCAATCTCCAAAGATAAACTACACTCTCTCCTATAAACTAATTTTAAAGAGATGTGGCATGTAGCTCTTTTGAATGCCTTATTATAAGCCCAAACAGCCACACACAACTTCTCATCTCAAACATGCTTACCTTTGGATATACTATTGGATAAAATCCTCACAAGCTACTTATTAGTACTCTCTACTTACCCATTAGCTTGGCAGTTGTAAGGCTTTGTATTATTATGTTTAATCTTCAAATCTTTCGTCAAAGTCTCAATCCCTTTATTCAAAAATGTGTCCCACAATCATATATAAGCTTCTTAGGTGAGCCAAAACAACAAACAATCTATTCCAAAATAAAATTAGCCATTTCCTTGGCATTATGCTTTATCATAGTGTAGGCTTAAGATCACTTTGTGAAATATTATGTAGCCACAATGATATAATGATTTTTTGTAGTTGAGGAAGAATGTATAGGTCCAACAAAATCAATGCCTTACTTCTCAAATGGTAGTATAGGCATGACATGAATCAGTGGGGCTTCCTATTCTCCCTATTGTCACGTCTCTGACATGTATCACATCACTTGATATATCCAAATGCATCTTGGAAAATGGACATCCACCAATATCCGTCTCTCAAATCTTTTTGTGTAGTCAACCATCCAACAAAGTGCCCTCCACAAGCAGAGTCATAACACTCTTCCAAGATAAATGGAATCTCATCAGGCATGACACATCGGTGATAAACATCATCGATCCCTTGCCAATATAGTATTCCTATAATCAAGGAAAATTTCAAGTCTTGCTACCTAATTTTTCTCTTTGTAACCTTCGACAAAGCCGCTCTAGTCTCTTTTGTGGATAGACAATGTCTTATGGCAATATACTAGGATGGAATGGAGGCCATATCAATTTTGAACAGATCCTTGAGGTCACTAGCTTTAGCCAAGACTTTGTTTGGCTCCCCAAAATCCACAAGACATTCTCAACTGTACCCTACAACTTGAGTGACTTACTCCTAATTAGATAGTGAAACTCTTACAAAGTGATTAGTCACTTCACTAGGCACTCAGGCAACTACAACTTATTCTTCAATAGTCTCAATCCCTTTGCGTTTGTATAAAATACTACCTTTTCATACCTAATGTAGTGCCTAAATTCCTTCATTGCAAAGACCAACCCAAGGCACAGTTTTTCCATGTAGGTATAATTAATCTCAGACACCCCCAATTTGTGACTAGAAAATGAAATCGGATGGTACCACTTCTCCTACCAAATCTGGGCTAAATAGCACTTGATGCTAAAAATCATGGACACACTAAAATTATGTAAAATATCTCACCCCTTTTAGGTACTTTCAAGACTAGCACTTTTTTCAACTCTTACTTCACATCCTCAAAGGATATTTGGCACGGATCACTCCAAACAAATAGATAGTTAAAGGACAATAGATTAGTCAATGGCAATGTTCTCTCAACCAGTGCATTAATAAATCGTTGATAATACCAGATTGATGATAGAAAGTTATGCACTTATTTAGGAGTATTTGGTAGAATCATAGCAACCAATATCACCTTTATCGTTTCAAGATTGATTGCAATATCAATTGAGCTAACCACATGGCCCAACAATAATCCATAGGGCACTCCAAAGATACACTTTCTTGGATTGAGACCAATGCAAAATCTCCTACATCTCTCGAAATATTTTCTCAAAATAATTAGCTATCTCTCCCTTGTGGTGGCTGCCTCCAGATCATCAATGAAGACCTTTAGCTTCTCTGGGAAAATATCATCGAAAGTTTAATCAGTTGTACATTGCCAAGAACCTACCGCATTGCATAATCCAAAAGCTATAACATGATATGCAAAGGTATCAAATATCATGATAAATGCCATTCTCACATTATCTTTCTTTGCAATAGCCATTTGGTTATAACCGACAAAGTAGCCCATAAATGAAAAGATATCCCTATCTAATAAGTGATCTAGAATTTGATTAATGAATGGTAGCAAATAGTAATCTTTGATCGTTTGTTAATTAGGCTCTCTAAAATCTACGCAAAGATGGATTTGAATATTTTTCTTTTTCCTAATAACCACTGGTGAATACCACTCTATGTATTGTACAGGAAATATCACACTAGCCTTAGCAATTTTTATAGCTCCTTAAAGAGTCCCGTCCCCCTTAGCTCACAAGGTATATACTTGAATTTTTATTGAATATGATGGCTACCTTCCTTCAGGGAAATATTATGCATAGCCAAACTAAGAGGAATACCCCTAAGCTCATCATAGTTCCAGGAAAAAATATCATAGAATTCTTGGATCAAGGACATGTAGTCCTTCCTCTCTTCCAAAATAAGCATAGATTCGAATTTAATCAATTGTGACTCATTCAACCTACAAAGATCTAGCTCAATCACATCTGTGTCTCTGATTTTTTCTTGAGATTTTATAAGCTCATACTTGGTAGACATATTTTGTAGTGGACCGCTGTATTGATTCATCGCTTAATGAAGTCTCACTACATCCACTAGTATGTTAAATGGCATTCATCTCAGGGTAGAGGTCTAGGAGATGTAAGGGGGACATAGTAACATAGCCACATCAGAATAAACATGTGTGCTCACTTGTGGGTAGATTGGAGAGGTGCATGGTATGTAGGTGGCATTCTTGCCAATGGAGCCCTAGGATGCTAAATGGCATCCATCTCATGGGAAAACATAAAACCTAAAGAGGGCCTATTACCTACAAAGGAGGTAGCTAACCTAGCTTCAGGAAATAAAAATGAACCTAGGCTTAAGATTGTAGATCATAAACCTAATATGTTGGAGAGAGAGGTGATAGGGCCTAAAGTTAAAGTTGCTAAGTTGGATAAGTTGGAATCTAATCCAAAGCTACTATAGATGCAAGGTGGATAACCTAAATATAAATTTGCAAGGGAGAGACATGAGGATGTGTGAATGAGTAGCACCAAGAACATGCCCAAGTGAAATAGGAGTGTTATATGTGTGCATTCTTATGTCTAGAGCCTCCTCTATTGTTGTTCACATATTGAAATTAAACTAGGTCTCCTAATAACTTATGCATGGTTCTTGCACAATAGGAGGATCAACATAGAGTGGTTTTGGTTCATACAAATCAAATGGATACTACCATTGGGCTTAGCTATGGTGAATAAGATGGACTACTAGTTATATCAAAAGTGATTTTTCCTCCCCCAACTAAGAGGTTGCCAACCTTACTTGAGAATGTCCCAACTAATATGTACCTCCTAACAATGTGCCTTCAAGAAAGTAGAGGGAAGATGGAGGAATATGTGGAGGGTAGAACCTGGATAGGACTCAAAATACCTTCTTTCTAAAAGTTCAATATACTGCTTATTTGTGAATTTTCCAAAACCTCATCTATTTGGAGGAGAAGAAGTGTTATCCTCCAGATCAAGACAATAATGCCACATCAGGGCCTTTAAAAAAGAAGTAGCTTGATTAGATATTGTGAGATTCCAAAATGATAAAGTCTAAGATATTATGACTCAATTGTGTGACACTTATGCAAATCAAGCTTTTGACAAGAGTCCTAGTGTATGAATATGATTAGTAGACCATGAATGTAGGATGAGAACATAAAATAAGAAAAATAAATCAAGAACGAATGAGTGTTAAATGAATGAATGATGAAAGTATGAGTTACAATTGAGGTAACTCAAGGAGTGGAGGCTATTCAATAGCCACCATCTAGGTAGTCAAGTATGAATCGTTCAATACTTCTAGTCCATAGACTTAGTATAATAAAAAATGTCAGATAAAATTCAATGTTTCATACAGTCATTAAAAAGCACATAGGCAAGGCTAGTAAATACTACTTGTTTTAACATGAGAGTGGATGCCCATGAGATAGAGTGTCACAAGGCATGATCCATTCAATACTACTACAATGTCAATATGTACTACCACCCTTGTATAGTACTTTTTAATATGTTCAAACTAGTCATCTCCCACACGGTGTCGTGATGTTATGAGGACACAGTGTGAAAAAGTATGGAATGCATCATCATTCAACTTCTTTATTGATCTATAGAGTCAATGTGATCTGAGCCATTAGTACTAGTGTGAGTTGCATGGTTTATCCAAAAATACTAGATTTTTGGATAATTTTAGCCTATTTTTGATATTATTTATTGTAAAAATATGAAAAAGTTAAAAAAAAACTTCTAGTTAGGATGGCATGCAAAAAGCTAGTTGCTTTTTCAGCCAATTAGGGGATTTTCATAAGAGGGATAGATTGACAAAATTGTGTGCATCGTGATTGCTGTAAATAGGCTGAAAACTGTACATTGAATGGAAAGAAGAAGGAGGAGTGATCTGGGAGATCTGTGACCAGGTGTCTTGGTGTTTTATCCCCTTTCGGAGCCAATGGAGCCATCAAATTTGGGTTCCGAGCAGTAGAGAACGAGCTATAATTTTATGCACATTTTGTTCTACAAAGAAGCTCCAGGAGATCTAATGCCTGGAGATTGCTTTTGAGTAGTGTGAAGATTCCAGGTTCTTTCAATACATATTGATTCAATTCATTGTGATTTGTCTTTGTAGTGTTTATCACTTGGGTATTCTCTATCTTCTCTTCCATCTCCTATCTCTACTTCCTTCTACTTTTGATCCCTGGTGGATTCGATCTTTCGACAAAAACCCCTCCAACATTGGTAAACCTGATGTGAAAGGTCCTCAGAAGAAGGAAAGACAAGATGGGAGAATCTTCGAATACATTCTCCAGTGATGTTTTGCAACAATTGGTGCAAAATATGAATATGCTAATGTAGGTACAACAACAACAACATGTGATGCAAGCTTCAGCTCAAACAAAAAGTGTTGTGATGAATGTTTTGCAAGCAGTTGAGCATGAGGTGAAGTTATTTAATGGCAGGAATGTATCTGCATATGTATATACCTATGCTCAGAAGATGGAATTCTTTGGGGTGGCTCAATCTGCATGGAGCCAGTATTTTGTACGTGTTACTATTCATGAATTGAAAGCACGGATTACTGAATTATACTTGTAGGATGTAGATGGGTAGCCTTCAATAAGACACTCAAGGAAGAATTTTACATTGAGGACACCAGTTTGATTACAGGCAAGACTTTTCAAGAGTGGGTTTTATAACCCAATAAGGGTCTTGTGGCTATGGAATTGTTAAGAGAATTTGAAAGTTGATTTGAGCAATTGGATCTTGCAAAACAGCAAGCTCTTGCAAGTCGGAAAATTGAATTATTTATGTAGGTAGCTGATCCTGAGCTTCAAGAGAAGCTTGATGATTTGCTGGAGGATCAAACTCTACAGAGACAGGTTTGAAAACAGAGTGGAGACATGTCAAGGAATCTGTTACTGCACTTGTAAAGAAGCATAGAAGAAGAGAAAGATTGCATGTCTCTAGCTTGCCCACTGTTACGAGCAAGACAGTTGATGTATCCAATAAGCCACCTACTTCTGTGGCTTACCCTATGGTTGTACCTACTATTGTTCCCTCTATTAGGGAAGATGTCTTAGATGAATTGGTCAAAGGCATGTGGGATCTTCAATTGAAGGTTACAAAATTGGACGAAAAAGGACAAGAGGAAAGGGAACGAACAGCAGCCCCTAAGCCTAGAAAAAGATGTATGTGGTGTGACAGTTTGCAACACGAGAGAAAGGATTGTGCTACCTATCAGGAGACCTTGGCATGATAGGTTATCTTTTGGAAAGATGGAAAGATCCATGGACAAGAAACGGGATTGCCTCTTGCTTTGAATTTTGGAAAGGGAGGTATGCAGAAGTTATTAGAAGACTTGGCTGTCCAAAATGCTTATGCGGCAATACATGCTTCAACTTTTGGTCTACAGTTGGATTGAATGCATGGCCAAGTGATGGTTGGTCCAAAGGCTGAAATATGGACACATGCTTTACATGCAGTTGAAAAGAGAAAAGTCACTGATAGTGAAATGTCTCATGCAAGGCAAGACATTCGTGGCATAACTGGTTGGGAATCACCGGTAGATGCATATTCAATGTATGCATATTTAACAAAGGTACAAAACACGGATGTACTTGTGGAAGAAAAACAAAAAAGAGATGATTTTTTTTGTAGGGACATCTAAAAGAATGACAAGAAGAAGTGTGGATCAGCCTAAAGCTGCAAATCAGCCACCTCCGGAGCATGTTATGGAAGAGTTTAGTCAAGAGCAAAAATAGGAAAACAAACAAGAGTGCAAAAAGAAGGGCAAGCAGCTTGGATATAAGTTGCAATCTGACATTAAGACAGCCACAAATCTTAAGAAGGTTCTTGAAGAACTGATCTTAAATAGTCGGGTGGAATTTACCTTGGGAGAGGTGCTTAGCATTGCCAAGCAAGAATTTCATGATGAGATCATTGACATAATTAAAAGGAAGTGTAAGTTTCTTGGTGATACCAATAGTGCATTGTTGCAATTTGAAGAGGAAACTAGTTTGTTGGGTATTCGGGCTGAATATGGCCTGTAGACACTGATCATGGTTGGCGAATGATGGTTGCGAATAATTCATCAAGGGAGATCTATGCTGCATGTCCTAATGTAAAAGTGATGATTGGTGATGTACAGGAAGAGGAACACTTCTTTGTGCAATATAATTCCTCATTTGCAGTGATTTTGGGACACTCCTATATTACAGGTGTATATATGGAAACAAAGGTGCTTAATGATGGTTCTGCTTATGCAAGATTCAGAAGCAAGGATGGGAGAAAACTTGTCCAATTTCTTACTGTTTGTGTTAATCATCCTAGAAATCGAGATACGCTTCGAGAGTCTCCTTTGGTTCCAAATGCAAGGGAATTCAAAGACCTGGATTTTCATTGAGAACTGCTGTAATGCAGGGCTACAGTAGTGATGTTTAGTGGGTGTACTCGCCTCTTGATGAAATGAAGCATGTATTTACTATTGGTAATTCTCAATTTACATCAAACAGTTCATGTTGGTTTAAGCCTATGGAAGCTATGTGTAGGGCTAAACACATATTTATGAAATGGGCTACTAAGAAACTAAGAGCATTGGGGTTGTTAGAGCTGAAAATGATGGCATTTCAGGCATCTTTTATGGGCTGAATATTAATGACACTATGGCTGAAATTTCAGCAACTATATATGCAGACAATGAGGCTGAAAACAGAGTGTTGTCAGTATGTTCTTTGGATATGTATGATGTTATAGCATTGTTTGCTCAGCAGGAAGGATTACAATGGGCTGAAGCACTTGTGGAGACAAAGTATAAGATAGTTGACAAAAAGGTGAAACCAATTGCTTTGCCACTTTCACTAGAGAGTGAGGGTATGTATGAAAAAGTTTCAAGGCAGCCAAGCTTACGGAATCCTAAAGATATAGGTCATCAATTTACATTTGAAACATTACAAGAATTGAAAGTTGGTGTAGAAGGGTTTCTCTTTCATGTTGAGAGAGACTGTTTTATGCAAATGTTGGCTAGGCATGGAAAGGCATTTGCATTTCAGCCAAGCGAAATATTTACTTTGCCACATGTACCATGGAACTTGAGGCCTATTCCAATGCCTAAAGCTTACTTGCCAAAGCTGATGGACTTGCTAAATGAAAATATTCGCATGAAGATCTTGGAGCCTTCTTCAGCCTCATACTCAAATCGTTGGTTTACTGTGCCCAAAAAGAATGGGGCTTTGAGATTTATTCAAGACATGCAACCAGTCAATAAAGTGACCATAAGAAATGTGGGTGCAGGTCCTGTGGTTGATGAATTTGCAGAGGCTTTTGGAGGCAGAGCGATCTATTCTTTGGGTGATCTTTACTCGGGTTATGATTAGTTTCAACTTGCAATTGAAAGCAGGGATATCACAACCATGAAGACTCCCTTGGGGCTAGTACGGATGTGTACTCTCCCACAGGGTGCAACAAACTCAATGGCACACATGACAAATGCTATGAATAGGGTACTCAGGGATTTTATACCACAATTGAAAATGCCCTTCTTGGATGATGTTCCAATCAAAGGGTGTGCAGTGGATGAAAAGAATGAAGAGATGGATGCTCATGGGTGCAGATAGGTTTTTGCAGACCATATTGTGGATTGTGAGAGGATTTTGACACATCTAGAAGAGGTGCATTTGACTCTTTTTGGACAAAAGTCTGTCTTTGGAGTTGAAGAGGTTTTGATTGTTGGCATATGTGTGGGCCTTATGGGCGAAGGCCATCACCAGCAAAAATAGATGGGATTGATAGAATGCAAGATGTACGCATGAATGTATCAGAGGTGTGTAGAGTCTTGGGTGCATGTGTGTTCTATTTGATATGGATTCCTCACTTTGCACATGTAGCCGATGCTCTTTATTAGCTTATAAGGAAAGGTGAGAAAATTCATTGGGAAAGAAAGCATCGGAAAGCAATGAAGAAATTGAAGCAACTCTTAAAATCTTCTCCTACATTGATAAATGCTGACTATTTACATGGAAAGCCTATCATTATTATTGTTGATACAAGCCCAATCGGGATTGGATGGGCAATTGGGCAAGATGATGAGGAAGGACAAAGATATGCAATCCGATTTGGTGCTAAAGTATTGATTGAACAACAGAGAAGATATCCACAGGTAAAAAGAGAATTATGGGGAATTGTAACTGCCCTTAAATATGATAAGGAGTATTTCATGGATGCTCATGTAGTCATTGAGACTGATTGTTTGCCCGTATTGGGTATGATTACTAGTTGTGCTACCCCGGACATTGCTATGCTCCGGTGGATTGCATACATCAAATCTTTGAACCGTGAATTTCAGCATATTGCAGGAAGAGATAACCTAGGTGGCAGACATGTTGTCTCGAGCACATTATGAGAATGAAGATTGGATGATGGATGAGCAGGAAGAAGATGACTTTCTTATGGCTGAAAATGATATTGTAAGAGTAAATTTAGCAATGCAAGGTGTTGCTATAGCATTAATAGAAGCTTAGACAACAAAGAGAAGACACTTTAGATGTTTTGCATCTTGTGTAGAAGTGTTTCTGGAAGACAAATATGCAGGAGAGTGGCTGAGAATTGGTCAATATCTCAGTACATTAACAAAGAGAGATGAATGGTCAGATGAGGAGTTTAAGAAGATCAAGAGGAAAGCCAATGGATTTTTCTTAAAAGATGGATACTTATGGAAACATGCTAAAAAGAAATAGGATATGCCATTGCAAGTTTTGGGTGATAGAGCTTTACAAGTAACTGTTATGCAAGAATTTCATGAAAGCTTATGGGCTGGTCATAGAGGTATTTGGGGTACTTTTGCAAAGATCAAAGAAAGATATTGGTGGCAGGGTATGTATAAGGATGTTTCTCACTTTGTGGAAACATGTACGACATGTCAAATGTATTCATCTGTGAGACATCGAGATGGATTGCAACCCACATATCCATTGTCTCTTTATTTTAAGTGGGTGATGGATTTGGTCACAATGCCTACAGGTATTTGGCAAATGAGGTATCTTGTGCTTGCTTGTGAAGACTTGACTAATCAAGTGCAAGGGAAATCTTTACGTACTAAGATAACAAATGTTGTGTGTACTTTTCTCTTAGAAGAGATCTTTTGTCGATATGGCTGTGTGGGAAAAAATACAGCAGATAGGGTGAGTGGGATACAGATGAAGCTCATGATTTCTCTACATGGGGGGATAAAGCTTACTTTAACTTCAGCCTATAACCTTGAAGGGAATGGAAAAAGTTAAAGAGGTCACCCACCTATTGTGAAGGCATTGGCAAAATCATGTGGAGAGAAGGTAAAAGAGTGGCCATGATTTCTCCCTTATGCTTTGTGGGTCGACAGAACAACTCATAGTGCTGTTACAGGATATATGCCTGTAGAATTGATGTATGGTAAAAAACCTATCATGCCGATAGAAGAGATGACAGTCACATGGAGTGTGTTACCTTGGGAGGAGGAGTTGAGATCGAGAGGAGTTGTTGGCCTTACGCATTAGACAGTTGGAAAGAAAGTCAAAAGACATAGAGGCAGCAACTGCAAAGTTAAGGGCAGCAAGGATACAGAACAAGAAATGGTTTGACAAAAGACATAGACTGAGACCAAGAACCATATAAGATGGGGATTGGGTATTGGCTTATGATAGCAGTTTAGATAACCAGCATAGTGCCATGTGTAAAGTTTTCAAAAGATGGTTTGGACCCTATGTGGTAATATAGGTGTTTGATAATGCTACTTATGCATTAAATGAGCTAGATGGGACAGCCATCAAACTTTTGGCAGGGAAAAGAATCAAATTATTCAAAAGGTAGGAATCTACTACCTATGAGTTGCTAGAATCGGAAGAAAATAGTGGTCCTGATACACGGGCTAGCCAGGAAGATATGGAAGATGAAGAAGTAAAGGATATGGTTGCAGAGGATGAGGAGGACTCAGAATCTGGTGACAACTAGTATTTTGGCACATACCAGAGGATGTGCGGGTTCAGAGGGGGTGGATGTCGTGATGTTATGAGGACATAGTGTGAAAAAGTATGGAATGCATCATCATCTGACTTCTTTATTGATCTAGAGAGTCAATGTGATCTAAGCCATTAGTACTAGTGTGAGCTGCATGGATTATTCAAAAATACTAGATTTTTGGATAATTTTAGCCTATTTATATATTATTTATTGTAAAAATCCGAAAAAGTTAGAAAAAAGCTTCTAAATTAGGATGGTATGCAAAAAGCTAGTTGCTTTTTCAGCCAATTAGGGGATTTTCACAAGAGGGACAGATTGACAAAATTGCGCTCGTCACGATCTTAAACTGTAAATAGGCTGAAAACTGCAGATTGAACGGAAAGAAGAAGAAGGAGTGATCTCACTTTCAAGGGCGCGGAATTTCAGTGGTATGAGAGACAAGCAACATGACTTTTGGCACATGGGAGGACTTGAAGTTGGCCTTCCTCACTCAATTCAGGCGTGAAGGTTTTGAAGAGTGGATGCGAGAGGAGTTCATGAACCTAAGTCAATCCTCTAGAGAAAGAGTAGAACCTTATGTCTTGTGAATGGAATTCATCCTGAAGAGATGGGCTAACCATCATTTGGACAAAGGTATCTAGAAAGGAGTGTTTCTCAGAGGTCTACAACCAGAAGTTTGCAAGTTCGTGGAATTGAGAAGACCAATCAATCTGGAAGCTGCAGTGGAAGGTGCAAGATTGTATGATGAAGCTGAAGCAAGGCTATCAATGATACCAAGAAGAGGAGTCTTACCTCCTCCCATGCCAGGAATGGTATACCCACCAAATGTAGTCCCAAGGACAGTTCCCTATTCCTATCCCCATATGCAAACAGTGCCGTAGTATAATGCACCTAATGTATTGTGGTCGCCACAGACGACAGTGCCTCAAATGATGGTTCAACCACAACAACAGTGGCCTCACACAATTCCTCCAATGGCGACTCAACAACACTGGAACCCTACCAATTGGAATCAAGAACCCCAAGTCTCAACAGGAGCTCTGAATTAAAACTGGAATAGAGGACCCTCTGGATTAACCCAACCAGTGTATGCAGTAATTACACAAGCTTCACAAAACCCTACTACAAGTACTTCAAGAGGTGAAAATCTGAAGGACTACTTATCCAACTCAGTTGTGCAAGTATCAAGAAAGAGCTTATGGATATGATTACAGAGAAGCTACAGACATTGAAGGTGAATACCGCCAATATATCCACTCCTGCGGGAGCTGGGAGAGATGTGATGTCTTCTAATACATGGTGCAAAAAGTGTCATCAAGCGGGATATTTAGCCATTGAATGTACCCAAAAACCAACCATTCCTGGAGCCTTTTGTTCCTATTGTTTGAGGAAGAAACATACAGAGGATATTTGCTCTCTAAAAGAGATGCACAAATGAAGACAGAAGGATGAAAATGCAAATTCAAATTGCTAGAATCCAAAATGACAACACAGGATATTGGACCAAAGCCTAGGGAATTTGGTCCTAATTTCGGTCTAAGGAGGTTTCCCTCTCAAAGTTACAGAGGACGACATTCTAGCGGTGGTCAGAGATTAGAGGTGGAATGTTATAGGTGTGGAGAAAAGGGTTATATCACCCCGAATTGTCCAAACCCTAGACAATCTATGGATTACACTGTCCAAGTCCAACCCCTGTCAAGGCCAATGCCACCGATAGCCACAGAAGGCACAAGAGCCTACCTCCAATTTGGAAGAGTTGGAAGTTGCCACTATCACACGTGCTAAGAAGAAGGAACCAGTTGTCCAGAAAGAGAACAACTCTCCCGCTAAGATTGTGAAGTTCAACCAGCCAGAGGGACAAAGCAGTGCAGGATAGAATAGTGCAGTACACTACAGAGCATTGTAGTGCCACAAGGAGTCATAGAGACAGTCCCAAAAACAGGACCAGAGGTCCAGGAGATAGACAATACAGAAGCACCTCCAAAAACAGAGAAAGTGCCGATGCTGCCATTGCTAGAAGAAAAAGGAAATATGAAAATGGATGTAGCCCCATTCCCCAACAGACTGCAGAAGCCTGTGGATCCTATCAAAGATTATGACTTGGTAAAAGACCTAAACACTTTTAAGCCTAACTTAACATCCCAACAGTCAATGATGCTATCTCCCAGCTGCCAAAAGAAATTCAAAAGCATCTTGACAAGAAGACGCGGACTAAGGATTGCTCCCCCAACAACAATAAAGTCCAACAGAGCCACAGAACCTGCAAAGGAAGTAGATGTGGCTAACGCCTTCCTAGATCCTAGAACCCTAGAGATTAGTGTATGGATTGAAGGATGCTTTATTTCAGATGCGTTGATTGATGGAGGTTCATCAATAAAGATAATGACGAATGTGACAATGAAGGACTTAGGGTTGCAAGGAATTCAACCTACACAGTGGCTTATTAGATTGGCAGACCAAAGCAGAATTAAACTGTTGGGCATCCTCCCATACGTAAAAACAACCCTTGCAGGAAAAGATTACTGGTTGACCTATGTGGTGGTTAAACCAAATTCTTATGGGACCTCATACCCTCTGTTGTTGGCAAGACCTTGGCTTTTTGAAGTGAGAGCCAGGACAGACTGGTTCAAAGGAACCCTAACCCTCGGCAGAGGACCCAACAAAGTGGTGTTGAAATTGTATGGATCGCAAAAAGGTAATGGATCCACATCCATCAAAGTCCTAATTGACTCCTCCAACAAAGTAACAGATGGTACATCAGGAGATGAAGAGGTTGTTAAACAGATCTTTCCCAGGAAAACAGAGGCACAGTCTTTAACAATGGGCACTATAAGCCAACTACCAAAGGAAGCAAAGTCTTTGTCTATGGGAGAATACCTCCTGTCTCAACTAGAATTGACCTCTGAAATCACCATTGACAATGAGATAGAAGCATGGATGTACTGTTCTCCCTGTTACATGTCAGTCCGCAGAGATAGTAACAGAGACAAGGCTAGAGACAGAGGCAGAAGCAGAAGTAGACACAGAGGTGGAGGATCTGTTCTTCTCCTACGGAGCCTCTACAAAAGTAGAGACAAAGCCTCCAGAGGAAGAGGATGGGCATGATGAGGAAGAAAACGAAGCAGGATATAAATGTGCAAATGAAGAAGATCCTCTGATAGTAGAAGATCTTGTTGATGGCCCTATAGAGACCTATGAGACCTCAGAGGCCAAAGATCTTGAGGTGTTGGATGGAATGACCATGGTTCCATGTGGGTTGAACAATGGACCACAAAGTATGCAGAATCTGCATAAGCAATGGATCAAAGGCATAAAAATTAAGCTTACCAGTGACTCGTGTCACCCTGACCATTCATTCTGGAGAAACAATGATGATGATGCCCCCTGTCAATAGAAGCCAAAGCCATCAGAGCCATGGCTTCTAGAAGGTCCGTGCTATGTGACATTCCTAGACGCATCCTCTGAAGATGAATCCCTAAGTCTAGAAGAAATCACCACTCACACAAAAGCAAACAAAGCTCTGATACCCTTCCAGCAATCTCAACAAACAAATGAGTCGTCTATTCAGAAGGAGGACACTGGTTCTAGTGGAACATCAGACGATGACACTACTCCCTTGAAAGAGTCATACCTCTATCCAGAAGCAATCCGTGGAACATTTATCTACAAAGTGGAAGGTGAAAGACAATAATGTTCTTGGATACTGACGGTACTGAACGTCACTTGAAAGTGGGCCTCAATCTTCCAAAAGAAGAACTAGTGGTCCTGCAAGGCCTACTCAAAGAGAACTTAGACGTGTTTGCTTGGTCATATAAAGATCCAAAGGGGATTGATCCCACAGTATGCCAACATCACATTGACCTAGAGCCTGATGCCAAACCTGTAAGGAAAAGACAAAGACATATGAATCCTAATTATTCTACTCTGGTGAAGGGTGAATTATTGAAACTTCTTCAAGCCGAGTTCATTTATCCTGTGGCTAACAGTGAATGGGTTTCGCCCATTGTGGTAGTACCCAAGAAGAACTTCGAATATGTGTAGACTTTCAAAAGCTCAATTTGAAGACGAAGAAGGATCATTTCCCTATTCCTTTTACAGACCAACTATTGGATACAATGGTAGGCCATGAGCTCTATTCCCTCTTGGATGGATTCAACAGATATATCCAAGTCCAAATTGCAGAAGAGGACCAATCCAAAACAACCTTTACCACAGAATTGGGGACCTATGCCTATAGAGCGATGCCATTTGGGCTCTGTAATGCTCTTGCCACCTTCCAACGAGTAACGATGGCTGCTTTCTAGAATCATTTGCATGATTTCATTGAGGTGTATCTTGATGACTTTTGTGTCTATAGCTTAATCCGTGAGCATTGGGGACACCTAGAGCAATGTTTTGACAGATGCCGAGAGTATGGGATTTCTCTCAACCTCGACAAATGTGTCTTTGGCATCTCATTGGGAGTTCTTTTGGGCCATATTATCTTTGCACAAGGGATTGCAACAGAATCGGCGAAGATTGAGAAGATTTTCGCCTTGGTGGCACCAACAAATGTCAAGCAATTGAGAGGATTTCTTGGCCATATGGGTTACTACATAAGATTTATTGCACATTTTGCAACCAAGGCAGCCCCTATGTACAAGCTCCTAAGGAAAGATGCAGATTTCCTTTGAGTTGATGACTGTGAAGAAACCTTTAATACCCTAAAATAGTACCTTATCCAAGCACCTATCTTACAGCCTCCTGATTGGACGAAGGAGTTTCGTGTGCACATAGATGCATCAATTGAATGGCTAGGTGCTATCCTATGTCAAAAGGGCCCCTCTAAATTAGATCAACCGATATATTATGCAAGCTGGAAGGTCACTTATATGGAACAGAACTACACAGAGCTTGAGTGCTTGGCAATGGTGTTTGTACTGGAGAAGTTTAGACACTATCTATTGTCAATGCATTTCAAGTTCTATGTGGATCATGAAGCCCTGTCCTTCCTGATGAACAAAGGAGATGTTAAAGGGCCACTGATGAGATGATTTCTCCTATTCCAGGAGTTCAATTTTGAAGTGGTCACTAAGCCTGGCCGTTCCCATGTCTTAGCTGATTATCTATCACAGATCCCTCAAACTATAAGAGAGGAAAAGGATGATCCAGACCTTCCTGATGCTTCCTTGTTTCTAGTTGAAGTAGTCTTTCACTGGTATGTAGACATAGCCAACCTCCTGGCAACTCAACAGTACCCTCCTGGCATCTCAAGCTGTGAGAAGAAGAAGCTTCTGTTAGAATCAACCCCCTACACCTTGCTAGGCGGTGCAATGTACAAGAGAGGCAAAGATGAAGCATTGTGAAGATGTGTTGCAAGGGATCAAATCGGCATAGTATTAAAAGCATGCCATGACGAACCATGTGGTGGACACTTCACAAAAGAAGCGACAGCCAGGAAGGCTCTGTTAGCAGGATATTGGTGGGGCTGATCCTCCACAATGATGCACATGACTACTGCAAGAGATGTGATGCTTGTCAGCGAATGGAAAAACCCACCAAAATAAGTGCCATGCCACTACAACCTATTCTTTCCCTAAAGCCGTTCGAGAAGTGGGGATTGATTTTGTAGGTCCCATTGATCCACCCACCACATGGAAGCAGAACATATACATCTTAGTATGTACGAATTATGTCACAAAGTGGTGTGAAGCTAAAGCTCTGAAGCGGGACGATGGTAACAACATAGTCCTGCTCATGTACGAGAATATTATCACCTATTTTGGTAGTCCCCTTGAGCTGATAAGTGACAGAGGTACTCATTTTCTTAACAAAATCATGGAGGAGCTAATGGAGCTGTATAAAATCCATCATTGCAAGTCCATTCCTTACTATCCTAGAGCCAATGGCCAAGTTGAAGTCACTAATCGCATCCTTTGCTCGATCCTGACAAGACCGATTGCCACACATCGTCGCGGCTGGGACGATCAACTTACAAAGGCCCTTTAGACATACAAAACCTCCCATAAGGTAGCTACAGGACAGACCCCTTTGCAGCTAGTGTATGGTATAGAAGTCGTCTTCCCTATTGAACTAAAATTGCCCTCTTTGCAAGTGGCAGTTAAAGAACGCTTGGGAGATAATGTGTCATTGCAATGCCACCTCCTATACTTGGAATGCTTGGATGAGATGTGGCGGATGGCCCTACAGTGTATGGAAACCACTCAAGCGCAACGCAAGGCCTATCATAATAATTTCGTCAAGCACAAGGAGTTCAAAGAAGGTGATCTTGTCCTAGCCTATGATTCAAGATTTGACAAGTTTCCTGGCAAGCTTCAACAATGGTGGATTGGGCCCATACAAGGTACTTACTGTCAATCCTAATGGCTCTGTTCAGGTGCAAACCGTTGATGCCTCTAATGATCCTTTCCTTATCAATGGCTATCATCTGAAGAAGTACTTCCCTCCCTGGGGATCTTGACAATCACAGTCGACCTACCCTCTCCCTTTTGGGCATCGCACCATCCTTCTCTTCATGCTTCTAATAGCCCTTATGATTCTCCTCATGAGGCGGTCTCATTCTGCTAGCTCCTCATAGATACCTCTCAACCCGACCTTGTTCTCTTCTCGTCTGATCCAACAATGGTGGCAAGGTTGGTCCTGACACATGGTATTTCTACCATTCTCTTTCTTAACGAAAAAAAAGAAAGAAAAAGGAAAAAAGAAAAAGGAAAAAAAAAACAAAACTGTTATGGGAGAAAGGGAAGAAATTCCTTGTCATAACAAGCCTTGTTCTAAGAAAATGTGGAAACACCCTTGGGCGAGAAGCTGACTGTGGAAAAGGTGGTAACGCCCCACAGTTTAAGATAGCTAACTCACCAGCAACACCTTTTTAGCACGTAATTTGAAGCCACCTCCCTTCGTGCGCTGTCTCTACAATACCAGTCTATCTGCTCTTCTTAATAGATGACCTTTCTTACAAATCATTGAAGTACAAGACTTGTTGGCTGCCTCCCTGGTTACGCCTCGTCTTCAACATCCTGATGACAACAACATATAAATCGATCTTCATTACCAACTCCTTGAGTGACGTAAGCTTTCCTCCTAACAGGATGGGGATGTGCGTATGGGCTACCCTCTGTATCTATCAATGAGTGCGAGAGAGGGTGGGCTGAGTGACCAGTCTTTCCCTTCAAATCAAATGAGAGGCGAGATGTGTGAACAGAGTGTTGCACGCACGGGTTAGGCCTCTCAATGCACAACGCACGATCTGTTCCTATGCATTGCACCATAAGGCTCCTTGGCCTTCCTTCTTGCACTGTATGCCGGCATAGGGCGGGATGCATTGTTGCACCATCAAAAGTGCACAAGGCATACAACCTCTGCACAAGTGACAGTGAGGATTACATCAATGGGTTTCAGGAAGGACTGCCCTCTGTATCTTTCAACAGAGCATGAGACAGAGGCTGGATTGAGTGTGACGAATGTTTCTTCAATCAAGTATTAAGAGGTGAGGATTGAGGGACGTTACGACCATTGGCGTCAGGTACGTTTCTGTTTCCTTATGCACCCACGGGATGGGTCTCTGCCATCAACACAGGACACGTCACTCTGTTCTATACATGGTACTGCAAGGTTCCCTGGCCTTCCTGCTTGCACCTATGCCAGACGGGTTGGACACACTGATGCATCATCAACTATGCACCTCGCATACTCCCTCTGCACCACCTCCTTATCGATTCCTAAACTGGGTGTGAGATCTGGGTTTCCATCAATATTAACTCGAGTGATGTAAGTTATGGGGTGAGTGACTGTTCTTTCATTCCATTTGAGTGCCCATGAGTTAAGTGACTATCCTCCGTCAACGACACCTCCCCCGATGGGCTTCATCAACTAGCTATATCCCTGGGTGGTGCTACATGGTCCTTGCCATGTTGGCTGAACGCTGGAGCGAGCCGTGGTACCTCCTGCAACTGACTCCAACTTCTATAGTAGTGACGGTTTCTTCGACCATACGTGAAACGGGCCAAGTCTTTCTAACCTTATCCTTATGATTGCAAGTGTACGTTATGTTTTAAGTGTGGGGACACTAGAGTCCAATCGGTTGATGAGTCCTAGGTTATGTTTCTGCATTTAACCCTATTCGTTAAGGTTTTAAGTGTGGGGACGCGTCCCTATGCATCTATGCTGCATACCTCCCAGCCTATGCCTTACTTTAAATCTTGTATATATGCCATGACTCGATTTTACCCTAAAGGGGTCCCTTTCCCACCCACTCGTCCATGTTCAACCCATCCTTGGGGCCCTTCCTTCTTCTTTTTCCTTTACCCCTTATTATGAAGATTTTCCATGCAAAAGTATCATGTGTTCACCGAACCCCACATCCCCCTTACAGCCATGTTTGTCCCTTTGCCCTGCCTATTTTTCTTTTTTACCAACCCCTGTTCTGGTCGACGGTTCTTGAGTTATTAATTTTTGAAGCAGTTCTCGCAAATTGGTCGATTTTCCATGTAAACGCGTCCTCTCTTGGTCAAAACTATGTTTTGACATAATAGGTTTGTCGGGCACGTTATTTGGCACAATTTTTCTTCTTTCTGTTCCACATTTCGGCTTGCTGATTTTCCAATATTAATCCCAGTATGTATTTTTGGCATCGTTTTTTGTGTTCTTCCCAGGGGAACGGCCTGATTTGATCTTGGCCACCCCATTGTACTTTTTTTGCAATCTCCCCTTTACCTTTCGGCCCCATTTTCCTTTTTATCGCATTGCGTTCCGACGAACGGTTTGTGAGTTATTAAATATTCTTTGTTTTGCCATGTCCCCATGTGCCTTGCCTTATGCGTAAACGCGCGCGTTTTTGAATTTATGTGCCTCGACATGCCTTGTTCTCTTCGCGCCTAACATTCTCACCCCTATTGTTTCCCATCCCTGAAGTTTTTATTTTTTATTTACAAACCCTGCCCCGTGCACTTTCTTTTTTTAAAATTTTAACAAATACATTTCTCTCTTTCTCTCTCTCCAAGTAATAACAAAAGGGGGCGACACACATACACACACATAAGGTTTGGGGAGAGAAAGAAACATTAACCTAGTTAGTCACCCTGACCTAGTTAACTAACCTGACTTAGTTAACTAACCTGGCCTAGTTAACTCACCTACCCCTAATTCAACTAACCTACCCTGGTCACACTAACCTAATCCCCCCCTCTAACCTAACCCCGGTTTCCCCCCTTCTAGCCCCCTTTCCTACCCCTACACACCTCTATCCCTACCCTCCACACGCCGGCCACTTGTTGCCCAGTGGTTCTGTATGTGCGTGTGTTTACATGGGTGCCATGGCTTATTCGCATGCTCGGGAGCTGCCAGCGAGTATTCACGCGAGCGGCGCTAGAACACGCGTTTGGTCTTCTCCGTGCGGTGGTGCGTGCCATCCCCGAGCACACACAACTGTTCACACGTAGCTCGAGTATCTCCTTTGATTTTTCACAAACCTACAAAAAATACCTAAAAATACTTAAAAACATTAAATTTTTTATAAAAAATTAATTAAAAATAAAAAATTCTAAAAAATTCCTTACTAAATTGGGTAATTTTCTAGTTGATCTTGCTGATTATAATACAGAGAATTAATTGCCAAAAAATATTTAAAACCTTTTTAAAATTTACTAAAAGTTGAGAAACATTCATTAAAAATCCCTAAAAATCATAATTAAATTCAGAAAAACCACCAAAAGTTTCATCAATGCATTTGACTGCTTTTGAAATATTTCATAAGCTGAAAATACCTTGGCACACGATCACCCTATTAATTTTGGACCCAAATGATAAACTTTTAACCTAAATTTATTAAAAAATTCATTTTAAATTCCAAAAATAAGCTCTCAAATTACAAAATAATTAAAAAAATTACAATCCATTGTTGAAGCCTAATGGTTTTATTTTTAATTAGTTTTTCTTGATACCCTAATAAATCAAATATTTTAAAATAAAAAATATACAAAAAAAGAAAAACACAAAATACAAAATACGAACACACCTAAATTACAATTAAATAATAATAATAATAACAATCTCACCGAAACACTAATCAACATTAATTAAACCAAATGTGATCCCACTAACATTGCCTTGATATTTATTTATTTTTTTAAATAATAAGGTGTTTTATTTTTTCAGTCAGTGGTTTTTGCTTTTTTGTTGGATTCCTTGCATTTGGGACTACTCAGTGCACCCTCAGTCTCTTGCATACATACCCCTACCAAGTATCCATTTTTCGTGCTTTATTTATTTTTGGCCATCCCTTAACCATAGTTAATTGATAAAATAAACTTTATTCACCCACTTTCTCACGCGTGCTCGCGCTAAACACACATGTTTCTAATAAATCAAAATCAACCCACCGTTCACTTTGCACGCATTACGTGCGCTTCAGAGACACTTCAATTTTAAATAAAAATGAACCAGCCATCACAAAAATGCACGCGCTGAAAAGGAAGAGTGCTTCAAACACATTAAATTTTTAATCAATGAATATGCATTTAGAGACTTGAGTCTGGGGATCGCAGTCCGGGTTTCATTAAATGCATCGTTTTACATTAATAAATTGTAACTAACAATTTAACAATGAACCGTCGTTTTCTTATTAAGGTTTACAACCTAATAAAATTTCAACCATTGTTAATAATTTATTAAAACAAACCCTTCACTAAAATCATTCCCCTCACTGCACTTTTTTCCCTTTTTAATAAATACACTTCGTGGGATGGGCATGTATAGTCCTTTAAACTGACATTGTTTATCAAAATTCTCGTTATGTCTTGATTAGGTTTTTGAGGTATTATGATTTGATTGTGTGATACGATTTACGGGTGTGGTCTGTAGTTTTCTTTTTTACTTGATACGGGGTCTTGGGTGACTGCTTGTTGCATAGCATGAAGCTTTCGGTTGCATATGTGTAGGGGTCATGCCAAATATTTTCTAGGATGTGGGTTGTTTGGGGTGGTCAGTTGGTTAGTTACGTCTGTGTGTGCTTATTTTGATCGATTTCTTTTTGATAGCTATTATGTTGTTTTGTAGGCATTCACTGTGATTGTCTATGTTTGTGGTGGGTATATTCCATCTGAATGGGCCCTCAAGCTCCTTCTCCTGTTCAGTATGTCCCATTGATCGGTAGGGATTATTATTTCCTACTAAATTTTGAGCCTATCGTGAAAGCTGGCCTTGCCTCTTTTGTGGGGCTGCTTCACTCCTTTTGATTCCAGACGATCCAGCCCTATGTGATGAGTTTCTTACGTCATATAGTAAGAAATCGGGCTTGGTTTGTGGTACTTCCATGGTTTTGACACCTAGAGGGTTAGGGAAGGCTTTGTCTCTTCCCTACAAAGGAGAACCCTTTGTTACAACGAGACAATTATTCTCAAATGATGAGATTCTCAAGCTGTTACAGAAGCAGACTAAAGAGGTCCTCGATGTCAAGAAGGTGATTAACACTTCAGGAGTTTCTTTTTCAATGATCACTAATCCTCTCTAGAAGCTATACTGCCAATTTCTCCAAGATAAGTTCATGCCTGCCAAGATACCATCTCACTATTTGTCCAAGGAGCTCTTCACAGCCTCTAAGATGGTGTTAAAAGGGGTTGCCATTGACTGGAGTACTTATCTTCTTATGAAGATGAACCAACATTTTGTCAAAGTGACTAGAGGGAATGTTACCAACGTAACTTATGGTTCATATTTATATGCTTTCTTGACATTTTCAAGCCTTAAGAAGGGTGTGCTATCCCCTCCTCCATCTGATATCCAGTACCTCCCCCTCCACCTTCAGAAGATTCAGAACTCATTGACAAAGAGGATCTTGATTCTCCTCCTCCATTGGTTATTCAGTAGAAATGCTTGAAGCATGTAGCAGAGAAAGTTCCACCAGTCATTCCTTTAGTAACAGTTCCTGCTATGTTAACCCCAAGTCGAGATGGCAGAAAAATGGAGGAAGAAGCAAAAGGAAGATGGAAAAATAGCAAAGACACGTAGGCGGCCTCTAAAGATGAACCAGGGAAAAAAGCGCAACCTTTAATGAAAAGGCACCTCAAAAAACTCAAAAAACTCTTGTAAAAGAGCGCCAGGCTCCCTCCTGTGCCAATTGTAAAATATTAGATGGGTATAGGCTAGAGGCACAAGGCTAGAAGAGGGAAATGGAAAAAGGACCTTGCCACAATGGCCGGTCATGAAAAAAAAAGGGATGGGCGCCCATGGAATTTTAGGGTTTGTATATAAAGTTCAAAAAGTGAATGAGAAGCTCATTCTTTGGTGTGTGAAAAAAGGAGTCTTCTTCTTCTTCTCTCCTTCTCACCTTCTTGCTTGTGTGTGTTCTTGAGAGAGGGAGTGTGAGAGAGTGAGTGTGGGAGACTGAGGGATCAAGAGGGTGAAGCTCTCCATCTTCTCCTCTTCTCTTCTTCTCTTTCCTTCCCTCTTCTTGCGCACACGGCTATGGAGGATGGAGCTTGGAGGTGGAGGAGGCTTGAGGATGCTTGAGCTAGCATCTAAGATCGTGGAGCTACCAGCATGTGTGAGAGAGAAGGAAACTCATATAGGCACTAAGGTAAGCTCACTACACTCGTAGGATCGATGGTGCGTCGGCTAGGTGAGAGATAGCCATTAGAGCTCACTTGGAACACTTGAACCAATAAGCGGTCCGTGGGTCTTGGCGGTTGAGCGAAAGCTCCCGCATTTTGGTTCCGTTGCTGGGATCAACAGATTCAAGCTTGAGTACTTGCGGGCCTCATATCGAGCATGGAAGTAAGGGATTCATCCCCGAAACGGAGCTTGAGATAGGTAGGAAGTTTGGGAATTTTTTATCTTCAAAACAAGTAACTTTTTTGGGTTATTTTGTTTGTTTGATGATTAGGAAACATGGAGAAATTATTTCGGTATTTTGCTTTCAATTCTTGTTGCATTTAGAGTAGGATAGGATTAGGAAATCGAACTGGAAAAGGGTAGGGTTTACTGTTGCAAAACAGGGCAAAAAATCATGCAAAAATGGCAAAAAAGCTCGCTTGCGATGCCTAATATTGGCAAATGAGTGATTGGGGGCATCAACACCATACCTGCGAAGGGGTATAAGAGCCAAGAGGCCAAGGGAGGACTCATTTGCAACCAATTCAGTGTGAAAGAGAGAGAGAGAGAGAGAGAGCTACCGCCCGATTCGATTCGATCGCACCAACGATGAGCCCACCACTCTATCCAGGTATATGAATCCCTTCTCTTACCCCCTTACGGAGGATCTAGAGGTTTACGCCTGGTATGATTGAGTGAAGCATGAGAAATGATCAAAATCAAACTCGCATTGTTTACGTGCGCCACGCTCGGCCCATCCGAACGGTCACTTCTGGGCCGAGTCCCAAAATCGCCCCTCGGCCCCTTGCCATTCGGCCCATCCGGTCAAAACCCTAATTGGCCCACTCGGCCCAAACCTACTCGGCCCATCTGAATCTATCATTCCGACCGTGGACAAATTCGGCCCTCTACCATGTGTCAAATTCCACCCTCGGTCCACTTGCCTCGGCCTATCCGAGCAACCTTGTCTGAATCATCCACTCGACCTGTCTGAGTCGGCTCCTTGGCCCGTCCGAGTCCACCCTGCCCAAGTCCCAAATTCGGCCCTCGGCCCATGTGCCTCGGCCCGTCCGAGTAACCCACTTGGACCCTGCAATTTGGACTAGTTGGGCCGAGTGTACATTTTCACCAAATTTTCAAAAAATTTGACCTGACCCGGCTAGAGCTCAGAAGCGCAAACTGTTGAAAGCCTTAGGATGCTCAAAACTTGATTCTGGCACACGCAATAGGAAAAATTGTAGGCACCGCTGCCGCTTAGCAGCTAGAAGTGGGTAGTTGCAAGACCCAGGGGATTAGACGCAAACCACTGAGGTGTAAAGCCTGATTGGACCAAAACAAACGAGGTAACATGTTAGAGAAACCCTAAACTCTGCCAAGACAGCTAGAAAATTGACCAACAAGCCTATTCGGCCCAAACAATGCGAGAGCGCATAAGATGTCTAGAAATTGGTTGCTACACTCACCCTAAATTTTCGCACTTGAAGTACACTTAAGGAAACTAAAAGCCTGATTGAGCACAAGTGCACAGGGAAAGACACATTGAGTGGCCATAAATTGAGGACTGTACTAAATAACTGAAGGAACTCACCTAGATAAATCACTCAAGGAACCCACCAGTAGGAGAGAACCCAATACATAGACAAACCATCAATGCGCAAAAGTAGGACCAAGCGAGGGACGTCGACGAAGTGGATTTGATAAGTCTACTAAACCTGATCGATAGCTTGGTGGAGCGTGATAACTCGACAATGGTAGAAGAAAGTTCAGACCGTAGATCTAACGAGAACTTCGACTTAGAAGCCTTTCCAGACACTATTCAGTAGCAACTGGTCAGTAGTTACAACGCTCATGCTCGGTATGAGCACCGCAGTAGGACAGTAGATGCTATCATTGCAGACCTAGAAGAGGAGAGAAAGCTATCCCGCAAAGCATTACAAAGCATGACTGAGTACAATAGGGATCAGCAGGCTAGGAGCCAAAGGCAAGGCATGGAGTTGCGAGAGGTGCAGCGGGTGCTGAACTTGGCTGGCAGAAATCGAACGGACCATGAGAGAGCACTAGAAGGAGACTTAACACTGAGTGAGCTTCTCATGAAGCGGCTGCTCGATAACACTGCTGCAGAGCAAAGTGCCACGGCTCTAGCAACATTGCTGCTCGCAGGATTAGGAGCAAACCAGGGCTCAAAGAGCCAAGCTAAAATCCCTATTGTTGCCAAGCAACTCGATAAGTACCAACCCCTTGACGATCCACATAGCTTTGTTGAGCAGTTTGAGCAAGTCTGCGAAGCCAACGGCCTCAATGACCTGACTCAATGCTCTCAAGCATTCGGGCTTTGCTTGGGCGACAAGGGTAGAACGTGGTATACGAGCCTAGATAACGCAGAGCGGGCCAACTTCGATGGCCTCAAGGATCTCTTCATTAAGAGATTTTCTGAGCTCGGATACTCCGATAATCTACTAGTACGCTTGATGAACGTCAAGAAGAAAGAGAAGGAGGACATTCGCGATTACGTGACCCATGTGCAAGGTCTCTTCAAGAGAATCCCTACTGGAGAGCGACCGACTGAAAGAGCAGTATCAACTGTATTCATCAGCAGGATTCAGAATGAGGAACTATACAAGGCTTTGGCAGGCAACTCGAGCTTGCAGCGAGGTGCACTAGCCAAGGTCTTTGAGGAAGCCATCCGAGTTGACGATCAGCTGAAGGAGTGGAGCTCCAGAAGCGTGAACCTAGAAGAGACCAACTCACGAAGCTCAGAGAGAGCGTCAGCCTCGAGTGAGTGATCAACCCCACCATCCCAAGATAAGGGAAAAACTACTGAAACGAACCACGACTTGGCTGACGTTAAGATGGAACTAGCCAAGTTGTAAGATATGTTGAGACGACTAATGTGCCCACACATCCAATGCGTGTACTGTGGCGGAAACCACTTGCCAGCCGAGTGTCAAGACCCTAGGTCAAGACCTTGTGCTAACTGTGGTAGGTTCGGTCATGATGTCGTGCATTATAGACTACCAAGGAGACTTCCATACTCACAACCATATGCCAGCCTTACCTAGTGAATAGGCCACAGCCATTTTTCAGAAGGGGAGCCCCATTGGCCCTCCCTGCGCCTAACAACATTAAGCCGACTGTTCCTAGGATGGAAATAAATCCTATAGGCTTTCCTAGATTGCCTGGTCCTTATGTAACCCATCCAACTGAGTGACGCTCCTGTCCACTATGTGGAAGAACCAAACGAGGAAGAAGCTTACATATGCCCTTACGTCTCGCATGACAATGAGGGCAATGTTGTCCTCATGGATTATTGCCCCGTATCAGTGTTGGCATTAGGAAGAGGACGAGGTAAAGGCCTAGGAGGGCAGACGCAGGATCCAATCACCTGTTGGACTTGTGGCCACCCAGGTCATGTCTCATCACGTTGCCCTGAAAGGGAGCAGCAAAACAGAGACAAGGCGGACCAAAGGTGTGCTGAGTGTGGAATCACCCATCTCTTCATCGATTGCCCAAGGCAAAAGCCATCGTCTAGCTCAGCCAACGAGCCATCTATCCCATTGGGGTTGTTTGGTGTCGAGAACCACAATGGGGAGGCCACGCCTATTCCATTGCGAGTCATGACCCGTGCCCAAACAAAGCAGGCTGGCATCTCTCTACCAGGACCTAGCAATCTCGATGCAGCCTCGATAGGGAAGAAGAGCCGTAGACGGCGAAGGAGAAAATCGGAAGCTAAAATCGCACTAAAAATGGAGAGTGCTACAACTCTGCCCACTGGAAAGAAGGTCTCTGATGTAGAAGCAGAGACGTCATCCCTTAAGATGGCCGAAAAGGGAAGCGCTAAGGTAGGGAATCACCCGCACCCAAAGCAACAACTAGAGGCCATAGAAAAGGTGAAGGAATGGGTGAAGGAAGCCCAAGAACATCTAAAAGATGTTGATCCCATCATAGAGGACGGGATCGATGATTTCTCTAGCATAAGTACGCCAACCTCGCCTCCACAACCAAAGTCAAGAGAAGCAACTGCACCATAAGCGATGCCGCTAAGGCCAAGCCTCGGTGCTGCTATAGGGCCGCGGTTCAGTCACCGCCACTAGTCAGGACAATCCAGATTAGGGGAGAGACGAACACCCAACGACCTCCTAACCATGTTGGTGACTACCCCTGCAACACTTAGCTTAGGAGATCTGCTTAGGCAGCATCCCACCCTATGGCAAGATCTTAAGCAGTGGGTTGAAGGGTCCCAAGGGCAAGTCATGACAGACCCTCATGATCACGATGCAGAGACGCAAATACCAAGTTTGACGCTGCACTCTATGCCTAAATCCTTGCACGTCAATGCCTTCTGGGAAGGTTCTGAGATGCATGCGGTCTTATCTGTTTTAGCCCTAGGCGATACAACGAGGCAGGGAATCATGGATACGGGGGCTGGGGTTAGTGTGCTTAGCCACATAGTGCTCCAGACTTGGGGAAACCCACTTGTTGAGGCTGCTAGGTTTAATGTCACACTAGCAAACGGTATGAGAGTCAAGCCATTCGGGGTGCTTAAGAATTGGCCAGTGAAGATTGTAGGTGTCCAGTTCTCCATTGACTTTATATTCATGAAGGGAGTGGACTAAAACATCCTATTAGGCTGCCCCTAGATGTGCAACGCTAGAGTCATCGAAGATTGGGGCAATGGCTTGATCTTCCTTGGCAATAGGACAGACGCCATGAGAGTAGAGATGGACACCTGGAAGACCTCACCGATCGACTTAGATGCCATCTCTGCTATGCTCAAGGGTAATGCTCAGCTCAAGAAGTTCTATGGCCCTTGACCAAGTATATCCCATGCCTAGAGGACGAGCGGGATTGGATGCATGTCCTTGATACAATCAACCTGCCGTTCTCTGATCACGAGGCATATGAGCAAGCCATCAAAACAATCGGCAAGGCTAACGACACACCCTCCGTACCAGTCTGCATGATGACAGGAAGCCTTCAGGGAAAACCGAAGCCCGTCAGCTCCCAAGTCCCAACCAACAAAAGGGAACTCTAGGAGATACTAGAATACCTAACGGACAAGCTAGCTAGCAATCTAGCTGCAAATTTCAAACCACTCCAGGATCTCTTGGATGAATCCAAATGGCAATGGACCAGAGTGCATGACTTGAATCTCATGTATAACTGGGCCCGGGTTCCTAACCAATGACAAGAGAGATACCAAGCCCTAGGAAATGACAAGTAGTCTAATGACGAGAATTCCAACAATGAATACGAAGACTGTGAATCCTTCAGTGATGAAAGTGAGGGTGAGGTAGATACCGTGGAATACGACACTGAAGGACAAGAAATAGAGCAAATACGGGCAGACGCCAAGCGCAGAAAATGAATGCCTTCAGGATGAAGCGAGGAGTCATGCACGTGGAATGTGATCACGCCTGGTTGCAACACGTAGGAGCCATAGACCTGGAGCAAGCAAGACTAGCCCAGCTAGGAATGACATCAGTATTTAGGACTGAATCACCATCTGAACTGTGCCCACCAGGGGAGAGCACCTCTTCTAGCGAAGACGGAGGGTTCGACTCTGAATCGGAGGTTAGTTTAGATAGTGATCTAGAGATCCCTAGGCCGCCCATAGCCAGACGCACCAAGGGGTGTCAAGATTGTGGGAGAGAAGGAAGGAGTCTCGCTTGAAGCTTTCTTGCTTGCACAATGGGGGAAGACACACAAGGGTGGAGGCTGAAAACAATTTTCCTCTTCTTAGTTGTGTAAGCCAAAAGAACTCAAGTACAAAGAAAAAGAAGAACCCTATATATGGGTCTCAAACCAAACTCAACTAACTAAGGTGGCATACTAACTGAGCCACGAACTAGAGTAGATAAGGATAGCTATCATGTAGCTATTATTCATGGGCGGTGTACCAACCGCATCTGTAACTAACACGTCGGTGACATAAATGCACAACGGTCACCCTGGCGTATCACGAGTGGAGCTCGATATCTCAACACTCCCCCTCGAGCTCAATCCCAATTCCTGCACACCAAGCAGGTCTCTGAACTTGCGCAACTTCTCTGCGCCCAATGCCTTCGTGAATATGTCAGCTACCTGATCCTCTGTGCTGACATAAACTAGATCAATAAGACCTAGTAAAACCCTCTCTCGCACATAGTGATAATGCACCTCAATGTGCTTTGTTCTAGCATGATAGACTGGGTTATTTGCCAAGTGTATACTACTCATATTGTCACAATAAATGACAACTGGCCCATCTGTAGACTGATGCATATCATAAAGTAGCTTATGCAACCAAGCTACCTCACATGCAGCCATTGCTGCACCCCTGTACTCAGCCTCTGTGCTCGACAAGGCAACTGTAGGCTGTTTCTTGCTGCTCCAAGTGACTGCAGCACTCCCAAAAGAGAATACATATCCACTGGTAGATCGTCTATCAGAAATACTACCAGCCCAATCAGCATCAGTGTATCCATGCAACTGTATCTGAACCCCAGTCTCATAAAATAGTCCATACTGCAATGTGGACTTCACATACCTAAGTATGCGTCTAGCCGCATCCAAATGTGGTTTCCTTGGAGCCTGCATAAACTGACTTACCAATCCAACAGCATAGCTCAAATCTGGCCTGGTAATAGTCATATAAATTAAACTTCCTACTATGCGTCTGTACATAGTAGGGTCTTCTAGAAGCTCACCTGCATCTGTGCTCAGCTTCACATTCTGCTCCAAAGGAACTGAAATAGGCTTACAGCCTGTCATCCCATATTTGGACAGCATGTCCAATCCATACTGCCTCTGCAAGAGCTGTATCCCACTTGGTGATCTAATCACCTCAATGCCCAAGAAATAACGCAGCTCTCCCAAATCCTTCATCTCAAACTTCTGCTTCAATAGCATTTTCACATGAAGGATATCTTCATCACTGTCACCTGTCATAATCAAATCATCAACATAAATGACAAGCAGCATAATACCTTTCTCTGTTTTTCTCACATAAAGTGAGAAATCTGCCTTGGAAATCTGAAAGCCAATAGTGACAAGATATTGTCCTATCTTGTCAGACCATGCTCTAGGTGCTTGCTTCAAGCCATACAAGGCTTTCTTCAACCTGCAAACAAACTCAGGATGAACAGCATGCACATAACCTGGTGGCTGCTCCATATAGACCTCTTCTTGCAAATCACCATGCAAGAAGGCATTCTTTACATCCATCTGATGTAAAGACCATCCCTTTGATGCAGCCATAGCAATGACTGCTCTTACGGTTGCCATCCTTGCAACCGGACTGAATGTTTCTTCATAGTCAATGCCATATGTTTGTGCATACCCCTTGACTACTAATCTTGCCTTGTATCTGTTTACAGAACCATCTGCATTGTGCTTCACCTTATAAACCCACTTACAGCCAATTGCATTCTTACCTTTAGGCAAAGGTACTAACTCCCATGTAGCATTTGCTTCCAAGGCATCCATTTCTTCATCCATGGCTTTCTCCCATTTTTCTTTTCCCATGGCTTGCTCAAAAGATGTGGGTTCTGGTTCCTGTATCACTTTGACCATATATGCATAGTGAATGGCTGTAAATCCATCATATTTCAGCCTATCCACAGGATACCTAGCTCTTGTAGACCTGCGCAAAGTAGGTTCACTCCCAGGTGCTCTCAAAACATCCCTGGTCTTCCTTACTCCAGGTGTAACAATAGAAGGAATACCCAACTCATCATCAATGCTCTGTTCTGAGCCACTGGATTCACCATCCACATAAGAGTGACCTGCATTCACATCAAACATGGGCTGATCAACCTTCTCTTTTCCTTTTCGTGATACCTGCATACCACTATCTGCATTGCTTTGAGAAGATTCTCCTAATCTCAATCTGCCTGTCCATGGCGAAGAATGTGAACCACTGCTAGAGGACGCTCCAGGTCCACTAATATTTTGTGACTGCTGCTGTGAATTCTGTGTAGCATTACCATTTTGTGCATCTTCATCATCAATCACATTTACTGGTTTATACCAGCTACTCATCTCATCAAAAACAACATCTCTGCTCACTGTAAACTTACGAGTAGAAGGGTTATAGCATCTATACCCTTTTTGCTGCAGAGAGTAACCAATAAAGATGCACTTCTCAGCTTTTGGATCCAACTTGGATCTCAGCTCATCTGGCACATGTACATAGGCAATGCAACCAAAAATTTTCAAATGAGAAATATCTGGTTTCCTACCAGTATACCTCTCCTCTGGAGTCATTCCATGTATTGCTGCAGTGGGAGTCCTGTTCATTATGTAGACTGCTGTAGCAATTGCTTCAGCCCAATAAAAATCTGGCAAGTCTTTTTCATTGAGCATGGCACGAGATACCTCTCCAATATGCCTGTTTTTCCTTTCTGCAATTCCATTTTGTTGTGGGGTATAACTGCATGAATATTGCTGCTTTATGCCATGCTCCTGCAAGAACTTTGCAAACTCATTTGAGAGGTACTCTCCCCCTCCATCTGACCTTAGGCATTTTATCTGCAAGCCTGTTTCTTTTTCAACCATAGCTTTAAGAGTTTTGAAATGCCCAAAAACTTCACTTTTCTTTTTCATAAAATACACCCAAACTTTTCTGCTATAGTCATCAATAAAACTGACAAAATAATGACAGCCTCCAAGAGATGCAGCTTTAGTTGTCCACACATCAGAGTGAATTAATTCCAATGGCTTCTCACTCTCTTGAACATGTCTAGGAAATGGTTTCCTTGCCTGTTTTCCAAACTGACAGGCTTCACATACCTTATGCATTTCTGCAACCTTGAATTTGGGCAATCCTGCAACAATATTTTGGGCCTGCATTGATTTTAGTCGTTGTACATTAACATGACCAATGCGTTTATGCCAGATATCAATATCTGCAACTACACCGGTCCCATGTGCAAACATTGCTGCACTCAATTCAGACATGTCTGCATCCAATGTAAACATTCTGCCCTTCTTCTTTCCTTTTGCTATCAAGCGACCTTTATTTTTCATATCCTCAACAAAGCATCCATGAGGATTAAATCTGACCTGCAAGCCCTGTTCAACCATTTGACCAACTGAAACCAGATTCTTGGTGATATTCGGGACATGAAATACATCGGACAGGTATTTCTTTTTCCCACCCTGCATAGACAAGGGAATTTTTCCAATCTGCACAATAGGATGTGCAGTATCATCACCAGTCTCCACAAATCCTGGTTTTTCCATTTTCCTTGCATCCTCCATCCATTCTGCATGACCTGTCATGTGGTTTGATGCACCTGAGTCAACATACCATACATCATTGCTTTCTTCTGCACTTGTCATAGAATTGTTCATGTGCTGCACCATAAACAAGTGCTCATTTCTGTCATCACCCTGTCTACTAGAAGATGCATAATTCCCTTGTTGCAGTTTTCCATTCATGATGTCATTCTGCTTTTTATAGCAGTCTTTAGCCATATGACCCATTTTACCACAGTAGTAGCATTCAACATTACTGTTTGCATTTTGGCCTCTTTGCCATCCACCACGACCTCTTTGGCTCCCCCTGCCTCTAGAGTTACCACGTCCTCCTCCATAGGACTGGTTTTCTTGAGTTTGCTGCATATTCTGATTTCTGCCACGGCCTCCAAATCGGCCTCCTCTACCTCTGCCTCTACCTCTTCCAGCATTTGAGTAGAAGACAGCTTCTTTTGAAGTTCCTCCTGAAGAAGATGCACCACCATTTCTCTGTTCCTCAGAAATTAGAAGAGCAATCAACTCCTCAAAATCAGGAAATCTTTCACGAACTGAAATGGATGTCCGAAACTGTGCATAATCCTTTCCTAGACCATTCAAGGTCACGGAAACTAAATCATCATCTTCCACTGGCGACCCAATGGAAGCAAGTGCATCTGCAATCTTCTTCACCTTCATGTGGTAGTCGTTGATGCTCATACTTTCTCTTTGCACATTATGCAACTCTTGCTTGAGCTGCATTTTCCTGGCTTGCGTATTTGTGCTATACATTTTTGACAAAGTATCCCATGCCTTCTTTGGCGTACTTGCATCCTGAATATGCACAATCATAGAGTCTGAAATACTGATAGATAGCCAATACATAACTTTCCTGGCTCTCTCATGCCATGTTTTAAATGCCTGCATTTGTTGTTGATTGGGAACATCAGGAAGAACTGGTTCTTCTTCATTTCCTGCAACAAATTCCCAATATCCTTTTCCCATAAGGAAATTCGTCATTCTAAACTTCCATGCCTGGAAGTTGTTCTTGTCAAGCTTTTCAGTGACAATCTGTGAAAGAGAATCAGACGCCATTACAGAATACTGCAAGAAATTCTTTCACTGCAAAAAACACAGCTTCACCCTCACAAGGGCAAATCTGCAAAACTGGCGAAAGTGGTATTTGACCACACAGTCACTTCCTAGTGACGATTTTGCATAAACAGGAACCAAGGATGATTCTGAAACTCCCAATGTCTCTGCGCACAAGCATACGATGCAATTTCTACAGTAACTTTTCACCGACCTGTAGAACAGTGGTCGCACAGCATAAAACTGAGCCTTTTCTTGAGTGCGTGCAAAAAACTTCTGTCTGCAAAACAGGCCCCGAAATGGCCTCAAATCAAAAAAACAAGGTCGCCAGGGGCTAAAGCCCTCTCCCGCAGCATATACTGCCCTCTTGCTTCACCGCGAAGGGCGTCTCAACCTGAGACAATGCACTCCTGCAATTTCCGGCTGTGCTACCTGCAGAGATCTGCTCCCAAAACAAGAAATGAAAGCAACACTGCTCCTCTTACCAGACCACCGCGAGCTTGGCTTGCTTTCTTGAGCTCCTTACCACGAACAAGGCTCTGATACCATGTCAAGATTGTGGGAGAGAAGGAAGGAGTCTCGCTTGAAGCTTTCTTGCTTGCACAATGGGGGAAGACACACAAGGGTGGAGGCTGAAAACAGTTTTCCTCTTCTTAGTTGTGTAAGCCAAAAGAACTCAAGTACAAAGAAATAGAAGAACCCTATATATGGGTCTCAAACCAAACTCAACTAACTAAGGTGGCATACTAACTGAGCCACGAACTAGAGTAGATAAGGATAGCTATCATGTAGCTATTATTCATGGGCGGTGTACCAACCGCATCTGTAACTAACACGTCGGTGACATAAATGCACAACGGTCACCCTGGCGTATCACGAGTGGAGCTCGATATCTCAACAAGGGGGACCTACCTGTCCACCTGAGGCACAAACGATTAAGGCAGGAAAAGGCAAAACAAACCAGGGATACTCGAATGGAAGAACAACGAAAACCGCAGGACCTCCCTAAACGATTTACGAAATTCAAGAAAGGGGATAGGGTGGTAGTTTTGTTAGGTGCCAAACGTCAAGCATAGACAAGTGAACCAATCGAGGGACCAGCCAAGGTCAAGGAGGTGGATCTAGCCCCGGGAGGGGAAACACCCCGACTAGTCTTTATTGCCGATGACTTGACTAATGAAGAAGAAACGAGTCTTGTCTCTCTCTTGTGAGAGTACATAGACGTGTTTGCCTGGTCCTTAGAAGAGCTTAAGGGGGTAGATCCGAGTGTCGTGACTCACAACATACCCATGACGCCGGACGCAACACCGATCAAAGCAGCGACCGTACCCTATGAATCCAAAACATGCTCATGCGGTCAAGGAAGAGATTGATAAGATGATGAGAGTATGATTCATTTATGAAATTGAGCACACAGACTAGGTATAGCCCATAGTCATCATGATGAAGAAGAATGGAAAAATCCGAGTGTGCTCAATTACAAGAAGGTAAACGCTGCCACCAAGAGGGACAACTATCCGTTGCCATACACCAAGCACATGCTTGAGAGAGTGGCAGGCAAGGAAGCCTACAGTTTTCTGGATGGCTTCTCAGGGTACAATGAGGTGCAAGTGCATCTTGCGGACCAATTGCCTTTGCCATTGAGTGGGACATCTTTGCTTACATAGTCATGCCCTTTGGGTTGACTAATGCCCTTGCCACTTTTCAACACCTCATGTGCACCATATTTAAGGACATGCTTCGCAAGGAATTAGAAGTCTTTGTCGATGACCTCTGTGTCCACTCGACCTGGATCGAACACTTAGACAAACTGCGGGAAGTCTTCAAGCGGTGTCATTTATATCATCTCTCCTTGAACCCCTTAAAGTGCCAGTTTTGGGTGAAGCATGGATGCATGCTATGGCATGTGGTGTCGAAGAACGGCATTGCTACTGACTTCTTGAAGGTCAGGGTCATTGTTGACCTTCCACCCCCAACCAACTACAAGGGAGTTCAATGCTTCCTAGGCCATATTGGATACTATTGACGGTTTGTACTAAATTATGTGTTGATCGCCAGACCCTTGTACAAGCTACTTATAGTATTCAAATGGATTGAAGCATGCCAGCGGGCATACGAAGAATTGAAGAAGGCTCTAACCACAACACCAATCCTACGAGCCCCAGATTGGACCACTACCTTTCACGTGCACATCGATGCTTCTAAGTTTGCCATGGGGACAATTTTGTGCCAACCTGGCGAACACAATTTAGACTATCTAGTGGGCTTTGCTAGCAGGCAACTCACTGAAATGAATTACTCGACGACGGAAAGAAAGGGATTAGCCATGGTACTCGCAGTGAAGAAATTCTGGCATTGCCTTTTGGCCACGCCCTTTACCTTCTTTATGGACCATCAAGACTTGCTATATCTAGTAAACAAACCTTGTGCTACAGGACGCATAGCTCGATGGCTCCTTCTGCTTTTAGAGTTTGACTTCTCCATAGTGGTACGGAAGGGAAAACAACATTACATGGCTGATCACATGTCGCGCATTCCCACTAGAGAAGCCGCTGGACAAGGTGTTATTGATGAACTACCCGATGCCCTGTTTAACCTTTCCAGTGAGAGAGATCTATTTAAGGCTGATCTAATGCCGTATTGGGCAGATGACATAGTCCAAGTGCTTGAGCACGGACTGCCTGACCGACCAATGGAAAAAGCCCTATCAGCTGATTGCAGGCCAACTCTATAGGTTGGGGCAAGACGGATTGTTATGCAGATGCGTGTGCGAATATGAGATGCATGATGTGCTCTCAGAAGCGCACAACAGCATTGTCGGAGGGCACTTTAGCGGAGACACGATAGCACGAAAAGTGTTGCAGTCTCAACTGTGGTGGCCCACGCTTTTTCGCGATGCAACACGATTCGTCAAGCCCTGTGACGAGTGCCAGCAGACGAAGGTCCCAATTCGCAAAGATCAAATGGAATTAACCCTAGTTATTGCTCGACAAACCTTCAAAAAATGGGAAATTGATTTCATTGGACCCATCAGTCCTGCAGCATAGTATTTGTAGACCAAGTGCATCATTGTGGCCACGGATTACCTTCCTAAATGGACAGAAGCGCGAGCGACGCAAAAAAATGACGCTAGAACGACGGCTAAGTTCTTATGGGAGCAAGTGATTTCACGATTCGGCTGCCCCATCGGACTGGTCAGTGACCAAGGTATGCATTTCATCAATGAAGTGATCGCGCATCTCCTGTCCACCTTCCTCATCATCCATCGCAAATCCTCGCCATACTACCCTCAGGCAAACGGCTAGGCCAAATCAACGAATAAGTTTCTTATCAATGTCCTAACCAAGGTTGTCTCTGCTTCACGCAGCGACTGGGACAACAAGTTGATGGCAGCTCTATGGGCTTACCAAACAGCTTATAAAACAATTGTCGGTCAAACCCCCTTTAGACTGACATATGGAATAGAAGCGATTCTACCATTATAGTTCTTCATTCCTAGCCTAAGAATAGCGCTTCAAGAATGATGGGAAGGGAAGGAGGCATGGACGCAACAACTAGTTGAGCTCGAATGCCTCTCGGAGACTCGTCTCCTCGCCACCCATGCACTGATCTGTGAGAAAGCCCTACACAAGAGCTAGTTTGACCAGCACGTCAAGCAGCGCAAGTTCAAGCAGGGTGACTTAGTACTCCTCTACTCAGTTAAGGGACATAAGCAAAAAATAAAATTTAGAGGTCTTGGACCCTTCAAAGTCATGCGATCAGCCAAATAAGCAATGTCGAACTTGAGACCCTAAATGGTGAAGGAATAGGCTTCTTCAATGGCAGTTGCGTCAAGAAGTACTACCCCCCATTGCATCATTTGCATGAGCCATTGATGTTAGAACCGCCTGTCAAAGTACGAGTAGCCACAATCACTGAAATCGATGACGAGGATGAGGAGGCCATAGAACCCGCATACCTCCATATCACGGTCATGGCAAAACAAACATGTGCTTTCAGTGCCTTGATCGACGAGGGAGTAGACTTTAATGTCTTAACCCACGATCATTGGACTCAACTTGACAATCCACAACTCCAATCCACCATTGCCAAATTAAGCCCATATAGGGCCCATTCCTATGCACTACTCGGCAAGTGCAAAGCAGCCGTTTCTATCGAGTTTGAGACTGTTCCAATGATTTTTTACGTATTGCCAAATGCTAAAAACGTAGGCACAGAATCACTGCTGGGGCGCACCTTCAAAAAGCAGACCCACTGCAATGTTGACTATGCATCGCAGCGCATCCACCTCGCAATATGCAATGTTCGCATTGTTACAACTTTCAGCAAGGGCTGCGCAACCTCATCATGCGCCACCAAGCCATCGATAGAAATATCTGTAGGTGAGTCTAAGGAGGGGGTAGTGCGCGGCCGCCACCCCTCGAGCTTCATAGACCGCAACCCATAGCAGCCAAAGCTAAGGCCCCATAGCCTCGCCTTCAATGGATGCCTAAAAAACTGCAACGAACGCCTAGGAGTCGACGCTCCTACCCTCATAAGACCAAAAACTCTAAACCTAGGAAGCCCAAACACAATTACAGGAATAGATGTATAATCAGTCAAAGATGGGTCCCCAAGGCCCTCTTGCACGCACAAGGCTACTATGAGGGCAATGCTTGGCTATGGATACCTAAGGCCCACATGGCCAGAGGCACCACTCATATGCCAGCCTCAAGCTTGAACATTCCAAAAACTGTAGAACCTCGAAACCACAAAGCGCAGAGCTTCCCCGACCCACAACCATCAGGTTTATCCACGCGAGAACCCACGCGAGTCGCGCAAGCCTGTCAACCCAAGCGACAACCACCATCTCAAGAGTCACCACTCGTCGGAGTCAATCTGACTTTCCAAATCCATCCTGAAAGCAACAGGCCATCACTGGAGGCTGCTGCTAAGACAACTTTCATCCGAGCGACCCAATCGCAAGCTCAAGAACACTCATCTGTTGGGGGTAAAGGCGCCTCCGCCGTGCCGCCCCGTGTATTACTACACTAACAGTACCCGCCACCGCCACTGCACATTGCAAGTGGCGGGTGCCCGTCATGTCACTTTATTCTTTATTCTTTTAGTGACAGTTTGAATAAAGGAAGGCCCGGTCACACATTGTGACTGTTGGAGTTCCCATTTCTTGTCTCTCTCTTTCTTGCTCTTGCTCTCCCGCCATAGCTCGCGTGCAAGCTTCGATCCTTCTCACCTTTCAACTGGTATCAAAGCTTGGCATTCTCTTGCTCGAGCTCGACTCGGTGCTTCCTGACCTTTGCATCGACTCACTTCACGCATTGGGTCTCCATCCCGGCAGCCATAGCCGACCTCTCAAGCTCCCGACTCTCCCCGGCTTCCCGAGCTCCATCCCGGCCTTCTTGAGCTTCATCAGGGCCTTATCCTTGAGGTATTGCTTCAGCATTTGCAGGCATTTGAGTGTATTCTCAGTTTGAAACAGGGCAGGAACAAAGGGCAGCCACTCTTCTTGAGCTCCATAGCTCATATCTTCCCTCCCCTTTGCATTGGGCCTTCATGGCTTGGTATGTGCCTACCTTGGGCCATCATTGAGCCCCCCCCACACTCAACATTCAGCCACGTTGATCAGCAGCCATTTTCTACAACTCACGCTGATTTCAGTGCACCTATTCATCCCTCCCCTCCTCACGTGTTGAAGCTACAGCCACTTGATCTTCATCAAGCCCTTGTGTGTGGCCTATTGGGGCTTATTTTGGAGCCCCCCAACCATCATAACTCCACGTGATTGGCAGCAGCACTCCAGGCCTCAACACGCTGAATATGGCACCCATTTTCAGACTTTGACCTCCACGTTTTACAGTTGAATGCTTTGTTGCTCATGGAGCACTCATCATTGGCCTATTTGGAGGGCATTTGAGCCATTTTTTGGATGTCATTTTGATGCTTTGGCTTGACATTGAGGTTGGGAGCTGATCATTCTCAGTTTTGAAACTATCATTCACTACATAACAGTGCTGGAAATAGGGCAGCAGCCTTGACACTGACATTTGTTGCTTATGCCTCATTCCATTGGAGCTATTTGATGCCCGCATGCGGTCTACTTCCTACCCGGATGTATTGGGGATGTTTGCATTTGGTTTGACCATGATTTTGGCTTGAATTCGGGGCTGAAATCTACTATTTAGAACAGTAAATACATGCTGGAATAACAGTGGGCTGAAGGTACTTTACATGCTTTGGCACTTACCTACCGATACCGGATGTATGCTTTGAGCTTTGGCATGATGTCTTTGACATTCGGGGACGACTTGGAGCATATGTATGAGATTATGGGATGCTTTTGAGCTTCACATTAGCTCCATCTTCACTGGCATTTGGACCGACTTGGCATGCTCATGGACCGCCTATGCCTCATGTCTCTGCTTGACAGTTAGGCTTTTGCATTACATGCTTTAGTTCGTGACATATGCTATTTGGTTCGTGTATGCCATACCGATATTTGGAGCTTGGATTTGGATGTATTTGAGCATTCTCGGCTTACTTGATCACTGATCTTGGTTGCTATTTGAATGTCATTGAGTTGACCGAGAGCTTATTTGGGCTTATGTATTGCTTCATGGTTAATACGACCGGTACTTCATGTATGTCATGCTCTCTTGGATGCGCTTGATGCATTGACAAGGTCACTTATCACTGGTGCTTTCTCTTGGGTTGTTTGAGCTTTTGAGCTCGCTTTGTACGCCTTTTGTGCCAGTGGGAGCATTTTACATGCTTGCTTGACCTTTGACAGTTGCATCTATTGGAGCACTTACATGTATTTGGAGCAGTTTATGTCTTGAGCAGCTACATACGCATTGAGACTTTGGGATCATACTGCTATCTTTATGGATATGCATTGATGTACTCTTGGTTCACATGATGCTTATGAGCTGAGTCTCATATTTGGATCTTTCTCTTTGAGCAGACACCTATTTGTGTCAGGTTTTGGCAGTTACAGGAACACTTTGCCTAGAGTGTTTGGGGGTGTGCCTTTCACTGGCAGATGTTATTTTGACATGCTTCGGTGTTGAGCTCATGTTCTTTTCACTGTCATTGGCCTTGCTTATGTCCGTTTCATGCCAGCTTTGGACCTAGCATTGTTTGCTTGACATTGGATCCTATTTTGGGACAGTTTGCTCTCTAGACTGCATACCTGCAATTTATTATAGCAAGCAGTTATTGGTGGACTGAGGTGTACTTTTCATGCTGAAATATCCTGATTTGGTGTACCGCACCTAGTACTAAGTGGGCAGCAACTTTTGGCACACTTTACTTGCCCTTTGGACCCTGTTTTGGTCATTTTTGGGTAGTTTTTGCAGTAAAACAGTAAGCAGTTTTGGGCTGTTTGGGCATTTCCAGTCTACATAATGGCGTCATCTTCGCATGATACTGCCATCTTTAACATCACAAAGTTGGATGGTACCAACTACTCTTATTGGAAGAGTCAAATTTGGCAGGTCTTGGTGCAGAAATCTCAGATTAAGCCACTTCGGTTGAGTGGGGAGCAGCCTGAAACTATGGACAATGATGACTGGCTTGAACTTGATGAGCTATGCAAGTCCACGATCGTATTGTCTCTCACTGAACAGGTACATTATAATGTATTTGAGGAAGCACAGAGTGCATGGGATCTATGGAATAAGATCAAGAATCTTTATGATAAGAAAAGTCCGGTGAGTCAGATGTACTGGTTGAAGCAGCTTATGGATCTGCGCATGAAGGATAATGCGACTATGTCTGCTCACTTGAGCCAGTTCCATGCTATACTGAAGAACCTGACTTCGCAGGATATCACCTTTGGAGAGGAAGTAACTACTCTTTTCTTGCTTGGGACTCTGAATGAGTCATGGGATGTTTTCTGTACTGCTCTTTGTGCCTCTAGTGCTACTCTAAAATTGGCAGATGTTGAGAGTGCTCTTCTTCAGGAAGAGCTGAATCGCAAAAACTTGGATGCCTCTCGTGGTAGTCATGCTTTGACAGTTAGAGGCAGGAATGACAGGTATGACCGTGGTAATGGCCGAGGCCGTGACTCGCAGAAGGGTCGGTCTAAATCTCGTGGCAAGTCGCGTAGTAAGTCTCGTGGGCGCAATGCAAATGTCACTTGTCATCATTGTGGGAAAAAGGGCCATATTAGACCACAGTGTCATGAGTTGCGCAATGAGAAGCGCAAGGATAAGGGGAAAGATAAAGTGCAGGAGAAGTCCTCTGATCGCAGCATAGTACCTGCGAAGTCCAGTGTCAAGATTGAGGAAATTAATGTCACACAGACTGAGGAGTCCAATGGTGATGATGAGTTTATACTTGCAGCTAGTTCTTCTGATGCTTCACACTTGACTGAGACATCTAGTATGTATGCACAGTGCTGGTTATTGGATTCAGGAGCATCCTTCCATGTGACGCCTTACCGTGAGTGGTTCCACTCTTACCGCACTATATCTGGTTCAGTCAGACTTGGAGACGACATGTCTCTTGACATTGTGGGCATGGGTGATATTCAGTTGCAGTTTTCCACTGGCAGTTCATTTTTGCTTAGGGATGTACGTCATGTACCTGCGCTTACGCGTAGTATTATGTCTGTAGGACAGCTGGATGATGCAGGATTTCATGTATGTTTTGGGGATTCTGCCTGGAAGATTACTCGTGGCAGACTTGTGCTTGCTAGAGGCGCCAAGGCTGGCAGCCTCTATCCTCTTGTTGTATCTGGGTCCTCAATTGACCATGTTTTGGCAGTGGGTTCTATCCCACATGTATCACTTTAGCATGCTCGTTTAGGGCACATGTCTCTGAAGGGAATGAAAATGTTATCTAGTTTGCAGTATCTTCCGCCTTTGGATTATGCATGTTTTGACTCATGTGATCATTGTCTTTATGGTAAGCAGAATAGGTCTACGCATAAGAAATCGGGTAGGCCACGCATGAGTGAGCCCTTGGCATTGGTGCATTCCGATGTTTGTGGGCCTATGCCTTGCATGTCTATGGGTGGCGCGAAGTACTTCGTTACCTTCATTGATGATTTTTCTAAGAAAGTGTGGGCTTATCCCATAAAGCAGAAGTCCGATGTCTTGGCAGTTTTTCAGAGATGGCTTGCTCTTGTTGAGAACCAGACTGGGTATAGGCTGAAATTCCTTCGGACAGATAATGGGGGAGAATATGTCTCGCATGCTTTTGAGCAGTTTTGTGATGATAGGGGTATTAAGCGTCAGTTGATCGCCCCTTACACCCCACCCCAGAATGGTTTGGCTGAGCGCATGAACAGGACTATTCAGGAGCGTGTGCGCTCTATGCTTAGCCATGCAGGCCTACCCCAGAGTTTTTGGGCTGAGGCAGTTAGTACGGCAATGCATGTCATAAACCGATCGCCTTCCAGTGGATTGAATTTCCAGGTTGCAGAGGAAGTTTGGGCTGGTAAGCCACCCTCTTATGCGCATATCCGTGTCTTTGGATGTGAGGCATTCTACCATGTGCCCAAGGACAAGAGGAGTAAATTGGATCCAAAGAGCATTAAATGCATATTCCTTGGCTATGGTGAGTCAGGAGAGATGGGCTATTGCCTATGGGATCTGCAGGCGCGGAAAATAGTACGCAGCCATGATGTCGTCTTCCATGAAGACAAGATGCACAGGCAGCCTGAGAAGGTGGTTGAGATCCGTAGAGTGATCTTTCAGGAGGAGCCTAGAGCTCCAGCACAGCCAGTAGTACAGCCTGCAGTAGTTCCTCCACAGGGCCAGGGTGTTGGACAGGCAGTTAGACAGGCAGCAGAGCCTGCGGTGAGACGGTCTGCTAGAGACAGACATCCACCTGACAGATTTCAGCCCTCTATGCATTATGTTTTGGTTATAGATGCAGGAGAGCCTTTCACTTATGATGAGGCTATGCGCAGGGGTGACAGTCACTCCTGGGAGAGGGCTATGCAGTCTGAGATAGACTCCCTGCATAAGAATGAGACTTGGGATTTGGTTGCCTTGCCTAAGGGCAAGAAGGCTTTGCCATGCAAGTGGGTGTACAAGCTGAAAAGTACCCCTAGACACCCCAAGCCGGCATACAAGGCTAGATTGGTAGCAAAGGGTTTTAAGTAGGAACATGGTGTGGACTTTGATGAGGTCTTCTCTCCTGTGGTTAAGATGACCACCCTGCGCTTAGTCTTGGCTTTGGTTGCACAGCTTGACTTAGATCTATATCAGATGGATGTCAAGACGACTTTTCTACATGGGGACTTGCATGATGAGATCTATATGGATCAGCCTAAGGGCTTTGTAGAACCTGGCAGGGAGCACCTAGTGTGCAAGTTGAAGAAGAGCTTGTATGGCTTGAAGCAGGCACCTAGGGAATGGTATCATAAGTTTGATGCCTTTATGCAGTCACAGGGCTACAGCAGGAGTGCTATGGATCCGTGTCTTTACACGAAGAAATCCCGTGATGGCAGTTTGCTTATCTTGGTACTCTATGTTGATGATATGCTGATAGCAGGGAAAGCTCATGATGAGCTAGATGCTTCTAAATCTCAGCCGAAGAAGAGCTTTGAGATGAAGGATTTGGGACAGGCCTCACATATACTTGGGATGCACATTAAGCGCGATAGGCATAAGGGGCTTTTATATCTCTCACAGCGGGAGTACATTCATAAAGTCCTTGAGCGCTTCCGCATGCAGGACGTAAAGCCTATTGGCTGTCCATTACCTTCTTATGTGAAGGTATCACATGCCGATTGTCCGCAGACAGATGAGCAGAGGGCCGAGATGGCCAAGATCCCTTATGCTTCAGCCGTGGGCAGTTTGATGTATGCCATGATAGCCACTCGTCCAGATATTGCGCATGCAGTTGGTGTTGTGGCACGCTATATGGCTACACCTAGTAGCAAACATTGGGATGCCGTGAAGGGTATCATGAGGTACCTGAAGGGCAAAGCAGATATGTGTATTTGCTATGGCAGCCAGGATACAGGGGTCGTGGGGTACACTGACTCCGATTATGCAGGACATGCAGATAGTAGGAAGTCCACTTCTGGTTATGTATTCACCTATGCTGGAGGGGCTGTCTCTTGGATGTCCAGGGTTCAGATGTGTACGGCTTTGTCTACCACTGAGGCCGAGTATGTTGCAGCCACTGAGGCTTGCAAGGAGGCCATATGGTTAGGCCACCTAGTTGTTGACCTTGGGATTGATGCTACACCTACACTGCATTCGGATTCTATGAGTGCCATTCAGTTGGCTAAGAATCCGGTCTTCCATGTGAAGACGAAACACATTGAGGTGAGGTATCACTTTATACGTGGTGTCGTGGAGGACATGTCTGTTGACCTTGTCAAGATCTCCATTGACGAGAATCTTGCAGATCTGCTCACAAAGAGCCTCACTACTGAGCGCTTTGCCTTCCTCAGGAGGTTGATGGGCGTTGGATGAGATGTCGCCTTTCCTTATCCCTTATACCTATGTACATTTGTACTATCTTTTCTTTTTTCTTTTCTCTCTCACTGGGGCATATTCACCTTTAAGTGGGAGGTTGTTGGGGGTAAAGGCGCCTCCGCCGTGCCACCCCGTGCATTACTACACTGACAGTACCCGCCACCGCCACTGCACACTGCAGGTGGCGGGTGCCCGTCACGTCACTTTATTCTTTATTCTTTTAGTGACAATTTGAATAAAGGAAGGCCGGGCCACACATTGTGACTGTTGGAGTTCCCATTTCTTGTCTCTCTCTTTCTTGCTCTTGCTCTCCCGCCATAGCTCGCGTGCAAGCTTCGATCCTTCTCACCTTTCATCATCACTGCAACTTTCCGTCAACCAAAGGCTCAAGTCCTACCAAACCTCAACCACCCGCAGGCCTTAGGTTCTCTTACGTGAGGAAATCCTTTCTCTCACTAGCAACTGATTTAGCTGAAGAAACAGGGGACGACGTGGTGGATTGCATTAAGCAACTGGATGCCACTTTTGTGTTGCTAGCCCTGAGCTACAATCACCTCAACTTAGGCCTATTGGACGAATCCTTCGCAGCCAAAGTTCAAACGATGCCTTGTTCTTGGGAAATATTTGAATTCGCATTTGCAAAAGCCGCTACCTTCGCTGCTAAGTTACTCAACAGTAGTGAGATTTTAAAAGAGCAAGCAATCAAACAACGCCTCATCACGTCGCATGATCAGCGAACCACTTCTGCCATCACTGACCAAGAAGTGGCAGAGCTGTCAAAACTCATTGAGACGAAATCCCAGTTCTTGAGGCATTGGTATGCTCTTAGGTTGCAATGGGAAGTTGAAGGATGCCGAATAATGACCAACGCTGAGCAGCGATGTGCTATCAAAACACTAGAGTACAACCCCACATACGTCACGCCAACCTCATATCGAGTGTTAACCATGCTACGGGGCCATCCTATAGAAGAACACATCAAGGGACACCCCTACCTCGACCGCTTGTTGATCGAGGAGGAGTTACACATTGCTAGCCGAGTCAACTCGAGTGACTTCCTAACTGATGTTCTTACATACATCACCCAGGTGGGGATTAAACCCTCCGACCTGGACCACGATGCCCATTTGGAATACAACCCCAATTTCTATACTTGGCTCCTTCATAAGTAGCCCCTACACCTCCATGCCGAAAGCCCTTCACCTTCTAACCCTCAATCCTAGGAAGAATTCTTCTCAAACTGGAAGGGGAGGGGGTAAGCTGAATCAGATCAGAATCAGTAAATCAAATCAAAGTAAGTGAAGCACGTAGACATACATTGTGAGAAACGGATGGGGTAGGAAAAGGGCGTGAAAACTTTGAATTAAAGGGCAAAAAGTCAAAGTCTGAAAAAGGGAATCTGCATTAGACCTTAATGAATTCATTCAAAAGCATAGAATTTTTTCTTTTTCAGCAATTATTATCTCGCAAGCACTAATGAAAATTATGGTTTATGACAGGAACAAAAAATATCGCAGCAAGATCAAGTCCACCGACTCCTCTTCACGGAGGAGGAGAGAACGCGGTACAACATCAACCTAGAGAGCTACGCCTACAATCAATTGAAATTCTGAACTATTCATAATTTAGAAGAACTAGTGGGCAAGGAAGAGGCGGCCAGGAGCATCGTGGAAAGCTGAACCTCAAGAAGTACCTGGAAAGTTTCGCACAACAACCTGACCACATGAGCTGTGTGGAATTTCTTAGGTCCTACAAGGGATAGCGAATGCGGCACTGTCACAGTGGGAAGAGGGCAGAATACTAAGCAAGTATTGGTTTGCCTAACCCCGGCCTTGGTGGAGAAGGCACTGGGACTAGAACCAAAGGTGGAAAAGAAGTAGAAGAGGAACGTATATGCCATGCTGGGGATGAGAAAGGAGGATGTGCTGACAAACGATGGCATCGGTATCCAAGACATCCCCAATGCAGAGACCAGGCTACAGGCAAAACTCATACATGTGCTCTTTTCCAGCCAGTATTACAATGCGTTGATGCACCGGATCAGCATACCAATACTGGAAAATGTACCGGCCCATACCCTGCACAAAGTCGACTGGAACGGCTATGTGCGCAAGACTATCGGCCAGGCAGCTTGAGCACTAGCCTTAGGAAGCATGCCAGTAGGAGGAGAATCCCCGATGTCGAAGGCCGCAGAAAGAAAGAGGGCCTCCTCCAAAGCCTCATTCATCGCATAGGGGGCATCTTAACGGCACTTATCCAGGAGGCCGTGAAGGAAGCAAAAGAGGGGGAGGGGGAAACACCCGATAGATCACCTCCTCATCAACACCAGGAGAGGTCTAGTGATAGAATGTAGATTGAGGAAGAAGGGAAAGAACAGAAAAGCAAAAAGCAGGTCAAGGAAACCAAGAAAAAAGCAACGCAAAAGAAAAAGAAACAGGATGGAGGCCGTAGAAAGGAGAAGGAAGACTTGGAGAAAGTGAAAAGATAATCCCTCAGGGAGGCAGAGGAGAGAGAAAGGAAGAGGAAGCATGAAGAAGAAGAAACAACGGAGCAAGTCAAGCAGGCTAAAAAGGCATCAAAGCAAGAGGCTGAAAGGAGAAGAAGAGAAGAGCAGGAGGAAAAAGAAAAACTAGAGGAAGAATACAAAAATGCCGAAGAGGAAAGGAAAAGAAGAGTCGCGGAGGAGGAAGAGGAGTTAAGAAGAAAGGAGGAGGAGGACCTGGCCGAGGCTACACACCAGTCCATCGAGCAGCAATGCAGGGCGGATAACCCAGAAGCCTGGAATCAGCCAAGGGAAGAGGGGCCTAGTTCCAGCATACAGGCACCAGAACCCGCGCCCCCCGCAATTCCGGAAGGAAAAGGCAAAGCACCCCTCCATCCTATCCCCACCCTCATGGCACCCCCCGCTAAACCTACTACGCTCACCCCTCCATCCTATCCCCATCCTCATGGCACCCCCCGCTAAACCCACTATGCTCACCCCTAGCATCCCCACCAGCTTGGAAGTGTCCAACCTGGTGGCCTCGATGCAATACTTCATCAGTTAAGGAAATGGCCCAAGGGAAGAGCATGGAAACCATGACCACGGGACCAAAAAGGCCAACTCCAGATGCAGAATCAAGGCAGGACCAGAAGCTTCCGCGCATGGAGGCCTCAACCACCCCCACCCACACAACAATGACACCACCAGCCAGTTACGATGAATTCGTCGCTGAGTTGCTCTCCCAACTGGAGAGAGTGAAGGAGGAAAAAAAAATGGCGGTGGCTAAGTTGGTGACAGAGAAAGAGTCAGTGGCAGCTTTCCAACTGGAGAAAACCCGCATCATTGCCATGCAACAATGCCAAATATTCAAACTCAAGCAAGATTTGAAAGCAAAAGAGGACAAGGAAGAAAGCTACAAAACGGGGCTTGAGGTCGAGAATCAAGAACTCGTGCAGATACAGTGGGAATACAAGCTCCTCTTGATGCAATATAAGGATCTGGAGTCAAAGACCGCCACCATTGAGCAGATGATGGAGAAACTAAACGCCAAAGAAGAGGAGGAAGACAAGAGAGGAAGCAACAACGAAAAGAGATCGAGTCCATGACCAATCAGCTACGCCTTGAGAAGAAAGAGCAAGACAACATGAGTAAAGAGCTTAGGGCCCAGGAGCAGAAGCTCGTAACCCTAGCTCAAAAGCAAGGGGAGAGCATGGAAGAAATGAGCAAACGGGCCACGTAGAACGAGAAATGGGTGAAAGCACTGGCGCGGCACCTCGCCTTGGTGGAGAAAGAAAAAATCTTGGCAGAAAGCAAAGTGGACGCCACCCAGATAGCCTTCACTGCCTAGCAACAGGCCTTCCTCAATACACTACTAGACACAACTCAACCAGAAGGAAAGGAGCCGTTGGAGGTGGTGAAGAAGAAACTAAGCATCGCAAGCAGAGCCCTGCATGCGGGGCTACAGATGCCACCCCAACCTGTCGAGGTTAGGCTGGGCTTAGAAGAGCAGCGAAAGTATCTACTACTGGTCGGCCTAACCCCCTAGGAGGCAAATGCCCTTGGCTTTGAAGAAAGAACACCACAAAAAAAACGGCAAGGGGAGGAAGCCAAACCAGAAGTCGACATGAACAGATTTAGAGAAGATGTAATCCCGCAGCCCCCCTCACCACACAATCAGGAACATCACAACTCGACCCGCCCTTGGACAGACAAGCCACCCTCAAGGAGCAACGGAAAAAGCTAGTGGAAGAAGCCAGCAAAAGACTGCAGGCCAAGCCAGTTGTGTGACCATCCGCATCCCTCCCACCATGCCCCGATGACCTCCCAACGCAATTCCATGCAGAGCTAGTAGTCTGGGAATGGCAAGAGATCGAAAAGGACCCTTTCTCTTTCAGCTTCCTTATGCCTGACAGCCTGAGAAGGGTCCTACCGATCAAAGTGATGGAGGAGGTGATCGCGGCTGGCAGCTGACTAGGCCAAAGATGGTTGCATGACAGGGCAAGGACCCCCACTCTGTGGGGCATGGAGGAGGCCAAGTTTTGGCAAGACAAAGTATACGAAGTGCCACACACAGTAAGGGGCTATGACTGCCAACCCCTCTGGAGAAGGCGAATATGGAATACCAACATGCTCGCCTGGATGGCATTTTGTAACACCCTACTCTACGAGCGAAACGACCCCACATTGATGGTGTATCCTCGTAGGGTAGGTGTGGATTTTGTCGCCGCCCTCCATGGGAGGCATGACTTCCTCGTCATCTACAATTCCAATGCCACCTCCTTTGGGGACGCTCTACTTTTTGATCTAGGAAGCCTACCTATCTCATGATGTGCTTCCTCACTGAGTTCTCCTCCTGTCCAGATCCCGCTTTCATAACCACTTGTAATTACCTTAGGCTCCTTAAGCTCCTACTTAAGCAAGATCCGGTACCGCAAGAAAACGGCTTGCCTCCCCTCTTTTTTGATCCTAATGCTGTTGATAGCTGTGCTATGACCCGCTTAATGATGAGAGCTAGCCTATTACCTTCCTTTTGCCTAGCTCTCCTAGAGGATATGAGCGACAGCCAATTCACTAGGTGTAATCACCCCTTCCTATCCACCACCTCTCTTCACGTCCGCATGAACCTGAAAGGGTACATGCAAAGCCATTTTACGCAAATCCATCCACCCTCCCTCCCCTCCTCATTCCGACGATGAGAATTAGACTTGGCTGTCATACTCCTGATGTAATACTGTCCCTATATGTATCAAAAAAAAAAAAAGCACGGTCACTACACCTAGGGGTCCTTAAGCTAGGTGTGTTCGGTGGCTTCGGTCGGCTGGATCCGCTCCTAACCCCCTAGCCATTTTTTGATCCCCCATGTCACGCTTAGGGCACATCAAGGGTAGGATACACCTAGGGAGGTAACACTCACATATGGTTAGACCTGTCACCCTAAGCCACTGGCACCACACCCCCTTGGCACAAATGGGGTCCTCAAGTGTGGGACATCACTCGGGCTTACCTGTGGTTAGACCCACCCCCCAGTCCACTAGCATGAGCACACCTAAGCCACTGGCACCACACCCCCTTGGAACAAATGGGGTCCTCAAGTGTGGGACATCACTCAGGCTCACCTGCGGTTAGACCCACCCCCCCAGTCCACTAGCACGAGCACACTGTACCAACACACTGAGGACAGCCCTCCCCTTAGGATGAGCACCGCACCTTCTTCTTCAGGCACACCAAAGGCGCCCAACCACCACCTTCGGAGGCCCTCGTCCCCCCACGCAATCTAGTGAGCTGCTCCAACGAACATCATTCTTGAGCTTCCACCAGCACCTGAGTCTACATGTGGCCCTCACCCTTACACTAACGTCAAAGTGCCATGGGACTGACACCCATCCAGGAGGGGGTAATGTTAACCCCAAGTCAAGATGGCGGAAAAATGAAGGAAAAAGTAAAAGGAAGATGGAAAAATAGCAAAGACATGAAGGTGGCCTCTAAAGATGAATCGAGGCAAAAAGTGCAACCTTAAATGAAAAGGCACCTCAAAAAACTCGGAAAACTCTTGTAAAAGAGCACCAGGCTCCCTCCTGTGCCAATTGTAAAATATTAGATGGGTATAGGCTAGAGGCACAAGGCTAGAAGAGGGAAATGGAAAAAGGACCTTGCCACAATGGCCGGTCATGAAAAAAAAGGGATGAGCGCCCATGGGATTTTAGGGTTTATATATAAAGTTCAAAAAGTGAATGAGAAGCTCATTCTTTGGTGTGTGGCAAAAGGAGTCTTCTTCTTCTTCTCTCCTTCTCACCTTCTTGCTTGTGTGTGTTCTTGAGAGAGGGAGTGTGAGAGTGTGAGGGAGTGAGTGTGGAGAGTAAGGGATCAAGAGGGTGAAGCTCTCCATCTTCTCCTCTTCTCTTCCCTTCCCTCTTCTTGTGTGCACGGCTACAGAGGATGGAGCTTGGAGGTGGAGGAGGCTTGAGGATGCTTGAGCTAGCATCTAGGATTGTGGAGCTACCGGCGTGTGTGAGAGAGGAGGCAACTCATATCGGCACTAAGGTAAGCTCACTACACTCGTAGGATCGATGGTGCGTCAGCTAGGTGAGAGATAGCCATTAGAGCTCGCTTGGAATGCTTAAACCAATAAGCGGTCCATGGGTCTTGGCGCTTGAGCAAAAGCTCCCACATGCTACCTCTGGAAGTGACCTCCCTGCCTACCTCACATGCAACAACTTATTCAGGGCATGTCGAGAGGGTTCTTTGAAAATATCAATTTCTTTGCTGAACAGTTTAGTGTCAGGGGATACCATTGCTTTCCTTTGTAACGACATCTAGAGTTCTATTGAACTCTCAGTGTGATAGGTTGTGTTCAATAGTTATATGCTTCTTTCTATGAAGAATTGATGCAATCCAAAGACCAGATGCATAAGGCAATCATAGAGTTAACCTCTGCTAAAGACACTTTTGCCGATCTATTTAAGAAAATGGAGCATCAGACCCAAATGATTGAGACCCAGAGAGAAGAAATATCTTCTTTGAAAATTCAGTTAGTAGAGGCTCAGGTAGAGGTTACTAGAGTTTCGGAAGAGAAAGAGAAAATGTCTAAAGAAGCTTAAGAGTTTAAGACTCTTTTAGATACAAAACTGTCAGCTTTGTAGACTGCTCACAATACATTGGAATCCCAAGCTTCCTAGATTAAGCAGTTGAAGGACCAACTAGCGCAGTCACGGTCCATTCCTCCAGGTCCCAGTGTTCCTATGATTCCTTCTATATCTCAACAAGACTTAGCAGTTCTCCAGAGACAGGCCACATTATGTCCCTTGTTTCAAGATAAAGTGGAAAGATTGCAGTCCCAAGATGGATTTATTATGGTCTACATTTGAGCACTTTCAGGAGTATGTTCCTCCCGACCATTCCTTTTTTGTCCACTATCAACTACAGAAGTTGGCCTTCTATATTAAGCTCTCAACGATGGATCTCCCTCTTCCAGAGGATAGTTGGAGTGGAGCTTGGTCTTTTGATTTGCTGACAGAAGTTGTCCATATGGTCTTTGAAGATTTCGTGATGATGAACACCATGTTGCTATCTTATATGTATCTACGAGGTGATCTGTTAATTTCAGATGATGTAGATCTGGCTTGGTATGTGGGGAATGTGGTCTTACAAGCTGCCTTATATGTCAACCATTTAGAGTTGAGGATAGATGACATGTTCCAGTGCTATTATTCTAAAGTGGCTACTTGCCCTAACACTTTATGGCATTCAATGATTGATTCTGTAGTCCTGAATCAATGCCAAAATATAGCTTCTACTTATGTGCAGAGCACTAACCAACTGAGGGTGGATCTCCTAGCTTATCTTTCCAAGAACCATCCATTTGATTCATCCTTCTTTGATGCCTACCATCGATGATCTATTTTAGGTCCCTCTGTTCCTAGCTTATTGTACTATCAACAAATGGCCCATCTCTATGATGCTTATTTTTCCCTTTATTAATCCAACTTAGCACCTATCTCACCTCTCCTTTTCCAACCTCAGGGTTTTCCTCAAATTCCAATTTTTACCTATTTTTCTTTCATTGAAGATCGTGTCTTTTCCCCTTCTCCACCATGTCCTTCTCCATCTATCCATATACCTTCTACTTTTCCTGCTTATCAATTAACACCTTTCCTAACTGATTTGCTTAAATTTTCAGCCACTCCTTCTTTAGCTTATTCCTCATTTTATGATTTTGCCTACCCATCTCTTCATCCTCTTTTACTTATTCCACTTCCATCTCCTGCCACTTCTATTTCTCAACCCCCTCAGTTGGTTAGTGGGTACGAAGGATTTGATCAACAGATTCCGAGAAGAAGAGGATGGAGCTCAAATGCTTCTCTCATGGGACCACAAATTAATTGGCCATTAATTCAAGGGGACTGGACAACTGCTAGTCAATCATACCAAAATTACCTCCATTTTTCTCAACAATATTCACAATCTCTAGATCCTTCAGTGAGATTGACAGCCCATTTTGCTTGGTACTTAACATATGTGCATAGGCATTCCCGTAATGATCAAAAGGCCATTCCAAAGCTTTGTATGAATGTCAATGTGAACATTTATTCCCAATAGTTGGATATCCTATATTTTCATTCTCTTTGTCTACCTAGCAGATACCTTGTTTTGCTAGAACGGAAGTGATGCCTTCAATTAATTCAGAATCCTCCAAAATCTTTTGTCAATGAGTCTTTATCCCTGGATCACTTTCATAATCATCAAGCCTTCAAGAGGGATCATCTTCATTGATCCCCCTAGATGTATCTTCTGTGCTTCTTAATGAGACATCTTTTAGAGGTGCCATTCAGATGGTTGTGCTTGTGTTTGTGTTGATAATTTGTATGTAATGAGTTCATGCTGGTTGAATAATTTGTTCGAGAGCTCTCTTTTCAACTATTGATGGTGGATGGGAAGCCTACAATGGAAAGCTAAAGAACCTCTTATATCCTTTACAAATTTGTTATGACTTTTTATTGTTTATCAGATGTGTTAATGAATAACGAAGACTTTTTCCTTTAGTAGTATTCTTTTCTAGATACAGTGATAAGTTGAGGTCATGGTGGAGTGATTGTTGAAGATACTAAAGAAGATCAAATTGAGCTCTTTACTGAACTTACATTCTTCTTTTCCTTAGGTCGCGAGGACACTTCCTTTCTAAGTGTGAGAGTGAAAAAAGAGTGAATTTTTGACTGAATTTTGTTGTTTTTGAGGTCTGAATGGCTGATTTTTTATGGATTTAGAGTGATATATAGTTGTTAATGGAAGTGTTTGAGAGTTTTTTGGATGATATTGATTATGTTTTGGAAGTTCATGATGATTTTTAGTGGAAATATGAGGCTCTGTGATGTTCTGATAGGTTGTGTTAAGGTTCTGATTGGTTCTAATACCTTCTGTATAGCTTCTGTTTTGTTCTGATTTTCTTCTGTATGAAGTATGGATTGATGATTGATGAAGGTTGAAATATTTTGAAAGCTTATTGAATAGTTTTGATAGTTTGGAATGGTTTTAGTATGAGTTATGAGGATTTGATGTTCTCTGATGACCTTCTGTAACCCTTTGTAAACCTTATGTAGAGTCTCTGTCTTTGTTCTATCTCTACTCTGTTTCTATTCTGTATTGTTCTGTTCTGTTCTATTATGTTCTCTAAATCTTTTGTAAGTGTTCTATAGTAGAATGTATGTGTATATGAAAGATTGAGAAAGAAAACTATGAAGACATTGAAGATGAATACTATGTGATTGATTTCCATTCAAAGTAGTGTATTCTTTTATATTCTTTGTTCTATTGATGGATTCTATGAAGATGTTGAAGATTATGGTTGATTCTATCAAATCCGTGGGAGATATCTACTATGATACTGCATGAAGATTTGTTGTTTTCTTTGTTTTGGTCATCAAAAGAATGAAATAAAAGCTTGTTGATGTTACAAGATCGATTTTCTTGCAGTAGAATCCCCTTTTCCTTGGTGTCTCTCTTGGGGCTTCAAAGAAGTACTAATTAGATGGTCAAACTTTCCACATATGTTGCATTTGACATTAGGGAAGTTTCTCAAAAAATGCTAACCATCATACCATTTATAGATATATCTTGATGGACCACCCTCTTTAGGATGTCGACTTCCTATCAAGTTTTGCTACTTCTTTAGAAAATTAACATCTATGGCCATTTGTCTATATTGTTTCATTATCATATCGGTATAATGTATCATCATGTCCTTGACTTTGTCTCAAGAATATTAGATGTACTAGACTCATAACTTTGATCATCCACTTTCCCTTCAATTAGCCTAACCACTTAAGTAGGGACTAGCCATTGATTGGGTGGCATGATATTAGAGCTTTTCATTTGGCCTTTATTATTTAGTGGAACCATTTGACTAGCCATTGGCATATGGAAACATTAGGAGGAGGTGGTAGCATGAGCACATTCTGCATTATGCTTCCTCTTCCATTCAAATTGGTCATAGATGTACTAGTCGCACCTTAACTTCCACTGATCAATGTCAATTATTTCCAGGACCCATACTCAAATTTAGGTTTTTCCTATATGCATAGGCTGCTTGTAAGCATGACTCTACCTCCTCTACTCATGTAATAGCAATGTATATATCAACAAGAGAAATATTACTCAACTACACTTGGACATTAAAGCCTAATCCATGTAAAAAATACTATAGTTGGGTAGCAAGTAGAATGGGAATAGAGGTTTGCAATTTGCGAAACACCTCCTTCAATTTCTTGGCATACTCTTGAGCATTTGCATGGGGCTCTTAATGTGTCATATTCAAAATACACAACCAATACTAACCACCTATCTTACGGGCAAACTCTCTTAGAAATGCCACAAAGTGATGGCAACTAAATATTTGGTCTCGAGCTCTAATATGAAGCTCCGCCATTAAGTGGTAGGAAGGATTGTGATGGAAATGAAATATTTAGCCTTGAACTCTAATCTAGAGGTTAGACCCAGAAATTAGATTGGCAACTCGAAGCAATCACAATTAATTAGCATATTCCATCCACTTTGAAAATGCAACACAATGTGTACTTCTAGAAATTTCCACAATTAAATTTTTGGTTTCCTTAGTTGTGTTGAATATGGAGCATTCAGACAAATATTAGTGAGCCCTACATGCAACCACAAAGTTTGCATCCCCAAGTCATGAAAGATCAGTAAAAGGATAACAATCCAAAAAATTCTGGGACTTAGAGCCTAGAATGCACAAAGGATACCACTAATAATGATCACATTGCTGATGGCAGTGACATAAGAGAAATCCTAAATCAAGAGCGTGAGTTTGAAGCACAAATGCAAAAGTCACAAGGGTAAAGGAAGATGACTTAGAAATAGTGTATCTTGTCTCTAAAACAACCAAACCGGTCAAGATCAGTGCCAATATACTTCCATAAGCAACTCATCAATTTTTTTACTAAGATCAAAGAAGTTTTTTTCCTAGGAATACTCAAATATGAAAGGGTTGGATCTTCTATTTTTTCAACATCAAATTCCTTTGAAAGGGACACTATCCTAGTTTAGATGTAGTGCTATATGATGAACCCTCACATGGCCAAATAGGCTAAGGAGGAGTTAGATCAATTACTACAATTTGGACTCATCCCTCTAGTAGATCATGACGTAGATTGGATCTCCTTGGTTGTCATTGTTTTGAAAAAGAATAAGAAGCTATGAATATGTGTGGACTATAGAAAGCTTAATGCAACCACAATCCCAATTCCCTTCCCCATTCCCTATCTAGATACTATATTGTATAAAGTGGCTAACCATGAGATGTAATCTTTTCTTGATGGTTTCAATGGATACAATCAAGTTTGCCTCGCTCCAAAAGATCAATCCAAAATAGCCTTCAGTACAACATGGGGAGTGTATGTTTGTATGTGATGTTGTTTGGTCTCAAGGATGCTTTGGCCTCTTTTCAAGTATGTGATGTTGTTTGGTCTCAAGAATGCTCTGGCCTCTTTTCAAGAGATATGCACGATATTTTTAGGCCTTATCTCACAAAATTTATGAGAATTTTTTTGGATGATTTTAGTGTTTTTGGAAAGGCTATGCTCCACCTAAAGTACCTTTATCTTTGCCTCACAAGTTGAAAAGAGGTAAGTTTAAGTTTAAATCCTTGAAAATGTGTGTTTGATGTTTGACGTAGCATTGTATTGGATCACATCTTTTCTCAAAATGGCATTGCAATTGACCCCACCAAGGTGATAGGAATCATGCAAGATGTAGTATTAGATTCATTATATGTGCTACTCTGATTTTTGGACCAAATCCCATGGTATGGTTGCCACTTGTGACTTTTGGCACATTGGGTTGTTCCCCTTAATAAACTAGTGCATGTGGCCAAATCTGCCTACTAGTGCAATGAAGTAGCTAGCTTAGCATTCCACCACCTTTGACTATTATTCTCAAGGACCCCCATTGTGATCCCACTAGATTGGGTGAAAAATTTCCATGTATTTGTAGATGCCTTTGACATGAAATTGGAAGTGTGCTTATGCAACAAGATGCCAATGGATGGTTTCAATTAGTGTTCTATGCCAATAGAAGATTGTCCAATGTAGAAAAATCTATTTAGTCACTTTGAAAGAGAATGCATTGACATGATCTACTCAATCAAGAAGTTTCGGTATTATTTTCTTGGGTATAATTTTTTTTTTTCTTGTGGATCATTTACCCTTAGTCTACTTGGTCAAGCAGCAAAACATCACTTGGTGACTTGCCAGCTAGATTCTAATACTACAAGAATTTGAATACACATTAATACATTGCCCTAAAACCCAAAATGACATTGGAGACTTTCTTGTTGGGGTAAAGGCGCCTCCGCCTAGCGGCCCGTGTATTACTACACTGATAGTCACCGCCACTACACACTGCAGGTGGCAGGCGCTCGTCAATGTCACTTTATTCTTTATTCTTTTAGTGACACTTTGAATAAAGGAAGGCCCGGTCACACATTGTGATTGTTGGAGTTCCCATTTCTTATCTCTCTCTTTTCTTGCTCTTGCTCTCCTACCATAGCTCTCGAGTCCAAGCGTCGATCCTTCTCTCCCTTTCAACTGGTATCAGAGCTCGGCTTCCTGACTCTTGAGCTTGGTTCATGGCAATCTTAGCTCCCCATCGACTCCCCACTCACATTGGGTCTCCTTCCCGGCAGCCATATCCGACTCCTTCGAGCTCTCGTCACTCCCCAGCTTCCCGAGCACCTTCCCGGCATTGTTGGGCATCTTCAGGGCATTACATCAGAGGTATTTGATCATTTTCTTTAGGTTTTACTTCAGTTCTTAGGTCTCATAGGCTGTAAACAAGATTGGGGCAGCCACCATTGAATCTCCCTTGCTTCATATCTCACTTGCCTTTGAACAAGACTTGTTGGGGCTCATTGTGGTCCACCATTGGCCACTTCTCTTGCCCACCAACATCTCAAACTTCAGCCACGTGAGCAGTAGGCCTCCCCTATAGATTTGGACAGTTTGCGCCATTTTTCTGTAGCTCCTGTACAGCACCAAAGCAGTCCCCTACTTCCTAGTGGTCATTGGCATGATGTTTGGGCTTCATAATGCACTCTTGACATGGTCTATGGCTTGGTCTTGAAGGCTTGAGAATTGGACATTGATTTGGGGCTGATTCAAACACTGTTTGGGATTTTTTAGAGCAGTTCACAGTCATGTTATGCTGATGCTACATTTACAGTAAATGCTATGCTTGTCTAGGCATACATAGTCAACTGGTTTGATGCCTATTGGATGCCGATCGACTTGGGGATGGATTGCACATGTTATGCCATCAATTTGGTACTTATTTGGGACTAAAATTTCTCACTTTTGATAGTCATTTCATGCAGTAATAAAAGTGGGCTGAAGCTATTCTACATGCTTTGAGTTATGCCTATTGGTTCCGGCCTATGTCTTGGATATATGCCATGAAGTATTGATCTTCGAGGTATGACTTCGAGCTTGGATTTCATTCCAGATGCTTTTTGAAAGAGCTTTGACATTATGCACTCATTGACATGGTTCGTGCTTGATAGTGGTATATCCTTTGATAGTGATGCTCCTTGGGTTTATGCATACCCGTTGCCTACGGCTTGATGCTCATGTCACGGTTGATTACCCTATGCATACGTTGAGCTTGAGTGCTCATTGAAGATCTACCTTGGATGCATTTTGGATTATCTGGAGTTGTCTTGGCTTGTTAGAGTTTGGATTGGGATGTACTTTGTGTCTTACATGCTTATGGATGCTACATACGGATGCTCTATCGCCTCCATGTTTGGGATGTACTATTGATGTATTGTCTTGGACTTATGTCGTTGGCACTGTCTCGCCTTGATTTGAGCTCTTGAGCTCGTACATATGGCTTTTGTGCCAGTGGGAGCATTCTTGAATGCTTATCAGACATTGAGCAGGCGGTGGCTTTATGTATTGAGCAGTTACATGCTATTGAGCAGTTACACACACTTGAGACTTTGGGATTTCTTACCATTTTGGATGATACATTATATGTATTGGTTCATTGTATGCTTATTTATGAGCTGAGTCTCAGATTTGGATCCGTATCTTTGTGAGCTGACACCTACTTGTGTCAAGTTTTGGTAGTGGCAGGAACACTTTGCCCCGTTGACTGGGGGGTGTGCCTACTCACTAGCAGATGTTTGTATGACATACTTGGGTGTTGGATTCATGCTTATCGACCGTCATATGCTTATGTTATGCCCGCATGTTTCCGGCTTTGGTCTTGGTAGTATTTGATTGCCTTGGGATTCGATTTTGGCACTGTTAGCTCTCATTTACTGAAATCTGTAATTTATTACACATGGATTTTTCATGCTGAAACATTCTAAAATCATGTATTTTCGCTAATACTTGGTGGGCAACAGCTTTGGTTCCACTTTTCTCGCCATTTTCCCTCGATTTTGGTGGCTTTTTGGTCATTTTCTGCAGTAAATAGCAAGCAATTTTGAACTGTCTATAGTCTTCCACCCTGCATTATGGCAAGTTTGTCCACTAATCATGCTATTTTCAACATCACTAAGCTTGATGGTATGAATTACTCTTATTGGAAGAGCCAGATTTGGTAGGTGTTGGTGTAGAAATCGCAGATCAAACCTTTGAGGTTGAGCGGGCATCCGCCTGCAACTATGCCAGATGAGGAATGGCTTGAGCTTGATGAGTTATGCAAGTCCACTATTGTATTGTCTCTCACAGAACAGGTTCATTACAATGTCTTTGAGGAAGAACATAGTGCATGGCAGTTGTGGGATAAAATCAAGAATCTCTATGACAAGAAAAGTCTAGTGAGTCAGATGTATTGGTTAAAGCAGCTTATGGATCTGTGCATGAAGGAGAATGTGACCATGTCTACTCACTTGAGCCAATTCCATGTTATACTCAAGAACTTGACTTCGCATGATATCACTTTTGCAGAGGATGTCACTCCTCTTTTCTTGCTTGGTACTCTTAATGAGTCATGGGATGTATTCCGCACTGTATTATGTGCCTCTACTGCTACCTTGAAATTATCTGATGTTGAGAGTGCTCTTCTGTAGGAAGAGGTTAACCGTAAGAATTTGGATGCCTTTCGTGTGTCGCATGCTATAACAGTTAGAGGCAGAAATGATGGATATGGAAAGCATGGCAATGGCAATGGCCATGGATGGGATTCTCAGAAATCTCGATCCAAGTCTTATGGGAAGTCACGTAGTAAATCCCGTGGCAGGAATGTAGATGTTACTTGTCACCATTGCGGGAAAAAGGGCCATATTAGGCAACAATGCCATGAATTGTGCAATGAAAGGTGCAAAGATAAGGGGAAAGACAAAGTGCAGGACAAGTCTTCTGATCGCAGCATAGTGCCTGCAAAGTCTAGCGTTAAAATTGAAGAGATCAATGTTATGCAGCCTAAGGATGTTGATGATGATGATTATATCCTTGCAACTTCTTCTAGTGCTTCGCAGATGACAAAGATACACTTTATGTATGCACAGTGTTGGCTCTTGGACTCAGGTGCGTCCTTTCATGTGACACCTTGCCGAGAGTGGTTTCATTCATATGATACTGTTTCGGGTTCTATGCGCTTGGGTGATGACAGCTCTCTTGATATTGTGGGCATTGGTGATGTTAGGCTACAGTTTCCTTCTGGCAGCAGTTTTGTTATGCAAGATGTACGTCATGTACCTGCTTTGACACGGAGTCTCCTGTCAGCCGGACAGCTTTATGACAGAGGATATCATGTATGTTTTGGAGACTTTGCATGGAAGATCACTCGTGGCAGACTTGTGATTGCGAGAGGTGCCAAGGCTGGCAGCCTCTATTCCTTGATTGTATCAGCTTCTTCCCTTGATCATGTTTTATCTGTGGGTTCTATCCCACATGTATCTCTTTGGCATGCCCATTTGGGCCATATGTCTTTGAAGGGAATGAAAATGCTTTCTAGTTTGCAGTACTTATTTCCCCTTGATTATGCATGTTTTAATTCATGTGAGCATTGTCTTTATGGCACGCAGACTAGGTCTACGCATAAGAAGTCTGGTAGGCCACACATGAGTGAGCCCATAGCATTGGTACATTCGAATGTTTGGGCCCATGCATTGTCAGTCTATGGGTGATGCAAAGTATTTTGTTACGTTCATAGATGATTTTTCAAGGAAAGTTTGGGCTTATCCCATTAAGCTGAAATCTGATGTATTGGCTATGTTTCAGAGATGGCTTGCATTGGTTGAGAACTAGTTTGGGTATAGGCTAAAATGCCTAAGGACAGATAATGGGGGTGAGTATGTCTCATGTGCTTTTGAGCAGTTATGTGATGAGAGGGGTATTAAGCGTTAGTTGACTGCCCCCTACACCCCCCCCCAGAATGGTTTGGCTGAGCAGATGAATAGAACCATCCAAGAGCGTGTACGTAGTATGCTTAGCCACGCAGGCCTACCACAGAGCTTTTGGGCTAAGGTAGTTAGTATAGATGTGCATGTAATAAATAGATCACCTTCTAGTGGTTTGGATTTCCCGATTGCAGGGGAGGTATGGACTAGAAAACCTCCCTCTTATGCACATCTTCATGTCTTTGGATGTGAGGCATTTTTCCATGTGCCCAGGGACAAGAGAAGTAAGCTGGATCCTAAGAGTGTCAAATGCATTTTCCTTGGTTATGGGGATGCAAGAGAGATGGGTTACCATCTTTGGGATCCGCAGGCGTGGAAAGTCATCCGTAGTCATGATGTAGTCTTCCATGAAGACAAGATGCATCGACAGCCTGAGAGAGTTGTTGAGATCCGCAGGGTCATATTTCAGGAGGAGTCGAGAGCTCCCGCATAGCCAGTTGGACAGCCTACAACTGCAGCAGATGCTCATGGTCTGGGTGTTGTGGATAGGCAGCTGGGCAGGCAGTAGAGCCTACCGTGAGGCGGTCTACTAGAGACAGACGTCCACCTGATAGATTTTAGCCCTCGATGCATTATGTCATAGTTTACAGATGCAAGCGAGCCTTTTACTTATGATGAGGCTATGGGTAGGGGTAACACTCACTCCTGGGAGAGGGCTATGCAGTCTGAGATAGACTCCTTGTATTAGAATGAGACTTGGGATTTGGTTTCCTTGCCTACAGGTAAGAAGGATTTGCCATGCAAGTGGGTGTACAAGCTGAAAAGTACCGCTCGATACCCCAAGCCAGCATACAAGGCTATATTGGTAGTAAAGGGTTTTAAGCAGGAGCATGGTGTGGACTTTGATGAGGTCTTTTCTCCTGTGGTTAAGATGACCACCCTGCACTTAGTCTGAACTTTGGTTGTTCAGCTTGACTTGGATTTATACCAAATGGATGTCAAGATGGCTTTCTTACATGGGGACTCGCATGATGAGATTTATATGGAGCAGCCTAGGGGCTTTGTAGAACCTGGTAGGGAGCACCTAGTGTGCAAATTGAAGAAAATTATTTATGTCTTGAAACAGGCACCTAGGGAGTGGTATCATAAGTTTGATGCCTTTATGCAGTCATAGGGCTATAGTAGGAGTGTTATGGATCCGTGTCTTTACACGAAGAAAGCCCGTGATGGTTCTTTATTGATTTTGGTCCTCTATGTGCATGATATGCTGATAGCAGGGAAAGCTCATGATGAGCTAGATGCTCTTAAGGCTCAGCTCAAGAAGAGGTTTGAGATGAAAGATCTGGGATAGGCCGCTCACATACTTGGTATGCACATTAGACGTGACAGGCATCAAGGACTCCTCTACTTGTCATAGAGGGAGTACATTCATAAAGTCCTTGAATGCTTCCACATGCAGGACGTAAAGCCTATTGGCTGTCCATTGCCTTCTTATGTGAAGGTATCACAGGCTGATTGTCCACAGATAGATGAGCAAAGGGCCGAGATGGCCAAGATTCCCTATGCATCCGTAGTGGGCAGTCTTATGTATGCCATAATAGCCACTCGTCCAGATATTGCCTTTGCAGTTGGTGTTGTGACATGCTATATGGCTACACCTTGCAAGAAGCATTGGGGTGTCGTGAAGGGTATCATGAGGTACCTGAAGAGCACTGCAGATATGTGCATATACTATGGCAGCCAGGATACAGGAGTCGTGGGGTAGACTGACTCTGATTATGCAGGACATGCAGATAGTAGGAAGTCCACTTCTAGCTATGTATTCACCAATGCTGGAGGTGCTATTTCTTGGATGTCCAGGGTGTAGAAATGCACGGCCCTTTCTACTACAGAGGCCGAGTATGTTGCAGCCACCACTGAGGCTTGCAAGGAGGCCATTTGGTTGGGTCGTTTGGTTGCTGACCTTGGTATTGATGCTATCCCTACACTGCATTCGGATTCTATGAGTGCTATTCAGTTAGCCAAGAATCCGGTCTTCCATGCAAAGACAAAACACATTGAGGTGAGGTATCACTGTTAATCTTGTCAAGATCTCGACTGACCAGAATCCTGCAGATCTGCTCACGAAAACCCTCTCTACAGAGCGCTTTGCCTGCCTCAGGAGGTTGATGGACATGGGATGAGATGACGTCTTTCCTCATCCTATTGTACATGTGTACATGTTGTACTTTCTTTTTCTTTTTCTTTTCACTCCTCACTAGGGCAGATTCGCCTTTAAGTGGGAGGTTGTTGGGGTAAATACGCCTCCGCCTAACCGCCCATGTATTACTACAATGACAGTCATTGCCACTGCACACTATAGGTGGCGGGCGCCCGTCACCATCACTTTATTCTTTATTCTTTTAGTGACAGTTTGAATAAAGGAAAGCCCGGTCACACATTGTACTTTCATTTCTATCCCACCTTGATTCTTGAGAACTAGCAATTGGTATCAAATATGACTTCTTGGATGATGCACAACAATTTTCTATCGAAGTGGATGCACCAAAACTTGAGCCACCAAGCTGTTTGTGGTCATGGTGAAGGGAGCTTTAACCTCAACCCCCAAGACCTATGGATCGCTTATTGGTCAAGTGTTTCAAGCTGAGCGGCCATGGCTACCTCTCACAAAGCTGGTGCGCCCTCTCTACCTATGGGGTGTAATGAACTTACCTTGATGCCCAATTGAGTACCCTCCTCTCTCATGCACTCCGGTAGCTCCACGATCCTTGAGGAAAGCTCAAGCAAGCTCAAGCAACCTCAATCCCTCTCCAACAAGCTCCAAACCTCAATAGCCGTGCGAGACAAGAGAAGAGTAGAGAAGAGAAGAAGATGAAGAGAGGAGATGGAGAGCCTCTTCTCTTCGATCCCTCACTTTCACACACTCACTCCCTCACTCCCTCACACTCACTCACTCCCTCTCTCAAGCACAAGCAAGAAGGCAAGAAGAAGAGAAAAAGGAGAAGAAGCTTTTTGCCACACACAAGAATGAGCTTCTCATTCACTTTTCAACTTTATATACATGCCCTACTTCCCATGGGCGTTCATCCTCAATTTTTACATGGCTGGCCATGGCCTAGGCCCTTTTTCTCCATTCTTTCACTTCCTAGCTAGTCCTACCACCCTTCTAAGTTTACAATTTGCGCAGGAGGGAGCCTAGTGCTCTTTTACAAGGATTTGAGAGTGCCTTTGCATTTAAAGGTGCGCTTTCTTGCTTTTAACTCCTCCCGACTTCAGCGGCTGCGCCTTGGACTTTGGCGGTTGTTTCCATGCTTTTGGATTTTTTCTAGATTTATTATTCTTCTGGGCGCCTTCTCCATGCTTCTCAAATTTTTCTATTTTCCCGCCTTTTTCATTTTGCTGGTGTTGCAGTAAACACATGGTATGAAGAAATGATGGCTTTCTTAAAAACTAACCTCCCATGGACTGCTACCCTAGTCCACCCCGATACCCAAACCATCATGGCATAGCTCCTTTCAAGCTCCACCATTTACATCCAGGGCCATAAATATAGTCTCTTTGCAAAGAGAATGTAAGAGTAGCTATGCTTTCCCACCATGGTGAAGCCAAGGTGCCAAGCCTCCCCATCGCCACCATGGAAGACATGTTCAGTCCCATTGTCAACAAGGAGTACCCACTAAGCAATTTTGTTAGGAACCACAAATGCAAAATCAATGTCCTTAGGTTCTGAGCACAAGAAACAACCTTCAGTAAGATGAGAGACCAAAGAAAATATTACAGAGAGGAAAAACTATCATCAAAGAGCTACCCAATGGTAGTGGTGTCAACCTTATCAAAGTTGTGCATGTCAACACCACAGAGGCTTCCAATTTAAAAGCCATTACAAGAGGATAAAAGGTTAAAGAAGGCATTAGAGATAATGTAGAACCTATTGAGGCAAACCCTAAATAGGATAATAAGGGGATGCCAATCCTTAACCCTGATGTGGAAGCCGGCCCTCTAAAGCTATTGACGGCAAAGTTGACTTCAATAAGGAGCTGCCAAAGAAGAAGATAAAATCCAAGAAAGAGGCACCTAAGCCTATTCACAACCAAGAGAAAGAATGGTCTAGCAGGAGAAGAGAACAATTGGTAATTATCATGAATTTGAGTTAGCTAAATCTCTTTGTGGGGTAAATCCTGATGTGAATCACCTATAGTTGATCATGTTATCTCCAAGAGTGCATAAAGAGTTTAAGAATATCCTTTGCATTGGGTATATCATCAAACCCTTAGGAATAGCCTGTGTGGAAGATGATGAAAAGTATTATACAAGGGTAGTAGCATATATTGAAAGAATATTAGTGGATCATGATATTATGGATATGGGATCCTCCGTCAACATTATGAGTTTAGAATTGATGAAAAGGCTAGGACTAGAAATCCAAAAGGATGCCTCCAAAATTCTTTGGGTGACTGATAACAGTTTAAGACAACTGAATGGTTGCATTACTAAAGTCCACATGACTATGGCTAATGTGGAATACATACTAGACTTTAGGATTATTAGGTTTGTAGGGCGGCCAAGATATCAAGTATTATTAAGAAGGCCATGGATCTTGTAATCTGACTCTCAAGTTGATATACTCATGGGTCATCTGATTTTTGGTAGAAGTGTCAAACACATAATTGTGGATGCATTTGATAGGATTAGATGCATTGAGGATCCTTCCGGTAATGAGACTTGGTCAATATGTGATGAATCAAGAGAGGGGTCCACTATAAAAGATGTCTAGCAGGTAAGACTTTGTCAAGCAATGAATCAAGAGAGGGGTCCAGTACAGAAGATGTCTACTAGGTGACTTTGAATTAGTCAATAGAAGATCACGATGATAGAATCAGAGATGCAGATGTGATTGAGCTAGATCTTAGTACATTGGATGAGCTGTGATTGATTAAATTAGAATCTATGCTGAATCTAGAAGAGAGGAAGGACTACGTGTCCTTAATCTAAGAATTTTGTGATATGTTTGCCGACAGCTATGATGAGCTAAGGGGTATTCCTCCTAGTGTGGTTCTGCATACTATTCCCATGAAGGAGGGTAGCCATCCTGCTCGATAAAAAGTGAGGCATATGCCTCTTGAGCTAGGAGACAACAGACTATTTGAGAAGCTACAAAAATTGCATAAGGCTAGCATGATATTTCTTGTACAATACATAGAGTAGAGTTCACCTGTAGTTATTGAAAAAAAATAAAATAAAATCTAACTTCGCATAGATTTTAGGGATCTAAATAAATAGATGGTTGAAGATTACTATCCACTGCCAGTCATTGATCAGATTCTAGATTAGTTAGTGGGTAGAGATATCTATTCGTTTATGGAATGCTTTGCCAGTTATATAACCAAATGGCTATCCCAGAGGAATATGTGTCTAGTATTGAGCACTAATATTATGCAAGAAGCATTAAGTCCTTAAAAGAAAAGGGGTATGATGCTAAATGTAGATAATGAGATTTTTATGAAATTTTAAATTTTATGCATGACTAATGACAAAGTGTGAACTTTCTAATCATTAGAGGAACCTACATAGAGAATACATGATCTTCTACATACATTAAGGAAGCTCTAAATTTGAAAATACGATTTTTTTTATAGATATTGGTGGCATTGATCTTGGGTAGAATCTATTTAGATCTCCAATTTGCTTCATCAATTTAGAGCTAATCCCTTGACGATAGAATAGAAAATGTATTGATTCTTGAAATCCATTAAAGCATTTTATGAGATGAAGAGGATTTATGGACTCCTTCATAGCCTCAAACCTTAAATACCTCACATCTCACACTCGCATGACAACACGAATAACATGGTTATGGATGGTGTTACAAAGTTAAAGAAACCTTGATGCATCACTTACAACCTTGATGGAATGGCTTAAGAAAACTCAAAGCAGAACAAAGCTCTAATATCAAGCATGGTGTGTCACAATAAGAGGTTCTTTACGGAGGGTGAAAGCATCTATAGGTGGCTTTCTTTTGGTGCTTTGAAGTAGATAGTTTTGGGGATTAAAAAGTAGGTGCTTTAGTCTTTTCACATACTATCAATGGTGGTTAGTCAAAATATAAGTTTATTAACCAAAACGGCTTATATGCCAAAAGTGTGTGAAAAGAAATCCTACTATCTTTAATTAATAGCTAAGGTACCAATGTCGTAAAATCAATGCATATATTCATAGAAAACTTTATCTTTCTCTACTCTTGACCCTCAAGCTCTCATGAGTCATTTTGGCATTTTCACCTCTCTCTCTCTCTCTCTCTCATGGCAAATTGCACATTATTCCATCTCTCTCTTTCTTGATCTAAAGAGATCTTTGTTAGCCAAATTTTCCCACTTTTGAAGTAGGGGCAGTCTCCTTTACTCTATTTCTCAAATGTTTCAGCCCCTTGTAGTGTACAACATATAGTCTATACATATGTGGAGCTACGTATTGCTTTGAAGGTTTTTTTATCATGCATATACTATGCACTACACACATGCTTTTAGGAATCATCACTCAAGTTGTGAAAGGGTTATTTTCATAATGTATTTTTGCACATTTTTTAATAGGAATTGTCATTTTGTGACTATTTTTAGGATGAAAAACTAGGCTACAAAAGGTACTTCCTCAAGCTCAGGGAAGGATGCCTTAGAAAGGAAATAACCTTGCACAAGATTCATTTGGCAAGACAAGTTTGTTACATGCATACAAATTTGTATAATCGGTATCCTTGCCCTACAAAGGGGCATGTGTAATTAGTCCATTTTAGGTTGATTACACACCGAATTGTGGAGAGATAGAATGCAAAATAATTTTGGCATCATTCTTACACATAGAACAATGCCTATTTGGTCAACAAAAATGAGTTGTCCCACTAGTTTTAGAACTTAGCTCTATGTTGATTAGTGGGTGTTTGAATCCTATATGTCATTGCAGAAAATTTTTATTACATGGAAATGCTATCCTATAGTGGATTAGATGCACTAACGATTCACCTAGAAGTGTCCACTAACCACAAAAAGTAGAGCAAATGGTGTGGAGACACATGACCTAACAACCAATATTTTTTCACATACTATTGTGTGTGATCGACCTAAATTTGGCAAAAGATTCATTTATGAAAACATGTGGCTTAATGATATTATTTTACATTCTATCTATCCATGACTGCCTTGGCAAAAATATCATGCATGGAAATGTGTGTCTTAGCAACCACTCTTTTTCTGGATTGTCTATCCATGGCTAGGCATATAACCAATCTAAACTTGGAAAAAGAGGCATACATGAATACACCACATGGCTTAACAGCCATTATTCCCTTGCATTCTATCCATCTACATCTTGGTGTGTAATTGGCCTAAATTAAGAGTAATGCATGAAAACGCATCTAAACATAAAGAATCACTCCTAAGTGTTGCCTTAAAACTTGTGTTCCATGGCTATAAAGTGAATTTTAACCACTTAAAAGCGGTGAAGTACTTGTAAAAATAGGTTGGACCACTAAAATATAGTACCCAACCATTAAAAATGTATTATTAACTTTCAGTGCGCTCAATTCCACCACTAAAAATGTGACTAAAAATATAGTACCCAACCATTAAAATTTGATTATTATCACTTTCAGTGCTTAATTCCACCACTAAAAATGTGACTAAAAATATAGTACCCAACCATTAAAAATTGATTATTATCACTTTCAGTGCTCAATTCCACCACTAAAAATGTGACTAAAAAGTGGTTCACATCACTTTTAGTGATTGAGCCCACCATTAAAAGTGGTAGGGAACTACTAAAGAGTGATCCTCGACCACTAAAAAGTGGTTCACGTCCACTAAAAAGTGATCCTCAACCACTAAAAAGTAGTTCATGTCCACTAAAATGTATCCCCGCTCACTAAAATGTAGTCCCGGCACATTAAAAAGTATCTCCCTCTATCAAAAAGTGTTAATGTAACATTCAAAAGTGGTACTTGCTAGTAAAACAAGGTAATCTACACCTAAAAAGTGGTACTAGCAAACTTGAGATTAGTGTGACCTGTAGCTATTATTAGGTTTGGACTAGCGGTCTTGTTGTATGGACTAAGAAAATGAATAAGCTTGCAACATTAGGAGACATTTTAGGGTAGTTCTTGTGTAGATTTTTCAATATTGATTAAACTAAGTCAAAATATTCTTTTTAAAAGCCTTAATTGATCCTATTCAACTTTTGAATCCTCACACTTTATTTTTTTTAAAAAAATAAGCCAATTGGAAAATATTAGTTGTAAATACTTAAAGATTAACCTCAGTATCTTCAAAATGATAAAAGAGTGAGATATAGTCTAAAGTCAAAGGTTCATTCCAAACTTCCTTAAGTTTTGTATATGTGTGATCTTTAGTTTTTTGCTTAAAAAGTGACCAGTCAAAAGTCAAAGGTCCATTCCAAGCTTCTTTCAATTTTGTATATGTGTGACCTTTCACTTCTTCCCCAAAAGGAGGTGTACTGATGTTGAAGAAAGTTATACTATGATTTCTCCCCAATGTTCCATCACTGTACAAAATGATTTCTTGCTAAAATATTGATGTAATTATTTGAAGGGATTGTACAACTCAGTTTCTAATACATTAAATCTATTGCATTATGCATGTTAAGACCACATAGATAATGCTCCTAAAATATGCATATATAATACATTTGATGACGTGCCCACTTTCATTTTCCAAATAATGACATTAATTATTATCTATGTGGTCTTAAGATGCATAATCTCTCAAATAAAGACATTAATTTTATTGCATTATGCATGTTAAGACCACATAGATAGTGCTCCTAAAATATGCAGATATAATATATTTAATGAAATGTCCACTTTTAGTCTCTAACATTGAAGCTCTCAAATAACTAAAGCATAAATTATAGCTAATAAAATTATGTGGTATGCAATTCTAAAGCTCAATATTCATCATCACTAGGTGAGGTTTCAATACTATAAGAATATTGTTAGGTTGTCCTTTTGCCACCAAGAAAGAGCTAAGTTCCCTTTATTATTGCAATGTCCAAATAATGTTTGGCACTTGTTTGAAAGATCAATTTCTCACAAATATTAAAAGTGTATATACGACCAAATTATTAGAGAGGCGTATTACACATATTCTAGTAGCTCCAAGCTCTCCTAAAAAGGCTAGTATCTAGAAGTTGATTATTGAAGATGTGGCTCTATTTATGTATTAGTTGTTGGGACATAGCTTTCTTTATTTTGGATGTGTAGTTTTCTTTGATGGTGATGAATATTAGAGGTGGATGGATAAGTTTACACATGATTAAAACAACAAATTTGGGTTTTCCAATGTCCATTCTTGCTCAACTATTTGATTCAAACAACATTACCATCTCATGAGATTGTCTCTAAACTAGAAAAAATACGCATCAAACTTTTGCATTTTCCTAAAACCAAAGATAAAACAAGAGAACTATAAGCAAAAGAGGTAACGTATTTTAGTGCAAAAAAACAATCAAGAACAATATTTTATAGTCCTATAAAGACAAGCTTCCATGCCTTAGGGAGGGCTATAAGCTTTAGAGGAAAGTTTTTGAGAAGAAAAACCATTTTCAATATTATGTAGACAATCAAGTAGGCTATCTTTCCATTTTTTTGATTCCAATAAGGAAAACCATTTTTAGTATTGTATAGACAATCAAGTAGCTTGTCTAGTTCTTCCATTTTTTTTCTAACACTGAGTGCTTATTACAAGTAAGAGATAAGCCAGTTTCCACACACACACACACACACACACACACACACACACCACCAAAGGCCCATATGCTTTGATTGAGTTTTTGATAAAACTCATTGAATCTTTGTTATGTGGCTATTAAGTTTAGAAAACATGATTAAAAATAGACACTCACAAGCATTGAACCTTGAACCTCTCACTTATGACTTAAATAAGGAGAATTTCATGAAGGTGGCAAATCCCATTAAGATCATAAATATAACTCTTATTTAGCAAAGACATGTACTAAAAAGACTTGAAGTATATTTGATTATGTAAACTCTTTAAATATTTAAACCCTAAACTATTAATGCACATGATTGCATGCATATCCACATAGTGATCAAGCTCTATAGAGATATACTCCCCCAATTAGAAAGAAGGTTGCACATTGTACATCCTAATACATTTCCAATGACAACAACAAAAAAAAGCACGTAAAAAACATCATATTTTATTTCAATGAATGTTCATCCATGTATATTTGGGGGTACTCATGTAGGATTTTTTAATTATTTCTTAAAATTCTTAAGAAATACAAATAAGTGCTTAATATACGATAAGTTTAGGAAACTTAGACACCATATGATATTTATGCACATAGGAGTACACTGTAAACATTAGATGACATGGGCATGCATGCCACCACACATAGCCTACATATTTGAAACTAAATGTTCTCCATCATCACAACTTTTCTCATATGTTTTGATTCTATATAGACTCCATCATAATGAACTAGATGCAATAATGAAGTCATCATCACTTAGATTATGAATACTGCATCTTCTATGAACAAATTTGACCATTAGTGCAATCTCACTAAGTGTACAAACTAATAACACATTCTTCTTGATCCTTGAAACATATGGTGCATCTAAAAATATAAATATACTATTATAAGAAATAAAAAGAACAATATTTCCAACTATGTTGATAAGATAAGGCAAGTTATCTGCACATGTATCTTTATTCCATATAAGAGGCAACTAAAATGATCTAAAAAGTTATGTGCTTGCTTGCGCCACTATGAAAGTACCAAACCCTCTTTTTTTTGTACTTCCTTCATCAATTTTGGACATTCTTTGATGAAACACTATTCCCTACAACAGCTAGAGTTACCTTTTCCCTTAGGCATTTCCCCATTCTTACTAGTTTCTTGGTGTTAGCTAACGTAGGGTTTTACTTGTTTGAAGAGGCCCTTCATTTACCATGTTGACAAAAAATAAACGATTAATAAGAAATATGCATATTACAGCTTTTATCTTAACAATGTTCTTTTTGTAAAAGCACAATAACTAAGTCCTCGAACCTTAGGGCATTTGGATTACACCCTTAATCCAAGCCTAAAAGCCTTAAAGTAGAGGCAAAACTGCACTAAGAATCTAGTAGTCCATAAACAATAGTTTTCAAAAGTGATATTTGAGGTGTTATCCAATTTGCAAAAACTAACTACTCCTTAAGATCATTAGACTTTGTGAGGAGATTGTCCATAAAGTCACCTTCATTCATATCCTCTAACTCCAACTATATATACAAATAAGCAACTAGTGCTTCATTATGAACATTACAAAGTAGCAAGTATATTCTATGTATTATTAGTATTGCTCCATACATGAATATGTGGGGTAAGGGTATGTTTATTAGACAAAGAAATCAAAACATGTGGATGTGTATATACCATCTTTTTAATTCCTATGAAAGCCATTAAGATTAGAGTGCGTGTTTGGTTAAGGATATTTTCATATGAATACTCAAAAAATACATGTCTTGGCAAGGTATTTAACTTGAAAGCCAACATTTAGAAAAATAAATTTATCACATGCATTTTGAGCCTCTACTCAACTTCCACAAGCCCTTAAAAATATGACTCTATTAAGTTCTCTAACTTCGATGGGTAGCATTATGGCTTAAGTGTATAAGTAGGCTACATTGGGTGATAGAGCTATAGTTTTGGCTCACAAAAATAAGAGTGGAGAAAATGGCACATTTCTCAATAATGCACCAAAAGAGTAGACAATGAGAAGAATGTATTTTTTACGGGAGCTCAAAAAACATAATTGATAATGTTTTATCTCATTTCTCAGTTGTCACACTTTGGATGTCATTCATATTTATAGGAAAATTTTATGGTTGTGCAAGAATAAAATATATTGCTAAATCTACCTTTGGCACACCAGATCATAGCATATGATGTGGTTAGTATCAATCATCATTTCTACCATAGTAGATGTAAAGATATCAATGTGTCATATATCACTATGGAATTATCTAATTCAAGGGTGCTTGTAAATGTGTTTTGAATTTAGCACCCTAGAGTTTTCTTCCTTAACTAACCCAATACTTGTAAAGAACTCTATCTTGCAAAAGAGCAATTAATATAGGTACATATGCCAATATGTTAGTTTATTGATTTCCTACAAGGCACTTATGTTGGACCAAAGTGATGAGAGTTAAAAAGTAACTCATCAAGACATCTATCATGCAAAAGAGTGATTAATTTGGGTACTTATACCAATATGTTAGTGTATCGATTTGGTACAAGGTACGTAGTGTATATTTAATACCACTTAACTATGCAAACTCGTATGCAAAGCATGTGAAGATGTGGAAAATAATCCTCATGATATAGTGAATTTCAAGTAATTAGCTAGAGACACAAAACCCTTAGAGAAATTTAGGCCTTTTTGTAACTTTGATCACTATAACCCATGAAGGCCACTCGGGTAATTCACTATATGTATACCATCTATATCACGTGCATTCAAGGACTATTTATAAATATCCTTATCTGTGAGTTTTTCCTTAATAAAACATAACCCTTTTCTATTCAATTTGTAAGTAACCCCTTTATATGGGACCCTTCTGTATGTAACAAATGTGTAAAAATTCTATTAAAAAAATCCCATATGTTGAACCCACATGATACATAAATATATTTATGATTAACCTCCGTGGGGAAGGCTATATCTAGTTATAAACTATTTCCAAAGTAAAACATTACACTACAAGGATAACTATCACTACACTAGTGAAAGTTGAGTTATTGGAATGGACCTCATGGAATATAGTGCCCAAGCCTTTGCTTTTTAGGACTTGTTGGACCAAAGTGATAATAGTTAAAAAGTAACTTGAATATCTTGTGCCACGTTAGGCAATACAACATCCCTACTTAGATTAAATGGTTGATTTCCCAATTAGTGATTGAGTTTACAAAATAAGTCAGATTCAACATTTCACTATATATTTTCTTGAGAAGTAATCACATGTTGGGTATGTCATTGAGTGAAATATAGCATCTCAACTTAGACTAAAACGTGAGTTTCCTAATTAGAATGATGATGAATTCAAAAAGTAAACAGGATCCAACATGTCACAATATATTTTATATTTTCTTAGGAAGAAATCACATGTCAAGTGTGCAATAAGACTCTTGGGTTATTGTTATTTCTTCATTAAAACTTGTGAATTGTTTCTATTTTAGAGACATAATTAAATAAAAAGGCAATGGTTTAACTTGCTTAAGCATATTTAATGATATTTTGATGTACTCATGTCCTTTGACCAATTAAACTCAACATAGACTCTTATCTCACCATATTATTTCTATCAAACAAAACTTCAAAGTTATTGACTTTGGTGAGGAGTATGTTTCTATTGCAAATAAAACATGTCACATGAGAAGCACCAACCTACGATTTTGCATTTTGGAAACTTGTTGGTATTGCAACATGCAATACTTGATTTTTAGGAATAACCCAACAATTCTGAAACATTGTCCTATACACTTCTTTAGAGATTCAATTATAGGCTAATTGGTGCACTTTGAGGATTGTTAAACAAGTTCAATGGGTCAATTCATGCTAGCAAGTCTCAATAACATTGTCATATACACCCCTTTACATATTGAGTCATAGGCTAATCGGCACACTTTGAGGATTATTGAACAAGTTCATTGGGTCAATTTTTGCTTTGATCTTGACAAGTCTAGCAAAATTTTCACCAAAGTAGCTAGGTCCGGCAATGGATCCATTACCTAGGTCAAGGTCTATGTAGTTAACATATGCAGATCTAGAACCAAAGGTATAGGAAACATATGTCCCCATGTAGTTGTAAAGTGATGTCAACCACGAGAAGGAGGCATTTCTATTGGATAAGGTATCATTCTGCCAAACTACTTGATATTGTATGCTATATAGGTTTCTAGCCCTGTGTGGAAATGGGATGGAACTTGGGCTTATCTTTGCCATCTCACCCCCATATGCATCAAAAATCATGTAACCTTGTGGGTTTTGGTCTAATATGGAAAAAGCTTCAAATAGTGCTTCTATTGAGAGAGGAGACTTGACATAGTCAGACTTCGCTTTGAAGAAGGATTTGTTACTCTCATATCGATTTTTCAAATCACTTGGATTAGAGATTGAGGCTGATTGTGCAGCTGCCTGCAAAGAAAGAAGTCAAATTATTTATTTGTCAACCTCGAAACAACTCTAGGTCTACAAAATTTTATATCTTCCAACATCCAAACTTCTTCATACTTTTGATGGAAAATTTAAGAAATATAAACAAAGTTATGAGTATCCCATGAGAATTATGAGTATCACATAAGTGATTCACTAGTGAGTGTTTACTAATGTTAAATGTTGTGTGTATGCATATGAGGATACCCTCCTTTTGCATGAGATAGTAAAACAATCTATTTGAACTTAAAGCATAGATCTAAACTTGCATGAACTTGACCAGAGAGGGAGCTACCAAAGAAAAAGTTGGGGGAATAAATTTTGCAATATGGATTTTTCATCTAGGATTTTGTAACAATTGAACTATAGTTTTGCTCAATTCCTAAACTTTTGGTGTTTGATTAAGAAAACATTCACCCATCTCCCTTTTTGACCCAACAATGACATTTTCCAATTATTGTAGTCATGCACCTACGCATGAATGAACCAATCTTAAAGTTTCAACCAAATGTGTCTAACTTTGGGGCAAGCCCAAGATCGATGATGTTGGTTGCAAAACAATGGTACTTAAGCTACACAGCTCTATTAGAGCTTAACGGTTATTTGTTAGGTTACTTTCAAAGTTGCTAAGCTCTTTTAAGCTTGACTTTCTTCATATAAGGATGCAAATATTACATTAATAAAACTCGACCTCGCATTAAAAAAGGAAAGCATTCACCCATCTAGCTGTAAGTAAGAAATCATGGGGTTTGCATCGTAGTTCCCAAGGAAATTCAAATGGAAGCAACCATGTCCCCTTGACTCTCCTTTTGAAATGCAAGTAAGAAATCATGGGGGTTGCATTGTAGTTCCCAATGAAGTTAAAACAGAAGCAACCATGTCCCCTTGACACTGCTTTTGAAATGCTTAGCGATTCAATAGACTTAGGCTTACAATGCAAAAGGTAGCTTGATGGAATTCTCTATTGAAATACCCTCCCAAACAAGAACTTTTTTATTAAAAAAAGATGTCTACTTTACTTCAAGTTAACAACTCTCTCTATTAAAAAAGATGTCTACTTTAATCCAATGTAACAACCCTCTCTAAGCAACCGTTGTGAGCAAACATACGTGAAAAGAGAGTGTCAAAGTCAATGGGGTTGTAGCCTAGTGGTTTGAGGATTGTGTACATTGCAAACTATTGTATCAATAGGAAAAACAAACGTACATTACCTAATGCCTACAATACATCACAAATTATTGCATCAATTATTATATAATAAAAGTAACGAGGTTAGTAGATATATGAGATTCTGGAAAATCAGATGATGCTGGAATTTTGGAGGTGCAAAGAGAGGTCTAAGAGAAGAAGATTGGGATCTCGCGCACCTGAATCCAGCTTCCTTGGAAGCAGTCAGAGGGCGTGATGTTAAGCTCCGGGAGGATTAGACTGAAGGTGGCGATGGTGTCATTGATGGAGCCGAGGTTCTGGCCGAAGAAGGTGGCTGCGATGGTGTTGGAGTTCGGGGTGGAGCCGGCAGCTGCGAGGTAGACACCGCACGTGAGGCGGGAGGGGGCCGAGAGGGGGGCGGCGGTCTGCCAGAAGTGGACGAGGCGGGCAACAGAGAGGCGGCTCCCAGCGACGGCGACGTTGAAGGTGGTGACGGAGGGCGGGACGGCGACGAGGCGGAGCTTCCAGGCCACGACGATGCCCCAGGAGCCGCCGCCGCCGCCGCGGAGTGCCCACAGGAGGTCCCGGTCGCGGGAACGCGCGCTAGAGAGGAGGCGGGCCCCGCCGCCGGGCAGGACCACGCGGGCGTCCAGGACGTGGTCCGCCGAGAGGCCGTAGCGGCGCGCCAGGAGGCCGTACCCTCCGCCCGCCACGTGGCCGCCCACCCCAACCGTCGGGCACGTTCCCGCGGGGAAGGCCAGCGTCCGGGATGCCTTCCCGATCGCGTAATACAGCTCCCCGATCGTCGCCCCGGCCTCCACCCAGGCCGTCCTCGCAGCCGTCGATATGCGTACCCGGTTCATGTTCATCAGGTCCAGTATCGCGAACCGCGGCGGCGCATCCCTCCACGTGGACCAGCTCCCCGCCGTCGATGACAGGCCCTCGTAGCTGTGACCCCCGCTCCTCACCCTTGCCTCCCAGCCTCCCTCCCTCATGCACCCCCACGCCCTCTCCACCTCCCCCTCCGTCCCCGACAGTATTATCGCCCCTGGCTTCGCTACCCCCGCCTCCGTGAACCGCAGGTTCTGCAGCGAATAGTCCAGCAGAGACGTGTACCTGCTAGACTCAAGGCGTGTGGTGAAGTTGTGTATGCCTTTCCTCCATAAGCAAGACACCAAGGCATCCAAGCTTGCATCACTGCCTGTCAATGAAGGGGCAGAAATTGCTGTACTGGTGAGGACATATAAGAAGCAGCAGCAGAGGCCGAAGAAGAAGGTATGGAGTATTGCTCCACGACATCCCATGATAACGTTTTCTGTTTCTCTCACCTCCCAAGGACGTCTTCTCAGTGATCACTGAAGAAGCATCAAGACACAGCCGCACGAGTGCTCTCTCTGTCTCTGTCTCTGTCTCTAATATTGGAGACGAAGCAAAACAGATTGAGGATGCTCGTTGATAATTAGCTCACAGCTGCATTTCATACATCATGACAACTTACAAGAATGGACATACCACAGCTGCAGACGAGCTCCTATTCGGCTCTCGCTCTCTCTCTCTCTCTCTCTCTCTCTCTCTCTCTCTCTCTATCTCTCTCACATATATCTGCAATCGCCATGCTTCACAAAATTCAGTCGTGTGCGTGTAAGAAACACAAGCGTAGCCGTAAACTCTCGATCGTTAGCGATGCGACCGACTACGTCGCGGACTCACTCACCTGTTTGGGCGACCTGCAGCCTCGGACCAAATAAAAGTTTCCAAATTCTTGCTTCCGAAGTACTAAAACGTCATTTTGCATACACATTAAATTAAGAAGTTAAGAGGGGCTTCACACGCTCACGAGCTTAACAGTTTCTCAGGGATTTTGAAACAAGGTGCATTAGTTTCTAAAGAGTTTTCGAAACAAGGTCCATTAGTTTATGACGTTTCTAGCTTTGCCGACACCAGGTGCATTAGTTTATGAGGTTTCTAACTTTGCCGACACAATGGTAGCTAAGGTCAGGGAGCCAAAGAAGTGACAACCCCCTATTTAGTGATATATTTTTGCCACACCAATTGAAGAACACACCGAGGCACGTCGAGCTACAAAGCAAATGATGTGTCCTCCACTGACTAGAGGAACAACCTATGCAATTGTTACATTAATGGGCCTTCTCTAGATTTTTTTTGAAGGCCCTTTTGCCAAGATAGCATTGCAAGCTTTGTTTCTAACAAAGAAAAGCCAATCAATAGCTATCACAACTCCAATATGTTCTTAAGATCATCCAAATTTTTCTCTTGTTGTGCACACTGAACTTATGAGGATATATCCATAAACCATAAATCTGCCCCCTTACCCTTGGCACAAAAAGCTTTAGTTTTTCACTCCACAAATGTTACACATGGTATAACAATCAATGCAAAGCATTGTATTCTTTGAATGGTCAATAGAATAGTATACATGAGAATATATGCATTGAGCTTGTTAAAGGGTGGGGAAAAGTGAGCTTGGAACTCAAATATCCAAGTATACTTGTTTGACTCTTTAGCATTGCAAAACAATTGCGTTGATTCTCATGAGATTGTATTACTTGTTTGACTTTTTAGCATTGCAAAACAATTGTGTTGATTCTCATGAGATTGTATTACTAGCTCTCCTATGTTAAAGCTAGCACACCCTTTTGCAAAGGGTGTGAGAATGGTGTTTGGGATAATTCTAAGGGGTAGAAAAACCTCTTGTTCCCTAATAATAAGGGGGGATAGTGGAATCAACCCTCACTTAACCCACCCCTCCTTCCCCATGATCCCTTTCTATCTTTGTGAATTCAAACTTGTACATTAGTTACACTTGTATTAACAATTTCACCATTATAAAGGCAAGTGAAATAGGAACACACACACACACACACACACACACACACACACACACACACACACACACACACACACACACACACACACACACACACACACACACACACACACACACACACACACACACACAGAGAGAGAGAGAGAGAGAGAGAGAGAGAGAGAGGGAGGAGTAGTTTAGCCATTTAATCTATGAGACTATGGTTCTCCATTATACTTTTCCCATTAGAAGAAAGTAAGAAATAATACATCTCCTCTTATGTATGAATGGCCTTTAGTCAAGCCAACTATAAAAAAGGCATCAAAACATATTATACACATGCATACATGCACAATAGAAGCAAATGCACCATAGACATAATAGCCTATGTTATGGCAATACAAACTTCTTAGAGATGTCCCTCATGTAGGTAAAATCTAGTTAGACAAGTTATCAGAATTCATGGTGTTAGCATGGTATTCAATGTCACTCAATTCCTTGAGAAACTTGCTAGAGAAGGCTAAATATACATAAATCTTGTAGCATTGTGCATGAAAAACTTTTTCCACTGATGAAAATAAAGACAAGTTACCAAAGAAACTGATTTTACTATTGAAAACCAATATGAAATGCTAATTTTAAAATTAAAATACTAAAAAAAACCCTTATGTTTAAGGCATGATAAAATTCCAACCGGTATTGTAAAACCCCAGTTGGTACAAATAAATTAAAATTGCAATTTTTGCAAGCACTAGCTCATAGATTGGTGGTCAACTTTTCTCACTCATCGATTGTCTCTTTTCTTTGCACCTTCATGCAAGTAGGGTCCACATAGCTTTGACTCGCAAATGGACTTGCATTGATGAAATCCCAACATACAAGTCAATTTAGAGCCAAGACACACCTAGACATAGCTTCATGCAAGTAGGTTGCACATAGCATTGACTTGCAAGTGGACTTGCATTGATGAAGTCCCAATGAGTCAACTTAGAGCCAAGACACACCCAGACAAATTCTACTTGCACAAGTTTGTGTAGTTAAGTTTAATAATGTATGGATGGTTTACTGAACAACACTAAACTTTTGTGTCAGCACTTTTAGAGTTGATGGAGTACCTCCAAAAATCGAGGTACTCCACTAACCAGGTGGAGTTCAAAAGACATGGAGTTATTCATTGATATGTTTTGCATTATCTCTCCTCAAGCCTCATTTCACTAACTGTAATGTACCCAAATTCCATGCAATAAAATACCCCCTCTTTTTTTTTGCAAATTGCCACTAACTCCAAGCATGTCTCAATACTAAGGATCAATGTCACTATTAATGAGGTGCTATGGAACAATAATAAGTCTTAACTTGATTATGCTAGTCACCTTGCAATGAAGCATGCTTGCATGAAGATGGTATCAGGATGGGTGACCTCTTGGGAAGTTTTTCCTTCAAAAAAATGGTTGCACTTGCATGCAATTAACAATGCCAACAAAGCCTTTGTAGCCTCATTGCCAAGTATACCAAGGTCTATATCTCAGTTGCAAGCCACAAGAGAGATACCTCCTAGCATTGCGGCACGCTTGTTATGCATATTGATACAATGTGATTTGGATGAAAATAGGAATTTTAAAATCCAAATTAAAATTTAAAGCTTCACTACAAGGGATGAAGGATATGCTAACAAAAACTTTAACAAATCATGGAAAATTTTGCTTATCAATGAATCTTGGTTGGCTTGCTTGTATTTTTCAAAGAAAGCTACTAATGGATCAAGTCTATATAGAGTGTATGTGAAGTAGGTATTGCTATCTGTCACTAAATTGATTGCTTATTACGCATTCTCTATTTAGTAAATTTATGTCAATAAATTTATGACTCACTTTTCTTTAAGTCTTGATGATGATCTAGCATGGCCATGAGACCATTTAGAGACTAGTATTCCTAGTGCATCACTTAATGGGGGGATCAAAGCACTATGACGAGGATATCTGGTACATGCAGTACAAGTTATGAAGGGGGAAAGAAGTGTCTGCCAAGTGTAAGATTGTACACAAAAACCAAGGAGTTACACATAAATGAAGATGAATTGAGTTCTAAGAAGAGGAAGTGCATTAGCATTATGTATATGTATTTACGTGTGCATCCGAGGATGCCCGAGAATGTTTACTTGTGTGTAATGAGCATTGTATTCATTTGGGGTCATCATCTCCCTTACAAGTCAAGGTTTTAAGGTCTTTCATTAAGAAAGACGAGAGAGGTAATTCTCTCACTAAGAAAGATGAGAGACGTGATCCTCTAGAAGTGAGGAGAGAAGTGATTTTCTCTTTCTAAGGTCTAAAATAACACAAGCTTTTGTGTGGAAGTCAATCTTAAGGTTGAGGCCCAATGAAATCTAATGAACTCTCCTTAAGGTGGTTGCATAGACCACAAGTTAAGAGTACAGTTTAAAAAGCTGTTTTTCTTAAAATAGACATGGTGAATCCATTTTTAAAATATCTCGCGATAGAAAGACGATCTCTAAAAATGGCCCATGTGGGTTATTAGAAAAAACGAGATCTACAACTTTCGTGCTGGACATTTTTTCATCTGAGTAACGCATAGAGAGATATCTTGAAATTGGTGCTGCATAGTAGGTCCTGGAATAGCCACATCTTGCATGAAGATCAACCTTTCCAATCTTGGCACTCTAGTCTCTCTCCAAGAAGAGAAGCTCTTAAAAGCCTATAAAAGAGGAGGCTCTCCTTGGGTATAGGGGAGGTGAAGGAAGCATCACTTTGCATGCATCCAAGAGAAGAAGAGGAGCAAGTGCTGCAAAAGCCCTGCTGAAATAAAGTTCCAAGAGGAGGAGAGAAGGTGCAAATGCTGCAGAAGCTCTACTGAAATCAAGTTCCAAGAGGAGATCCCTACACATATTGTGTAGGAGAGAAGGTGCAAGTGCTGTAGAAGCTCTGCTGAAATCAAGCTCTAAGAGGAGATCCCTACACATATTGTGTAGGAGAGAAGGAGAGGCTCAAGAAGGATCAAAAGTTGCCAACATTGTGCAAGTGTTAGCTGGTTGTATACCGTGCAAGGAACCATGATCTTGTTCCCAAGATCTACAAGTAAGAACTGGTTTATGTGTAACGAAGGAGCTTGCTCCTTGTCAATAATATAACTCCACAAGGGGGGGGAGGACTGGCCCATCTTTCAGCCCCTAGTGTGTTGTCAATCTCTCTCTCTCTCTCTCTCCATCTTTCTTTTCTCTCATCTATTCTCTCTCTGTGCTAGCATAATATTCACCATATATATTTTAAGTATATAAGAAAGTTGACCGTGTATCTTAGACCTTATAATATATCCCTAAGCACACTACTAATTTCTGCTACCACATGTTCCATTATGTGTGCTAGGACTATGCCCATAGATGACAGGCCTCTCCACAAGGCTAGACAAATCACTTGAGACCATGATAAGTAGTGGGGCTCTAGGTGAACTTTCACATGTCATGATAGGACCAATGACTTGTAAGCTTGGATATGTGCCAAAAGGTTCCTATGCTAGTAAGGAAATGGTTTAGTGAAGGATGGTACATCTAGTTCTGTCCTAGAGTAGTTTTTGCTCAAATATGGTCTCTCCAAGTTTGGCTCAATACATATGGCAACTTTTCTTGGAAACTAGTTTTGTATCCAATTTAGGACAAGGTATATCTATTGGTAGATGACGTCTGTATTTACCTTGTTTGAAATAAAGTATTGTTCTTGAAAGGACTACTCTCTCTTGTTTTTTTGTTTGCGATCTAAAGACACAACACAAACACACACTAAAGGGCTAATTCAAGAAGTTTATTTTGAATGTCCAAATTGTGTGTTAGGATAGAAAACTAAAGACATTTTGGGTGTATGCACAAAAAGCAAGAGGATGATTTTTTCCCACAAAGTTGTCTTATGATTGGGTAGACTCAATTATTTGAGTGGCTTCTCTACGTCTGGGTTTAGAGATGAAGATTGACTTCCCTAGGATTTAGGTCTTAGATCTCAATATAGCATCATTTTAGGAGGTTCATGTGAGACTATGTCTTATGTTCAAAGGAGATAATGTTCTAGTACCCCCTCGTTTTGCACCCTCATGAACCATGTATGGTGCTTCTCTACTTCAAATTTTGAAGATCACATTACTTTCTCAACTTGATGCTAGAATGCTATTAGTAGCGACTATGGTTGAGTTATTTAGAAGCATGTGATCCTTTTCAATCAAGCTAGATGCTCCCCCATGAGATAGACCCAAAAGAAACCTAAGTATCTAAGCCCATGCATTTTCATGGCATCTAAGTGGTGATGCTTAGGACAAGTGACTAGGCAACTACCCAATGTTATTTCTTGCGTTATTTGGGTAGGTATCTATGTGTGCGTGCATGCATGCATGCATGCATGCATGTGTGTGTGTGTGTGTGTGTGTGTGTGTGTGTGTGTGTGTGTGTGTGTGTGTGTGTGTGTGTGTGTGTGTGTGTGTGTGTGTGTGTGTGTGTGTGTGTGTGTGTGTGTGTGTGTGTGTGTGTGTGTGTGTGTGTGTGTGTGTGTGTGTGTGTGTGTGTGTGTGTGTGTGTGCGCGCGCGCACACATATAGTCTCTCTCTTGCACATATAGTCTCTCTCGTGCACGCACACACACACATATGCATGCTACATATAGTCTCTCTCTTGCAATAGGGGGAGGTGGGATTGTGTTTAAGTTTGAAATCATATGGGCTTGTACCTTTACTCCAACTTCTACATGCCCAAGTTATTGGACTTGGGCGTGTCATAGCTCTTACCTCTATGTTGAGGGGATTTACATTGCCAACTTGTGGACAATCTCCCATTTCAAAGGAACACTCAGGATGCTTAAGAAATATTGTTGCCCAAACACACACACACACACACACACTCCCTTTCCCCATTTTCTTCCATCTTTTTGACATCATACAAATTGCATTCCCAGCTATCAACTTATCTATTTTTCCAAAAGTCCCCCACCAATATATTTTCTTTTCTAATTGGATGAGCAAATAATATTTCATTGATTTAGGCTTTGTGCCTACACATATGATAATAACTGCATGTATATACATATATGACACACAAAAGCAATTTACATTAGATCTATCCAACTCTCCTTTCTATCAAACTTTAATTACTCTTCTCTCAAGTAGGCATGACCAAAAAGGTTACTTTTTAATGATCTTTGAGGATTCTATCATGCATTAAATAAAAGAAAATGAAAAAGATGGCAATTCCCAACTTATAGATGACGTGAATGACATCTACACATTTGTTTACTTGCAAGAGAGGGAGATTGAGAGTCAAAAAGTCCAATATCTGTGAGTTTGTCAATTTGGAAAGGAAGACTTATTTGAGATGTTTAAGTTTTTAGAAAGAGGTGGAGCCATTTTATGAGTCATGACTTCTTCCATTTTATTGATTTTTGGTAGTCTAGTTCTTATTAAAACTCGAGCTTTCAGTAAGGACTTAAAGGCTTGGGTTCATGATTGTTTCTATTTCATAGACTTTTGGCAAGTGTAATGGATGATATTGCCATGAAGTCCTCATTGAAGAGCTTGACCTATAGAAAGAAGACCAAGGCTTCAAGATTTATTCTTGACAATTTACAAGGTGATGTGATCACAAGGGTTTTACCAAGTGGAAGTCACCTTCACTACCTTGTTGAAGGCAAAAGAGTAGTCTCACCACTATGATTCATTATGCCTAGAGTGGAAATTCATGTAGCAAACTCTAGATTCTTAATATCTAGTATATATGCAAAGTGAATAAACACTTTGGCCCTTAAATGGATAACACATAAAAGCTTTCCCAAGCAACATTAAGTTTTGATTATGAAGTGAAATGATGTCTCCATTTTACTATCTTTTGGAATTTTCACATTTATTGTATTTATTAAGATGTAAATTAGCCAAACCAAGAGATTTGCTCTACAAAATAGATATGTGCATATGCATAGATACTTACTCCATAAGTTTGATATTTGCATATGTGTACATGTGTAAGTGGAGGTACATTGACAAAAGTGACTATAACATATAATTATTAGAATTAAAATTATGATGTACATATGCATAGAGTTTTACTCCATGAGTTCGATATTTGCATGTGCACACATGTGCAAGTGGTGGCACATTGTTTGAATGTTCTAGATATTTCAAATAGCCCTTTTGCTTTCTTTTTTGTATTCAAGTGCATTAGCGTTTTTAAAATTGAGAGTAGTATTATTTGATTTTATCAAGCATTCACATGCACCTTATTCATATATATTATGTATTCATTAAACTTTTGTATACATGTTTGTATGTGTATGGGTCATGTTAGTTTTCAAGTTGTGTGTGTGTGTGTGTGTGTGTGTGTGTGTGTGTGTGTGTGTGTGTGTGTGTGTGTGTGTGTGTGTGTGTGTGTGTGTGTGTGTGTGTGTGTGTGTGTGTGTGTGTGTGTGTGTGTGTGTGTGTGTGTGTGTGTGTGTGTGTGTGTGTGTGTGTGTGTGTGTGTGTGTGTGTGTGTGTGTGTGTGTGTGTGTGTGTGTGTGTGTGTGTGTGTGTGTGTGTGTGTGTGTGTTGCAACCTTGTAAATGGCCAAATAGACACGTTTTATGAATTTAAAAGAACTTACAATCACATATACAAGTGATCTTAGGGTCATGCCAAGTCATTCATGTCTAAATTCAAGCATTTTAAGTGTAATTTTAAGACTAAGAAGCTACTAGTTTGTAAAATTGCATGTAAAATACTATGCATTTTGGCAACCACTAGCTCATTTTAAAAAACTTTACTTTCAAGTCGCAAAATGAGTCTAAAATTTCACAACAAATTCTAAAACAATCCCATCTATGTGTGTGTGCATGTGTATGTGTGCGTGTGCACATGTGCGTATGCAAGAAGTATATTGATGATTGTATACATGAATTTCAAGCCACCAAGTCTAGCTTGTATTATAGAAAATATTACATGTAAGTATAACTAACATATTTAAATTAGCTCAAAGTCACATATTATGGTTTGTAGTATTAAATAAACTAGGTACTGACTGTACTATATAAATTATTCATAACTTTTTCAAAGAGGTATCATCGTCATCCCCTCCCCCCTCATCATCCTCATTGCCCTCTTGTTGGTTCTCCTCCTCTTGGCCCACCTCATTACCTTGCTATTCCCATAGATATGGGTCAAAAACAAGAAACAACAAAGAAGCTCCAATGCATTTGACAAAATAAATGACTTAACAAAATTGACTTGCTATGTTGTCATGCCACATCTACTCCATGATGATGCCCTCCTCATACAAGTGCATCCATGTATTGAACTTACAATGGTTATGCTTACACATTATCTTGTGTAATTGGTGGGATGTTGGTTCAAAACATACAAAAAAAGACAACACGAGTATTAAAAATAATTAATCATAATATTAAGCACATATAAAACTAAGAAGAGATGTATCAGTGCCTTCTAGTCTAAGATTTGACTATCTATATTGGTCTGTCTAGATTTCTTGTACCTCTCTTTGCTATTGGTTGAAGATCCCAGACTCCACACTTCTTAATGCTTCTTTCCACTTATCAACATGTGTAGATCAACATTTGTACAAGACTCAAGTCCTACTATACCCTCTTGTTTTCTACTAGTCTCTTTTTAATCAAGGCCCTCTTATTCTACACAACTTTTTAGATCTTTTCTTGTGTGAGTGCTTTTTGAACCTCATATACTCAAGATTAGGGTACCCCATATGCACATCAATGATGGTTTCCTAGAGTAAAACTATGATTTGGTATGTGAAGGCTATAAATCAATCCCTATAGTTAGTATGTACTATGGTATGGAGGTAGCTCACAACTTCCTTTCTAGATGAATCTTGGAAGATGCAACCCTTTTTAGTCAACATCTAGTACACATGTTTCTCTGCATCCACTATTGCTAGTATAAATCCATCCTGCTCATGTTTCTCCTCATCCGCTAGCCTATTAGTGGAGAGGGGCTTCAACTTTAAGGATTAAATACCTAGTTGTCATTGTCTAAATACATACAATGTAACACACATACACTCCACTCATCCTCACTTTAGTCGCAAAATAGAACCTCATGACGGTAAGCAATACCTAGGAGACCCTCACCCATTTGGCCATTAGAATATAAAATAATACTAAAGAAGAGAAACTCTACCAAATATCAAAAGAATCATAGGATTCCATATCTTTGATAACTTTTAGAACTTGTATCTCAAGAAGGTAGATGAAAAGAATGACATCATGAAAAGTAAAGGAAAGGAGATAGCCAATATAGCTAAAGTACAACTAGAGTTATTCATGACAACTATTAACAAAGTGTGTCTCTTGGTGCAAGAAGCATCTATCAGTAACTCATGGGTATTAGATAATGGTGCATCCCATCACATTAGCAACAAGAAAGGTTTGTATAATTCTATGTAGCCTCTATAAGAATCCATCAATGTGATGGTTGGAAACACCTATGAGGAAAAATATACTATTTCCTTTGTTGTTGCAAGTGGTGAAGTCAAAAAGCTTTCAAATATTTTTTATATTCCACACAAATGCAACCATTCTTAATAGTGTTAATGTAATTTTTGGAAAAGAAGAAAGAAGGAACAACTCGTATGAGCTAAGTGCCCTTACAAGCACCACTAGAGTGGGTAGAATAAAAATTTACCATGAAAGATTTGGTCACATTGGATTTGTAGTATTAAAGGAGATGCATAAGCAAGATATGGTTGCTCATCTACATGTGTTGACTAAAATGAAGAAACTATGTGAAGCTTGTATGATGAGACCAAGCAACAAAGAAAGGAATTTCCACAATAAAAGAAGGATAGAGGAAAGAATCCTCTAGAGTTGGTCCATGCTAGCTTGTGTGGCAAGATTCCTACACAAACCTTGGTAGGATCTTCTTATTTTATTTTGATTGATGTGGCTATACTAGGAAAATGTGACTGTACTTCATGATAATGATCAAGATTTTGATGAGTTTAAAGAATGGCCAAAACTTATTGAGAATAAAATAGCACCATATTAGAGAATTTGGGAATCTCCCAAGTCCCACTTTCAAATGAGGGGTAAAGATTTGGCCATGTGGCTAAATATTAACCCATGCTTCAAAATGGGACTTGGAAAGACAACCTATATAGTAATTAGGATAGAGTCCACTTTCAAGGGGACAAGATTTGATCATGTGGCCAAATATTAACTATATATAGGGAATTCCCAAACTATATGAGAATTTCCAAATTCCCTAATGTAGTGTGAAATAGAAAAAGTGTGATAAAATTTAGAATAGATAGTGGTGGTGAGTAACTCTCAAAGGAGTTTGAAGACTTTTGCAAGACTAAAGGAATCAAGTATCAATTAATGACACCTCATAAACCTCAATAGAATGGTATTGTTGAACATCAGATCACACCATTGTGGAAATAAAAAGGTGTATGCTTAAGAAAAAGGGATCTTTTAAATATGGTTGGGCCAAAATTATTAATACTATAGTATATATGCATCCGATTATGTGTAGATTTTAGAGAGCTGAATAAGCAGACAGTTAAGGATTACTACCCGTTGCTGTTTATTGACTAGATTTTGGATCAATTAGCGGGTAGGGAGATATATTCGTTTATGGATTGCTTTGCAGGATATAACCAGATGGCAATTGCAGAAGAGGACAAGTTGAAAATAACTTTTATTACTGTCTTTGGTACTTTTGTGTACCATGTGATGGCCTTTGGTTTATGCAATGTGCCTGGTTCGTGGCAATGAACAGCAGATAATACATTCGGTGACATATCCCCTGAAGTGTTGAAGGTGTTTATTGATGACTTAGGGGTCGCCACCGTGAGGGAAAGGCAGTTGATCATTTTAAGAAAATGCTTTGAGCGCTGCAGACAATTTTGTATCGCTCTAAACCCACGGAAATGTGTTTTTGGTGTACCTTATGGGCTCTTGCTGGGCCATGTGGTCAGTTCGGTAGGAAGTGCGACAGATCTCGAGAATGTCAAGTGCGACATCTGTGGAAAATCCGACAATTTAGCAACCACTTGTTGGAGTAAGATTAGTTCCCTCCAGCGAGGTAGTCGGCAACCAGGGCCTGTTAATCATCGTGCACAAGGAAATGATTCCCAGCGAGAAGACGGGCCTAAACAAATACTCCAACGACCAAAGACTACAATGGAGGAGCTGCCTAGTGGTAGTGGGGTTAGTTTGATTGAGGCTGTGCGCGTTAATGATGCTGAAACCTCTAATCTGCGAGCTGTCCTTACAAGAGGTCAAAAGGGTAGAGAGGCCGATAAGGATAAGCCTGTACGGAAACCCTAAACAGGGCGACAAAGGAATGCAAGTTCTGGATCCTGCCATGGAAGGGGGACCTCTGAAGCCCGTGGAAAGTAAAGCCGATTTTAAGAAGGATAAGGAACCACCGAGGAAGAAGGTGAAAGTTAAGAAAGAAGCAATAAAGCCGGTTCAGCGACCTAAAGAGCAGATGGTTTGGCGTGAAAAGCGAATTCTACTGAACTATCATGAATTCGATTTGGCGAGCTCTCTTTGCAAAGTCAAGCCGAATGTGAACCTTTTACAGCTTATTAAGCTTTCCCCAGGAGTATGCAAGGAATTTAGAAAGATCTTGCGTACCGGGTATATCGTAGAATCTTTGGGTATTGCGCGAGTTGGTGATGACTGGTTCGAGCATGCTGAGAAGCATTGCCCAAGGGTTGCAGCCTATGTCGATGGGATATTAGTAGATTATGCCATTGTCGATATCTGTTAACATTATGAGTTCTCAATTGATGGAAAGATTGGGTCTTGCAATCCAGAAAGATACCTCCACAATTCTCAGAATGGCGGATGATAGTTTGAGACAGCCGAAAGGTTGTATTACTAAGGTCCATGTCACTGTTGCAAATGTAGAATGCCTGTTGGACTTTAGGGTGATTCGTTTTGCAGGGCGTCCAAGTTACCAAGTATTACTTGTACGGCCTTGGATCTTGCAAGCGGACTGCCAAGTACATATACCCGCCGGTCGACTGATATTCGGCAGAGGTGCTCAGTGCATGGTGATTGATGCCTATCCTGAGTCCTCGCAAAGTGAGAGAGTTCCTCTATCTTCCACAGAATTGGAGACATTAGAGGATTTATCCGCCAGTGAGACATCATCGAGTGATGAGTCCAAAGAGGGATCCACCACGGAAGACATCTATTAGATCACTTTGAACGAGCCGATAGAGGCCCAAGATCGTATAAGAGATGCAGATGTTATCGAGCTAGACCTTGGTACGCCTGATGAGTCACGACCAATCAAATTAGGTTCTATGCTCAGTTCAGCAGAAAGGGAGGATTATGTGTCCCTAATTTAAGAATTCCGCGATATCTTTGCCTGGAGTTATGATGAGCTGAGAGGCATTCCTCCCAACCTGGCTGTTCATACTATTCCTGTAAAAGAGGGCAGTCATCCTGTGCGTCAAAAAGTAAGGCGTATGCCTTTCGAACTGAGGGACGGGCTGTTTGAGGAGTTACAGAAGCTTCGGAAAGTGGGTTTGATTTTTCCTGTGCAGCACACGGAATGGTGTTCGCCAGTTGTGATCAGAAAGAAGAAAAATAATCAAATCCGATTATGTGTATATTTTAGAGAGCTGAATAAGCAGACAGTTAAGGACTACTACCTTCCATTTATTGACCAGATTTTGGATCAATTAGCTAGTAGGGAGATATATTCGTTTATGGATTGCTTTGCAGGATATAACCAGATGGCAATTGCAGAAGAGGACAAGTTGAAAACAACTTTTATTACTGTCTTTGGTACTTTTGCGTACTATGTGATGGCCTTTGGTTTATGCAATGTGCCTGGTTCGTGGCAATGAACAGCAGATAAGACATTCGGTGACATATCCCCTGAAGAGTTGAAGGTGTTTATTGATGACTTAGGGGTCGCCACCGTGAGGGAAAGGCAGTTGATCATTTTAAGAAAATGCTTTGAGCGCTGCAGACAATTTTATATCGCTCTAAACCCACGGAAGTGTGTTTTTGGTGTACCTTATGGGCTCTTGCTGGGCCATGTGGTTAGTTCGGTAGAAATTGCGACAAATCCCGAGAAGGTCAAAGTCATAGTTGCCATGGGTCCACCACGCACTCCGAAAGAAGTTCATAGCTTCCTGTCTTCAGTTGGTTATTACCATAGATTCATAAACGCCTTGGCCGAAAGAACGTTGCCGCTTACAAATCTATTGACCTTTAGTTGTTTGTTTGTATGGAGTGACCCTTGTAAGGTAGCTTTCGAGGATGTGAAACAGGAGCTAGCAAGAGCTCCCATTTTAAAAGCACCTAAAAGAGGTGAGGTGTTCTATATATTTTCAGCACAGCCACCATGCATAGTATAGGCTGCTGTTTAGCCCAAATTTGGGAAGAAAAGTGGTATTATCCGATAGCCTTTGCTAGTCGGAAATTGGGCATTTCGAAGATCAATTATACCTACATGGAGAAGTTGTGTCTGGCGATGGTCTTTGGGACCAAGAAATTCAGGCATGAGAAAGTTGTGCTTTATACGAAGGCGGAGGGACTTCGATTATTGATGAATAAGCTGCAGTCGCCTGATCGTCTAGCAAAGTGGTTAATCACTTTGCAGGAGTTTGATTATGAGATCAGGAGTAAGCCACCAAGGTTGCAAGGCATCATGGAATGTCTTGTGGACTTTGGGGAGCCGAAAGAATGTGTGGCTGAAGGTAGTGACATGGAGTTGTTATTTAAGATAGATACGACGTCTATTCCCTCCTGGTATGCTACAATAACGCATTATTTATCGACAGGAGAGGCTAGATCCAAACTATCTAAAGCTGAGAGAAGGAAAATTAAGCAGCAGGCGTTAAAGTTTGCCTTGATCGCAGGTACATTATATCGGCAAGGGGTTGATGACATCTATCGCCAATGTGTGATGCCTGACGAGGTGCCATTCATTTTGGAAGAGTGCCATGATTCCGCTTGCGGAGGTCATTTTGCTGGACGGCTTACAACACAAAAGGCTTTAAGAGCAGGTTACTGGTGGCCTGCCATCTTTCAGGATGCATTTGTGTATGTTAAGAGATGCGATATTTGTCAACGACATGATAGTCGAGAGAATAGGAAAAGACCACTCACCCCCTATTATGGCGATACTTCCATTTGAGAAGTGGGGAATGGACTTTGTGGGTCCTATTACTCCGTCATCGACTGCGCAAAAGAGGTATACTATTGTAGCAACTGACTACTTTACAAAGTGGTCAAAAGCATGTGCAACAAGGAAAGATGATGCTAAAGAAACTACTAGTTTCCTTTTAGAGCAGATAATATGCCATTTTGGTCCCCCGAGAGAATTGGTGTCGGACCGTGGAACCCATTTCCTGAACAAGGTGATTAAAAGCTTGATTGAGGCTTGGCAAATCAAGCACAACAAAACGACTCCTTATAATCTACAGGCAAATGGGCAGGTTGAAAGTACCAACAAGCAGCTTGTGGGTATCCTATCGAAAGTCGTATCAGAAAAGAAACGCGACTGGGATAAGAAGCTGTATGTGGCAGTATGGGCATATAATACCACGTTCAAGCGAGCCACTGGCCACACGCCGTTCAAACTAGTTTATGGTAAAGAGTGCATTTTACCCTTAGAAATTGAGTTTCCGACCATTAGATTCGCAATAAACCATTCTTTGGGTAATGAGGATGCCCTATTAGAGCGATTTACAACCTTAGCACACCTAGATGAAATTAAGCTGCAAAGCCTGTTACATCAAGAGGTGGCTAAACGTCGCATGAAACAGTTACATAACCTGAAAGCGAAGAAGTATACCTTTAAGAAAGGACAACTGGTTTTGTATTATGATGCGCGTAGGGAGTTGTTTCCAGGGAAGCTGGAACCTAAATGGGATGGCCCCTACAAGATTGTTAGGCTAGGGAAGAACAGGTCTAAATCCCTATTAGCTGACTTATAGGGAGTAGAGTATAAGAATAAGATTAATCTTAATAAGATTAAACCTTATTACTTCTAAGTATGCTAATATATAGAGAAATGCATTGCAGGTCCGTGCTAGGAATGATATGAGACCTGCTGGTTGATGGGTCGGTTAATCCCTTATTTGGAGCACCCATATCTGGAGCAAAGATACCATTAGGGGAAACTCATCTGGTGGAGCAAAGGATATAAGGTGATTGAACAAGAAGACGGAACCTTTGTGTGGGAGATTAAAGTCTTCTGCCATCACTGTTTATGATTCTTGACAAGTATCCCTGTTGAGTTCAATGAAGAAGGTGGGATGGAGCCGTCAGTTCATCCTCTCAATATGCTAAACTTTGATTACCATAATTACGAATAGAGGAGTTCCTGATGGCCAGTTGTGTAAACCCATTGTGGACGTATACATTATACTTTGACGGAGCGTCCAGGGGCCCTAAAAAGAAAGGGAGTGTTGGAGTAGTAATCTGAGACCCCCGACGTAGAGTTACGATGAAGTTAGCTGCTTATCTTGGGGTAGGATTCACTAACAATATGGCGGAGTATAAAGCCTTGATTATGGGACTGCATATTGCCAAACAAGGTGGTATTCGTCGATTGTTAGTAAAAGGGGATTCCCAGTTGATCCTGAATCAGCTAGATGGGACATACACAGTGCGGAATCCCATTCTTTGTATGTATCATCGGACTGCTATGACCCTACTAGAGGAGTTTGAGAGAGTGTCTTTTCAGTTGATTCCATGTTACTAGAATCAGTTTCTGGACTCATTGGCAAATCTTGCTTATGAAGAAGACCTCTTCTTTAATTGTGGTCCTAGTCTGGATATTGTGATCAATGATGAAATAGGACCCGGTCGCTTGTGGGGTATGTTATCAGAGCATGCAATATATGGCAGACGATGGTTGATATGGGTGATGCAAAGAGTAGCCGAGACCAATCTACCATTATTATCTGGGACCCATAGGTTAGTTAGACGGCATGTTATGCGTACGCCTCTTGCTATCTATGCAGGAGGGATGGGTCATAACCTTATGCATTTAGTTTCGAGCTACGAGCCTGTTTTTCCTCCTTGGAAAGGAGCCTATTCGTGTACATCTGTGCTATTCCAGGGAAGGATGTGCAGGTGTTATTCTGTTTTATCTCGTTAGGCCAAGAGGGCTGATTTAGTTTTGTGGTGAAATGCTTTATTTCATTAGGCCACGAGGGCCAGTTGTCAGTTTAGTGCGGGTGCAGTTAATGGTTTTTTGTTTGAGTCCTGTGCTTGACAGATTCCGTGGAGCTGGAGGGAGCCTTTGTCGCGGCATCGACGCTTCTTGTGGCCCTATCCAGGTGATATATTTTCTTTATGAGCACTGTGGTTGTTATGTTATATGTGGATGAGTACTTGTTAAGGGTTTTTTCGTTTGGGGACCCCGGCGTCCCAAGCATGTAGTCCCGGGTTTTGGTTTAGTATGTTTGAGGGAGGTCTGCGTAGTTGTTGCCTCCTGTAAAGACATTGTCAAGCATCAAAAGACCTGTTTTCGACGGAAGTCCTAGTGACCCTGTTCTGCCAGCCTGCTAGGCAGGCATTCTAGGAGTTCTTGTTAGTTGTGAGGCAGTTAGAGAAGCCTGCCGAAAAAAAAGGAAAAATGAGGATAAAGGGAAAGAAACCCTGAATATCTTAAAGAAAATAAATAAATACAAAGGTGTGTAAAAAGGGGTTCTAACCCCTATCAAATAAAAGAAAAGAAAGAAAAATTTATGAGCGGTTGATCATCGCCTTGCGAAGGCCTGGTAGGTTCCTGGGGATGAGTCAGACCCGGGGCCGATGCCTTGTCTTCCTAGGGGTGGCTTCTTGCTGGAAAAAGAAATGAAGGAAGGTTGGAGCGAAAATAAAAGTGAGCGTCAAAAAAGGATTAAGTGTCGCCTTGTGAGGGCTTGGTAGGTTCTTGGGTACCGAGACAGGACCTGAGGCCGATGCCCTGTTCTCCTTGGGTCACTACGCTCAGCTCCCTCCTTTTTACATACCTGAGTATGTCAATAAAATAAAACCCTAAAAGCAGAAATGTGCTACAAGCAAATACTTCTTAATCAGGCTATAGGAGTCCTCGCCTAGTAGGAACTCCTAGTTGTGTTGTCCTTAGTTAGATAGGTAGTTCGGACCACCACTTAGGGCAACCTCTTTGACAGTTCTTTTTAGTTTGGTTGTGTTGGAGCAGTTGGATAGTGACTAGCTTCGAATCTTCTATCAGATTATGCTAGGCCTACTCCTTGTGGATGTCATACCTTGGTTTTGTCAGGGGGTAGGATGAGCATTGTGCTATGTTTAGTATGTATTTATTTTGTATCAGCTTGATGCTTCCTTTGGTTGTTTTTGTGTAGATCAATCGTGGGATTCAACGGGCTAAGTCGCCCTATCCCGTGGTCGCCAATGAGAGTGGAATTTTGGTGTCAAGAAATGCCTAAAAATAGCTAAAAATTACGAATATCAAGGGAAAAATATTCAATGCCGAAGGCGGCGGCTCGATCTAGTACGATTTTAAGCGCCAAAGTGTTTTAAAGGCGCCCGAGCGACATTTGTTGATTTTTCATAATTTTTCAGACTGTCGTGCGGGTTGACACGAGTTACCGGCCAATGCAGGATGCCGAGCCGAATGCTCAGGATTTTTCAAAGCTCAATTCCGAGTCCAGACGGGGAAATGGCCAAGATATGGTCAAGATTTGAAAGGGTGGCCACAACATGGACAAAAGGGGGGGTGCCCTTTGGGGAAATTTTAACCCCCCAACCAAAAGACATGCAAATAGAAGAGAGGAAATCATGGAGAGAGAGGAGAAGAAGGCGCCATCAACAAGCGCCGAAAAATGCGCCATGGATGGGAGGAGGCAATCTTCAGCCTCAATGCAACCCACATCACTGATCATTGCCCTTGCTTCCCTCTTGGATGCCAATCATATCGCCGCCTCTCGCCCGAGAACTGGTGGTCTCTATGAAGAATTCTGATTTCAGTCTTTCTCTCTCCCCTAAAGGCAGATTCATGTGGTGAAGAAGAAGAAGAAGAATGGATGGCGAATGCTTGTCTAATGAAGACCGGATTGCTCCGTGGTTCAAGAGGAAGAAAGATTGCTGATTGTGGACTATCATGAGCATTAATGGTGGCTGGAAATCAGTCCCGAGATATGGCATATAAAAACCCGCAACCCGCAAAGAACGGTAATCTCATTTTTACAAAGGAAATTGATGTTTTATGCAATTTGCTTCATGAATACTTGTTCCCATGGGATGATTATGCATTATAATGTTTTCTGCAATGTCTTCCAACTGTTTATGATTAGAAAATCAGAAAATCATAAGTGTTGTGGATGAAATTAACAGTGTAAAACCCGTAAAACACGTGAAATATGGAGAAATTGGGTATTTTTGATATATCAATGGAAAATACAATAAGACACACCAACTAAACTTATGTTTTTGCTACAAATGAACATAAGGGCCACAGCCCACAACTCATTTTGTATTTTCAGTCATTTAATATTGCAAAAAATATAAGAAAAATAGAGAAAATGGAAAAAATAGGGAAAAAATGGATTTTGAGTGCCGAAAATTAAGGAAAAATAAGATTCATATTTGTGGATGTATGGGGGGGTCTGAAGTATGAGTTTTAACCTTAGTTCAGCCCTAACTTTATGTTTTAGTGAGTTTGTATTGCTTTTCATATAATAAAAATATGAAAAATGAACCCTAAACCGATCAACGATGCACAACCTAAACGGGTGAGGGGGTAGAGTGTATAAAAGGTGTTTAAATACTGAATGAAATGATGAAAAGCTTGCTGGTTTCTATGCATACCATTTAGGTTGGTCGATAATTAAAAATTAAGAACCTAGTAGCACGAGAGTTTCTCGGTGCTAGGTTCATGCAACGCCGCATACGAGCAATAGTCAAATTCATTGAAAGAATGCTTTTGCACTAAGCACAATGCTGATTTTCTTAATTGTTTGAGCACATGGACATTCACAATTTGCATGAAGCATAAAATGATAAAAAGTATCAAACAATACCTCCTGGATGCATGGCAATTGCTTTCTAGAGGAACATGACCAACGTTGAGTGAGTAAAGTTGTCCAAGCTGTAGGCTAGGCGTTGGGTCTAGGGGAAAGTAAAGTGAGGTATGGTACATTCCTGGATACGATCAATTGGTACCTTGAGTGGAAATATGTGCGATGATGTGTTATATATGTTTAGCGATGCATCGAGGGGCCAATCCCCAAGGTGTAGGAGAGCCGCAGTGAGGTAGCGGCAGTCAGCCGTGGGAGGACCTCCTATGTTTGTACTTCGTGCTATTTGGCAATGTGCTGGGACTCCCTCTGAGGAGTGTTAATTGGGATAAAGTTGGACTACAAGACGTGATACAAATGCAAGATGTTTAGGAAGATGTTGTATGTGTCATCCACACTCCTGGCCACGAGGGCGTGGGGTTGTTGAGCGCGTGATAGAGGTCCCGGCTAGTGCATGAGCCAGTGCCGGCCCGTTTTAGGTCCCATCAAAGACGATGCATAGTTTCCTTGCTGCAACTTACCACTGCGAATATCATCTTTCTTAGCATAACATTGGGCTGCAATATGACATGTTTTGCCACAGTAGTGACACACAATACCAGAGTTGTTAGAACCTCTGTTCTGCCATCCACCTCTTCCTCTAAAGCTCCCCCTGCCTCTAAAGTTACCACGACCTCCTAAAACTTGCATATCACCAAATTGCTGATTCAATTTGTTTTGCTGGTTGTCACTACCACGTGCTGTACCACGGCCTCTTGAAGAGAACCTGCCATGTCCCCTTCCTGAAGTGGAGTAGAAAGCTTAGACCTGTTCACCACTTCTTTTAGATGTCTCACTCTGCATGTTGATCTCTTCAGTGATCATAAGGGAGACCAACTCATTGAAATCTGGAAATGGCTTTCTAACATATACGGAAGTTACAAAAGACTTCCAAGCCTTTTCATTGTTAAGTCCACCCAAGATAGACGACACCAAATCATCATCATCGGGCATTGCATCAATCGCCGCCAAGGTATCTGCAATGCGCCTTACCTTCAGTGCATACTCATTGATAGACATCTTCTCTTTCTTCAATGTATTCAACTCTTGCTTGAGTTGAATCTTTCGTGCCTTTGTATTTACGGAAAACATATTTTCAAGTATGGTCTAAGCTGCATATAAATTCTCTGCATTTCTAATATGTCCCAGCATGTTATTGTCAATTACTGTAGATAGCCAATACATAACCTTTTTGTCTTTTGCATTCCATTCCTTCCGTACCTTTGTCTCTTCTGCAGTTGGAGGATCACTCACCTCCGGCGCCTTTTCTTCACCTGAAACAAACTCGTAGAGGCCTTTTCCAATAAGGATGTTCATGACACAAAACTTCCATGAAGGATAGTTGTTCTTATCGAGCTTCTCAATGATGGGGTTTCCACTGTTCTCTGCCATTATAACAAAACTAATACCAAACAGCAAGCAAATCTTCTACAACCCTCGACCTGTAGTGCACAGCAATTTACCAGACAGCCTTTTTCACTGTCTGCTCAACAATACATGCAATCTGCAACCAATTTGCAGATAAACCTTGTGTTTATTCGCTGATAAATACCTTTGAACTTATAGATCTGAAATCTGTAACCTGTGCATCCACTTTCGGTCAATACAGCCGAAGTCACAGTGTACCCTAAAACTGTTGTCCGCAACCTTGCGGCTCTAAAATGGGGCATGAAATGGCCTCAGATGCCCAAAATAACTGCGGGTAAGGCCTAAAGGGATTAGTTGCAGAATACATAGTGCTCTTCGTATACACCAAATCTCATTGCAATCTGAGATTTTTTCTTTGCCCTACTTCCGATGCCTCTACAGGCACTATCCAAGAGAGAGAGTGGAAGAATGGAAGAGCTTCTTACATGTTGCTTGCTTACTTGAACCTTGCTTCTTCTCCTTCACTTCAGCCTTCAAAATCAGCCTCTCTCAGTGGCACAGCTCTAATACCATGTCAAGAATCGCATGGTGGGGGAACTTGCTCAAGATGCTACGCCGAACACACATAGAATGCACAAGGAGAAGCTCATTCAAGAGACAAGAAGAGAGATGGAGGCTAAAACGTTTTCTTACTGGTTTCTTCTTCTTCTTCCATACACTTTTCAATGTACACAAAGTAAAGATAAGATACAACATAAAGGAAAGTGGCCTACTAAGTCAAACAATGCATAACCGACTACACTAGTCGACTGGCACTATAACTATGCCAACTGTAAATAGGTATAACAACCTGAATATAATAAGTAATGAGTTAGTAGCCATGTGAGAGTCATAATGACCACCAACATGCTAAGTGTAGACGTGTGGATCCATCTAACCAGGCGGTCCATCATCAATGTCTGCATGTGTTGAGCTTGTCATCTCAACAGCTCTCGGCCCAAGGATATGCCTGTGCAACCTAATGTGACTACATCAACTCATGCTCGATCTACACAAGTGAATGCTCAAAGGGCAACAAAAGACACTACAACTTCTGATCGCCCTAGGGACTTGACACCGCAATTCACCAAGTGTAGCCAGCTCGCTGGACTGGCTGCTACTACTTCCAATCAGGGATCACAGTAGTCATAACCCTTGGCCGTGACAACGACCCTTGCGAAATGTGTCCTTAGTAGTTTACCTATGGAGGGGGTGCCACAACTAACATCCTTGACAACTCCAGTGTCACAAATTGCATGGTGGGGGGACTTGCTCAAGATGCTGCACTGAATACACAGAGAATGCACAAGGAGAAGCTCACTCAAGAGACAAGAAGAGAGATGGAGGCCAAAACATTTTCTTACTGGTTTCTTCTTCTTCTTCCACACACTTTACAATGTACACAAAGTACAGATAAGATACAACATAAAGGAAAGTGGCCTACTAAGTCAAACAATGCATAACCGACTACACTAGTCAACTGGCGCTATAACTATGCCAGCTGTAAATAGGTATAACAACCTGAATATAATAAGTAATGAGTTAATGGCCATGTGAGAGTCATAATGACCACCGACGTGCTAAGTGTAGACGTGTGGACCCATCTAACCAGGTAGTTCATCATTAATGTCCGCATGTGTTCAGCTTGTCATCTCAACATCCAGCACTTCCAAAGCACAAAAAGCATAGGCTTGAGGAGAAACCTCTCAAAGATGTGGCCAAGGAGATGGTGCATCTGACCAATCAACCTAGCAAGGCTGTCCAGCAGGTCACAGTTACGTCCCATGAGGACACACCAGAGAAGGGGAAAGCTGAGGCCCAACGAAGCACATCAACGGTTAACCTAGTCCAAGGTCCTGAGTCATTAAGAGATGCACCTTCACTGACCAAGAAAAAGAGAAAAAACAGTGAAAACAATAGCAGTTACAAGTGTTTGTGGACCCCAAGAAGATTGAAACCAAGACTACCAAAGAGCTAAGGAACAAAGCATCGAGACTATCCACCAATGAACCCATTGATGTCTCTCCTAATAGCAGTGAAACCTCAGACATATCCGTGTGATTTGAAAAATCAAAGCAGCCGTTACCATCAACGGTTGCTTGCAACACTCAATCCACCGACAATAGAACTCGCATTGACCAATCAAGAGTGGATACAACACTGTCAGAACAGAGTGACAAATTTATACTAGTCACATCCAAGGAGAACCATGACGCAATAACAAAGCCTCAGGAGAAACATGGAAACCTTGAGAGCATAAGAAATCCTAGCATTGACCAATCTTGCTCATCTAGGCCTGAGCCCCTAGCTATGCTAAAGCGTAGGGAAACTCCTAAACCTTGCATGAGATAGCAACCGATCAAGCCCTCGTTGAACATAGAAGTGTTACAGAATTCTTTACCAAGTTGGATGCTAAACTTAAGGTATTCGCACATGTCTACATCCTTGGAGACATGGACACATTTCCTAAGGAGCAGCTTGAAGAATACTTGCCATTTCCCCTATCCTAGGAAGAGCAAGAACATCTTGACGAGCACTATGATAGGCTCCTACATGAACGCATGTGACTCATCTCTAACGAGGAAGTCAACGAACTACGCTTAGCTGTAACATTCAATGATGTGCTCTGCCAACCAAATCTCTTAGAGATAGAGCAACTAAAGCAACAATCAAAGAGTCGAAGTCAATTTGAAAAACATTGGTTTGAAAACTGTGTTGCAATGGCCAAACTAGGAGCCCAAATTACGACAGTCTCAAAGGAGCGATTGGTCAAATGGTGGTCTCAAAGAGACCCCACCTATGTGGCACCAACTTTTTTTTGAGTGCTGACTGTCATTCGGGGTGCGGACTTAGCTGGAACTAGTCAAGAGAACTCTCTCGCTGATAAGGTTCTCACTAAGGAGGAGTTACATGTTGCCAATAGACTCGGACAAGGCGCCATGCTACACGATGTTGCAAAATATCTATTGTTATTGAGTAAGTTGCTACGAGTACTGTATGCATGTGCCACAGTCCAGTACAATTCGGAGTTCTACAATTGGTTTTTACCCTCGTGATGTGACATGGATTCGTAAATATGTACATAAATAAACAATGAATTTTGCAACTCTGTGTAGATAACATCAACACCCATAGGCAATGATAGTCAAGCGTAGGGAAAAGATTTGGGTTTGACAGTCTGAGCTCCTCAGGTCCTCCTCTCACCACACATTTAGAAGTCGTGTGACCATTCCCGCCTCCAAGTGGTGGGCATGCAACCCTCATTACCACCATAGGAAGCCTTGATGACCAACATCTATGATGGTGTAGACGGGGCACCATCCCTATACACCTTTCCCCTTTCCGATCTATCCTTCCAGGATGAGCCCTGCCCCACTCCATGACAAGCAGTCCACACAACTTACCATAAGCCAAGATCTGCTAATGGCTGGAGGTAAAACGAACATCATCATGGGGGCCATCCCTCTACAACAAACACTGCATGTCTCACCTCTCCCCTCCTCATCACCCTCCTCGTCATATGTGCTTGATAACCCACTGTATAATCCCTTCCATGCAAATAGTTTTATCCTGCCTCATGGCCTAATCCTTGGTTCGCATTTTGCAGGTCCCCCTACGGTAGCAGCCATGGATCATATAGTACAGTTGGCATGCAAGGAAGCTCTGCGCCGTCGAAAAGAGCATAAGGCACTAGCACCCCCACCAGAATGCTACGTGCCTACTCTAAAGAGGTACGCACCGAAAAGAGGCCCCAAAAGACATTGCCCATGATGCAGGCTAAAAACCCCCAAAGCCAAGAAGAGGGCTCAAGGGAGCACACGGGGTGTGGCAACACCAGCCGTGCAGGCTCCCACTAGACGCTCAGGCACCATAGGTGCTCGAAAGAGGAGAGGGCAGCTCGAGACAAGAATTTGATGCATTGTTTAAAAGCATCCTGGAAACAGTTGCGGCCAAGGACTACACCATCTGAGTCCCGGCCAACATCTTCCCTGCCCAACCTCACAAGAGCCCCTCACCGGCATAGCCTCAGTCGTCCGACTACTCGGACTCGTCCCGCCTCATACAAATAGAGTAGCCTGTATGATATATAAGCTGCTTGACAAATGCCATCTTGCCATAACTTTTTGTCTCTAAATGGTTAAAGAGGCAGGCTCCCCGCTTGTATACACTTTCCTTACCTACTACTAATATATGCCACGTCTTTAACAAGCACCAAAATATGCATCGCAATCAGCATCATATAAAGTAATATCTTGACATGATTGCATCTATTCATTGTACTTGATGCATGTGACTTGTATATACTCTCATGAAGTGACAAGTGGATGCAGGGTGACACAAGTCTTTGTGCGACAAAGCCACGCTGCCGAAAGTGAAAATCACCCTTGCCAATCACCCACATCACATGGCCCAAAGCATGACATAACCACTTTCTCTTTCTGGGTTACACTCTACACTGGGCACTCACGGCAACTTTTACCTCAATTGTACCAACATCGCACGTTCCAAAGAGGGTTGCAAAATCTCAAGTGTATCTCCCCATCTCAACAACTACTTCTCCAACAATGAGGCTAGGACATCATCATCGCTATAATATCCATTTCCTGAGCCTTCGAAGCTTGACATTTCCCAACCCATTGAAAGGCTGATAGCCTCAACATATTGCAATGGTTGTACTCAGGCAAGTCCAAAAAAAAAAGAAAGAAAGAAAAAAGAACAAGAGAAAGAAACAAAAAAGAAAACGGAAAAGGAAAAAAGAAAAGAAAAGAACGAAAAGTTAATAAGCACCCACGATCACAACACAGCACCTAGGGGTCCTCAATTTAGGTATGTCCAGTGACCTTGGTCAGCGGGCTCTGTCCCTAGTCCCCTCACCCTTTTGCATCACCCACAATTGTTCAGGGCACATCAAGGGCAGGACATACCCTGAGAGCTTGTCTCTCCTATGGTTAGACCTATCACCCTAACCCATTCGCATGATTCCCTCTTGCACTCTGCCTTAATACCATTGCAATCAATCGTAGTAAGCACCGCATAAATGGCCATGAAACATACACCATCCTCATCAAGCAAGTCCAATAGCTCCCAACTACCGAAAGTGCGGTGTCCATGTGTTCAATTATGCTACGTCGTGCAATCACAATGCAAAGGATATCTCATACATCTTCACGTGTACTTCTCAACATGGACAACTTTGCTTCATCCACACATTGTTGTGAGAAGCCAACCTGTGGTCTTTTAACTACGTAATATCTAAGTATACATGAGCACTCACATAATATCTGCACCGAAATATATACACAGTTTGGGTCCTCAAGTGCAAAACAATACTCTCATCTTGCTTAGAGTTTGACCTGTCTCCCAAACTAATTGAACTACGTATTGTGCATGATAAAGAAGAGAGGTTTTCAATTGCACGTATTGAAGACTCCAACAAAAGTGTCGTTCACTCTTCATCAACACTTGCCTCTGAATTCTTATCCTTTATCATCCTACAAGCTCACCAAGAATCGTCATGTGTAGAATCCCCAACAAACCAACACTTGTGATGGCCATCAGTGCAATCCCGAACAAAGAACATCCCTACCACCAACTCCAACAACCCTACCACCAGCCACCTAGGCCACCAACATGCCCCCAACGACCTTCCTCCACACCACTACCAACACACCTCCACGGCAACCACCAAGGTCCCACATCTTCAGTGCAAACCAAAGCCTCTACCTACGATGGTGAGTGCCATGGGACTGGCACTCATCTAGGAGGGGGGTAATGTTAACCGTCAAACGAACAAGGTGGAAAATCTGGAAAAGCTAAAGCAAAAGAAAAAGGCCAAGGCAAAGTGAAACGGAAGATGAAGGCGCGCCAAGAAAAATATGAAAACACAAGAAGTGCAGAAAAGTCCTAAATCAAGGAAAAAGGCACATGAGAAAAATCGCAAGTCTATACTATTTTAAAAAAGCTCAAGGTACACCATGGTTTAATTTAAGAGTGTCGGGCTCTCACTCGTGCAATTTGTAAAGGTAGATGGGCGGTAGAAAGGAAGCTAGGAAGATAGGAGGACAAGGGGAAAAAGGGCCTAGGCCACGGCTGGCCATGTAAAAAAGGGGATAAGGGGATGACCACCCAAAAGGGATTTAGGGTTTTGTATATAAAGTTGAAAAGTGAATGAGAAGCTCATTCTTGTGTGTGGCCAAAAGTGGCTCTCCTCTTCTTTTTCTTCTTCTTCTTCTTCTTCTTGCTTGCTTGAGCTTGTGCTTGAGAGAGGGAGTGTGAGAGTGTGAGGGAGTGACAATGTGAGGGTGAGGGACCGAGAAGGAGAAGCTCTCCATCTTCTCCTCTCTTCTTTTCTTTTCTTCTCTTCTCTTCTCTTCTCTTCTCTTCTCTTCTCTTCTCTTCTCTTCTCTTCTCTTGCTTGCGGTAATGGATCTTGGAGTGTGGAGCTTGAGAATGGAGCTTGCTTGAAGCTTGCACTTGGATCGTGGAGCCACCAGAGTACACGGGAGAGGAGGTAACTCGATTGGCATGGAGGCAAGCTCACTACACCCATAAATATGGATGGCATATCGGCTATGTGAGAGGTAGCCATTAGTGCTCGGCTTGGAATGCTTGAAACAATAAGCGGTCCGTGGGTCTTGGCGGTTGAGCGAAAGCTCCCATAGTACATGCTCCTAGATGGTTCTATTCATCCGCTCAGCCAAACCATTCTAGGCTGGGGTATAGGGGGCGCTCAATTGACACTTAATACCCCTCTCGTCACATAGTTTCTCAAAAGCACATGATGCGTATTCTCCCCCATTGTCAATCCTAAGGCATTTCAGTCTATGCCCATTCTAGTTTTCAACAAATGCAAGCCATCTCTGAAATACAGCCAATTGGACTTAAACTTAATGGGGTAAGCCCAGAATTTACACAAAAATTTGTCAATGAACGTCACAAAATACTTTGCACCACCCATAGATTGATAGGGCATGGGCCCACAGACATCCGAATATACCAATGCCAGGGGCTCACTCATGCGTGTCCTACCAGACTTTTTATGTGTATTCCTAGTTTGTCTGCCATAAAGACAATGCTCACATGAATCAAAACATGCGTAGTCAAGGGGCAGTAAGTACTGCAAACCAGAAAGCATTTTCATTCTCTTCAAGGAAATATGGCCCAAACAAGCATGCCAAAGAGATACATGTGGGATGGAATACACTCACAAAACATGGTCAACAGAGGACCCATCAACTACAAGAGAATAGAGGCTACCAGCTTTGGCACCTCTAGCAAGCACAAGTCTGCCATGGGTGATCTTCCAGGTAGAATCCCCAAATGAAACTTGAAACCCAGCATCATCAAGCTGCCCTACAAACATAAGACTGTGTGTAAGCATAGATACATGACGTACATCCTGTAATAGAAAAGTACTGCCAGTAGAGAACTGCAGCCGTATATCCCCAATGCCAACAATAGCAAGTGACCTGTCATCACCCAAGCAAACTGAACTAGAGACAGTGCAGTAGGAGTGGAACCACTGACGACATGGTGTAACATGAAATGAAGCACCAGAATCCAAAATCTAGCACTACGCATACATAGAGTGAACATCGGTCAATGACATAGTATCACAAGAACTAGCTGCAATTATGTACTCCTCATCGGAGTCATCAGTCTGCATGACATTTATCTCCTCGATTTTCACACTAGATTTCGCAGGCATAATGCTGCGATCAGAGGACTTTTCTTGTACTTTATCTTTCCCCTTCTCTTTGCGCTTCTCATTGCCCAACTTATGACATTATGGGCATATATGATCCTTTTTGCCGCAATGATGATATGTCACATTAGCATTTCTCCCAGAGACTTGTTGCGCGACTTACCACGCAACTTAGACCTAGACTTCTGTGAGTCTCTACCACAATCATTCTTGCCATTACCATCTCTACCTCTAACAGTCAAAGCATGTGACACATGAGAGGCATCCAAGTTCTTATGGTTGATTTCTTCCTACAAAAGAGCACTCTCTACATCATGCAAGTTCAAAATAGTAGCAGGAGCACATAAGGCAGTGCGGAATACATCCCATGACTCACTTAGAGTCCCAAGCAAAAACAATGGAGTAACCTCATCATTAAAGGTAATACCCTATGAAGTCAAGTTCTTGAGAATAGTATGCAATTGGCTCAAATGAACAGACATTGTCATATTATCCTTCATGCATAGATCCATAAGTTGCTTCAGTCAATACATCTCACTTTCTATACTTTTCTTGTCATAGAGGTTCTTTATTTTATCCCAAAGCTGCCAGGCACTCTGTGCTTCCTCGACCACATTGTAATGCACATGTTCAGTGAGAGACAAGATGAGGGTGGACTTGCATAACTCATCAAGCCCATCCCATTCGTCATCAGTCATAGTTTCAAGCTGCTCGCCATGCATCCTTAGTGGCTTTATCTGCGATTTCTGCACCAATATCTGCCAAACTTGGCTCTTCCAATAGGCATAATTCATACCATCAAGCTTAATGATATTGAAGATAGTATTGTCAATGAAAGAAGAACCCATAATGCAGTCCAAAACAGTGTAGACAGTTCAAAACCGCTTGTTGTTTTCTGTTGTAAACGCCAAAATACCACCAAAACCAAGGCAAAATGACTGCGAACTGATAGCTAATGCTGTTGTCCACAAAGTATCATCAAAAGTATATAAAATCAGGATGATTTAGCATGAAAATTCCACATCAGTCCATACACAACTTCTTGATGTAATAAATTACAGCCAGGTACAATGAGAGCAAACTGTAGGCAAAATCAATGCACCAAGTCAACCGCAGACTGTCAAAGCATAACCAGCATCAAGCAAGAATAAATCAGTATATAATAGTCACACAGACATCGAGCAAACACCCAAGCATATCAAACGAATCCGTTAGTAAGCCGACACACCTCCTGTATAATAGAAAAAAGTGTACACAATATTGGCAAGACCTGACACAAAGAGGTGTATGCTCAGGGAGTGCGAAGCCCAAATCAGCCCAAGTACATGTATGCGGACCATGGCATATCAACCATGCAACATCCAAGTGAAGAAGATCCCAGTCTCAGAAGACTCAAAGCTCAATAGCATAAATCACTTGCTCAATGTCTGTCAAACATCCAACAATGCTTCCATTAGCACAAAAGCCATATGGATCAAGCCAAGAAGCTCAAAAAGGACATATAAGAGCACCAGTGAGGAAAGATCCAAGACCAAGCATTAATAAGAGATCATGAGCATATAGGCTCTGTAGCCTCCAATTAGAGCATCCATAGACATCAATTGTATCCCAAATGCAATTTTGGCAAGCCAAGAAATATCCCAAGATCTCAGAAGCCAGATGCAAGCCAAGACAAGGCACTAATAGCAATCAGCTCCAAACAATGTAAGTAGCACGTAGTAGTGGCATAGGCCAAGCATGTCAAGATCGGTTAGACATAGGTAACATACATGCCATATGTACATCCAAGACGGAGCATCAAATGCATTCCAAAGCCAAGCTCAAGCTCAAATGAAGATCTGAAACCAAAGACAAGCTCGATGTTATACCCCGAGGGTCAATACTTCATTTCATATCCCAAAGACATAGCTCGAAACTCATAGGCATAACCAAACTAGAGGTAAAATAACCTGTCAATCAAGGTAGCATAAATCCCAACCAACAACGAGTGTCTACATCCAAATCAAGGCTCAATAGCTCTCAAATAGCATATCCAGGCATAAACCATGATGACCAAGCATCAATACATCTAACAAGTTACCTAAATGTCAACAAAAAGCATTATGCATAACCCGTCCTTGATAAAACCTTGCTGCCCAAACAATGTACAATAGTAAATCCCTGCACAAATTGAGCTATGGAAGCTCAAACCAAGTCCCAAAGCATCTCAAAACATTGGGCAAACATTTCCAAAGTATCTGGGCATTAAATACTAAGCCTCAGGAGCATCACATAAGCTAAGAGCATGACATTTTCTTGATGTAAATCAACTCAAATTTGTTGCAAAAAATACTGTGATTAGAATTTGGTAGATCTGACATCGCCATAGCGTCTGAATCATGCCAAAACCCCAAGTTAGACTCTTACCTTGCCTAAATCGAGTTCCGAATGCCCGAGATATGAGAAAAAATGGGATTTTTGAGCTAGATTTTGAAACAAGCGCAAAAAAACGTGAGCTAACTGTGGGGCCTATTGGTTATGCTGAGGATAAGGGAAAAAATGGGGGTATACAAGGTGTCCAATGAAGCCAAGGAACACCTGCAAGGAGCTTATGAGGGCCGGGGAGAGGCGGGAGAGATGAAATCTTACCTCAGGGGGAAGAAACCATGGCTAGCATTGAAGCTCCAAGCTCTAGGTCTTCAATCTGGGCTGAAGTGGGCCAAGCTCCATGATCAAGCTCTAATCCAAAGCTCTGATACCAGTTAAAAGGTGAGAATGATCGAACCTTTCTTGGAAGTGAGCTATGGCAGAGAGCAAGAGCAAGAAGAGTGAGACACACAAATGGGAACTCCAACAGTCACAATGTGTAATTGGGGCTTCCTTTATTCAAACTGTCACTAAAAGAATAAATAATAAAGTAACGGTGACGGGTGCCCGCCACCTGCAGTGTGCAGTGATGGGTACTGTTATAGTTGATGTTAATTTTGCTGAGTTACAAGAGAAGAAATCCCTTCTCAAACAATTTAAGAAAGAAAAATAAAATGAGAACAAAAACAAATTGTTTGTCGTAACGCAGACCAAATGGAACATGATGAAGGTCGTGATGTTCAAGATCGTGAGGCGTATCTCAATCAGCGTATCCCATTGTCGAAGGGGTTTTTATCGAAAGGTCGAATCCACCAAGGATCAGAGATAGAAGGAAGTAGAGATAGGAGATGGAAGAGAAGATAAATAATACACAAGAGGTAAATACAATAATGACAAAGCATAATGAATCAAATCAATATATATTCACAAAACTTGAAATCCTTTGTCTGACACTACTCAGAAGCACTCTCCAGGCATTAGATCTCCTAGAGCTCCCTCGTAGAACAAAAACATGGATAAAAAATAACAGCTCCTTCTCTGCTACTCGGAACCCAAATTTGATAGCTCTGCTAGCTTTGGAAGGGGGGTAAAACCTCAAGACACCTACTCACGGATCTCCCAGATCACTTCTTTTTCCTCTTCCAGTTCAAACTACAGTTTTCAGCCAATCAACAGCGATCGTGATGTGCACTATTTCGGCCATCTTTCTTTTTTATGAAAAAACTAATAACTGGCTGAAAAAGCAACTTGCTTTTTGCATGCCATCCTAATCTAGAATTTTTCTTACCTTTTTTTAGATTTTTACAATAAATAATATCCAACATATCTAAAATAGGCTAAAATTGTCCAAAAATCTAGTATTTTTGGACTATTCATGCCACTCACACTAGCACTAATGACTCAAATCACATTGACTCTCTTCATCAATAAGAAAGTCGGATGATGATGCATTCCATGCATTTTTCACACTATGTCCGCATAGCATCATGATACATTGCCCTTGCTCTCAATGCAAGCTAGCAATTAAACAAAAACATCGATTGTCTATAAAACATGTATGACGCTTCAGTGAGTTTCAATAGGAGATAATTGATCAGGCAATCTTAGAATTTGAGCAAATGGTAAGAAAAGTGTATATCAATCATGCATTGTGTTCGCAAACTAATTGAATATCATATACAAAAACATTGGATGTGGCCGTAAAATTTATTACAAGGAGGTGACGTCTCATCTCAAGGAGGAGTGCACCTATTGTGACCAGTTAGAAGAGTTCATGGGTGTCTGATAGATAGAGTGCCTGCGTCAATCCACCACTTGGAAGGCACTACCCAGTCTATACCGTCAATACTAAGGGATCTTTCAAACTTTCCTACAATTTTAGAGCCTAAGATGGAGGCAATGATCGATGCATTGATGCCCATGGATGCCCAAATATTTGATTCGCTTAGAGAGGAAGCATCCATACCATTATATGATCGGTGCAAAGTATCTCACCTGAAGACATTGCTTGCACTCCTAAGTGCACAAGTAAAATATGAGTGGAGTGATGAGAGTGTGACTGAGTTGTTCAGGTATCTTCTACATATGCTTTGTTGATTTCTTTTTGGCACCATTATAAAAAACAATTGTGCTTTTTCATGGTGTTTTATGATTTGTTTTCAAGTTGCTAAAGTATCATGTATTACCACTTAGAAATATCATGCTTGAGTCTCTTGATGATGTGCGACATGTTTTACAAAAGCTTGGCATGGACTACAACAGCATCCATGCATGTGTCAAAGATTGCGTGCTGTTTCGAGGAGAGTACAAGACTATGGAGACATGTCCAAAGTGTGGTACTCATAGGTATCGACATGACTTGCAAGGAAAAACCATCCCTCAAATTTTTTTTAGACACTTTCCACTTATCCCCCGTATACATCACATGTTTCATACGTCGAGCTTGGCGAGCTTGACAACATGGCATGTGCAGAATAGATCCAAAAATGGGATCCAATGAATATCAATGGATTCACGTGTATGGAGACACATTGACTCTACCTTTCCAGGCTTTGCATGAGAGCCAAGGAATCTTCGGCTCGATCTTGCTATGGATGGCATGAACTCATTCAGTCTCCGCTCAACTTCTTACAGTGTGTGGCATGTAGTCCTTATTAACTATAATATCCCGCCATGGCTTTCTATGAAGAAAGGACACCTGATCCTTAGCTTGCTCATTCCTGGCCACTACAAAGTCAAGAATATGGATGTCTACCTCTGTCCATTAGTCGATGAGCTTAAGATTTTGTGGGAGGAGGGGGTCGCTGTGGAAGATATGAGCAAGCGTGATGGTCGACGGGGTCCACCAATATACGAGCCATTCTCATGTGGACCATGCATGACTTTTCGGAATTTGGGGAGTACTCAAGTAAGTAGGCTTTTGTTCTCATTGGTCATATATATCATAGCTTGTTCAAGTTTGTGTTCACTAAATAGAGGTGTTGAGACAAGTTTGGTTACCTCAAGTTATCATGCATATTGAGTGTGTGGGCCACAGTTAGACTCATGAAGGTCATAAACCATGAAGAAGATGGTATATCAAGGATACGTCTCTTTCTTACTAGAGGATCATGAACTAAGGGATGGTTTTCTTGGACGACCTACAACACGAATAAACGCCCAAAGCTGGTACGAGTTGAAAATGGTCACACGGAGTCGCATCCAAATGGAATGCGATGGTTCTTCATTTTCTACTAGTTGCTGTATTGGACCCACTTACAAATCAACCACTTGTTGGATTCCATGAATATTTTCAAGAATGTGGGTAGCTTACTATGGGACCACATCAAAGGAAAGAGAGACACTACAAGGGCACGAATGAATTTGAAGGAGGTATGCAAGACGGAGGCACTTTGGCCATAGTCAAGTGCTGATGGTCGCTTACAACTACCTCGCGCTCCTTGGGTTTTGTCCACTAAAGAAGAGCGCATTGTGAAGCAAATTATCAGGTCTATCCGCACTCCGACGGGTATGATGTGTTCTCTCAAATCCAGATTTTCTAAAGATGGCCAACTATCAGGGCTAAAATCTCATGATTGGCATAAGATATCTCAGGTTTGTACTACGAATGGATTGTAAGTGGCCTACATATTTTTCTATTTAGAGTGTAATCATTGTTCGTAATGCTTCTTCATTTGTGGCAGTTTGTACTACTGATTGCAATCGCAAGATGCCTTACTCCAGAAATACACAAGGCGATTTACAGGTTGTCAAATTTAGTGTAATGGATCTCACAAAAGGAGATCAAGAATCCTCTATAGAATCTGCAAGGCGGGGAGTAGTGGAGACTGTCTAAGTCTCTTTGAGAAGTACCTGCCCACCAGCATGCTCACGATACAAACCCACCTCCTAGTGCATCTTATAGACGAAGTGGAGATTGTTGGACCCATCCGTTGGTTGGTGTCTGAGGCATTAGTGCATATTTCACAGTGGCTACCAACGATGGATTTAGACAACAATATACTATCGTTGTTGAAGGACAATGATAGATTGACGGAAGATGTGGTGGTTGGAAATGGGGTAGAAAAAAGGATGGATACTGTAATGGAGAAGAAAGTTAATCATTTTTGTATGTTGCACCATGCCTCCATGGAGAGGCTCGCTACATATGAGCAAGCCAGGAAAGATCGGGAAGAAGCGTGATCTAAATTTCAACATAGTATGCGCCATCAACCGATTCGATATCCTGAGGGCATGGAGGAGATGCTACGATTTATATCTATGTGATGGTTACATGGAGCTTTGATCGCAGCCTCTCATGAAGGGGTGAAGGTCTCAACTGAGTAGGAATTCTCGATGGGATGTAGTCCAAAGATGACCACATGTTTTATAAGATGTCATATATAGATTTTATACGTGACAACTAATTAACGGTTTCAATGTATAGTACAAAATATACAATGTGGTGTGGTCGTGCGGATGACATTTTCGTGTGGAGCGTATCGACAAAATGCACACCACAACGGATTGTGGTATCATGGCAAAGTTCGAGCAAGAGAGCCGATGGTGAGCCACAGATCCAAACACTGTTAGAAATGAGATGGAGTATTTTGGAAACTCCCAAAGTATTATCATAGTGGATTACTGTAGCTTCTCCATGATCCTATTCGATGTGTAGTGATTCAAAGTTATACTGGAAGGAGCTGTGGCAACTATTCGATGAGGTCCTTCTGGATTTCTCAAAATAGATTTTGAAAAAAGATGGACGGATTTGCGCAACACATTTGTATTTGCTGGCCCATTGTGAATAGGTGCATGAACTCATGTTTTTTTTAATTTTATTATGACATGGTATATATCACAAAAGTTCAATCTTTCTTGTATGTGATTTTGAATAGGTAATTTTCTATCTAAACCCTCGACAACCTCAATGGTGGTATATTATACCTTCATGTCCTCCCTGAAGTGCAAGAGTATATGATGAAAGCAATATTTCCAACATAGATGAGGATAGTATGCAAATAGAGGGGTCGATATTGCAAGGGGTGGATGCTACCCAAAGCTTGGAGCATGTAGAGGAGGCAGAATTGAATAACAATGATGGAGAGACAGGAGGCCAAGAATTCTTTGAGAACAAGGTGGACTCATCCTTTTGTGGTGACCTGTCTATCGACCTTCCAATGTATGCGGAGTTGTGTCAGGAGATTGACATAGGACCATAGGCTACTTCATACTTGGAGCATCCACCTACTTTATATTACCGTGCATTTTAAGTAATATCATTTTTTTAGAGTTATATTACCATGCTTTGCTTGAATCTTTATATTGATTATACTAACATCAATTTTTGTTTGTGCAGGTGAACTTTGTGGATATTTGGATAGCACAATGAGTCGAGGGATGAGCGACGAGAAGCTATAGGAGATCTTCACACATATGTCTCCAGATCAGATGGCTCGATTCAGAGATATGGTGGACCAAGAGCTATCTCGGACACAATCAGGCCCTTCCGTTAGATCTACTTTGGCACACTGTGATGCTTTGGTTTCTAGTAGACGAGGTCGATGCTCCAGACTTGGGCCGAACACAGAGTTAGTGGTTCTGGGGGATACTACAGAGATGTGGATGCGGTGAGCCCCGGGGTCTTGTGCAGGTTCGAGAGAGGGTAGTTTAGGTGGTTGTTATGGAGGTACCGACACAGTATCTCCATCTCGTTGTTATGCTAGAGTTGCATCACCTATGGGATTTGTCACACCTATGGGGACATCTACTCCAGTCACTCCAAGATTTTTCTCGACCGCCGTTCGCAATTGGCACCCCTATGGGTGCTACTCCGAGAGATACCACCCTCGTGGGTACACCAGATGCATAGGGATCTCTTGGATATGCCCAAGAGGAGCATAGTCGCAAGTGGGAGAGGTCCATCTTAATCTCTGCTAGCTCTTGTCCTGAATCAATGCCCTTCCCTTTATCCTGAGTGCTTGGGCCTAGTTTCTCACTCAGCGCTAAGGCCCTCTCAGAATTCTTGGCGCTGGACTCTTCTCAATTCGAGCTTATGGAGCTTCTCTCCTTGAGTTGGTCGTCCACTCTAATAGCTTCTTCAAAGACCCTTGCCAATGCATCTCCCTACAAGCTTGAGTTTCTGGCCAAGGCTTTGTAGAGCCCTTCACGTCATATTCCATTAATGAATACCGTGGACTCTAATCTCTCAGTTGGTCTCTCACCCATAGGGATTCTCTTGAAGAGGCTCCTCACATGGGTCATGTAATCTTGGATGTCCTCTTTCTCTCTCTGCTTGGCGTTCATAAGTCACACTAGCAAGTTATTAGAGTACCTAGGTTCGGAAAATCTCTAAATGAAGATATTTTTCAAGCCATTGAAGTTGGCTCGCTCCGCAGGATCCAAACTTGTGTACCATGTCATCCCTTGCCATCTAAGCACAATCCAAAAGCTTGGGAGCGTTGAGTAGGATCATTGAGGCCGTTGGCCTCACAGACTTGCTCAAACTGCTCCACAAAGCTGTATGGGTCGTTGTTTTCTTCGTATTCGTCTAGTTGTTTCGCTACCATGGGAATTTTCTATTGGCTTTTAAAACCTTGGTTGACTCCCAACCCTACCAATAGCAATGTTGCCAATGCTGCAGTGCTCTACTCTGCTGCCATGTTATCTAGTAGCCACTTCGCGTCAGAATCTCGCTCAGCATGAGGTCTCCTTCTAGCACTCTCTCGCTCTCTATTCAATTTCTGTCTACTACTTGCTATTGAGAGAAAATGCACATTTTCACATTTTTGGACTTCATAAAGGTCTACAACTAAGACATGCAAGTCTTCTCTTAGGCAATTCAGGTTCTATAAGAGCTTCACTTGTAAATCATTCAAAGTTTAAATGTAATCTAGGTTCACAAATAAAATAAAGGTAAAAAAGAAAGTATAAAACAAGATGCAAAGCCTTGGGATACAATGAGAGAAGGTGACCTACTTATGTATACATGTATTGCTTCATTTTCTTTATCTCTAATTTTGAGTTCTACTTTTTACATTGAGCTCAGCTTTTTCCTTTTGAGTACAATGCCCTAGAGGGTATAAAGTACAACTATGGGCATGAATAAACATAATTAGATGTTTAATTAGCTTGAATAGAATATTCAATTGTTATAGTGTATAGTTAAAATTTGTTACTCTATGGAATATCTATTTTTGGATTAGTAGGTTAAAGTTATTGTTGCTTTCCTTACATGTAAACCCTTTCCTCCCTTTGGGATGATATTGTTGGGCTTGCTTGATTAAGCTCTTGTACAAGGACCTGCACCAAAATGTAGAACTCAAAGTAAAGGACTTGATACATCACATGACATTGGAAGAGTGAACTTGTGAATGCCTTGAAGGCTTGGAAAGCTCTATCATGCTTTAAGACATTTAGAATTTCCACAATGAGATTAAGAACACCTCAAGACTATCATGATTTTTGGTTGGATGGGGTCTCCCTTGTGGTGGGATGGAAGATTTGCTAAGTTTCTTCAAGGAGGTCATGGAGAGCCACATTGAAATTCTCAAACTGGGAGGCAGGTGCACCAACATGATGTATGCATAGCTCATTTAGAGCTAGAAAGAATAACATTATGTTTTTCTTAGCAAAGAAGCCAAAATTTCCCTTTTGTGTTCTATTTCTAGTCTAATGAAGGTAGATTCCAAAGTGGCCAATGGCTTACTTGTCTATTCCATGAAGATGATTAGAGCAACAATGACAATCCTTGAAATTTTGAATGAGAGACCTTCAATTTTCAAGCTATCTTTCATAGCATATTCAATGGGCATTGGACCAAGCCAAATAGATATATTATTTTTTTGTTGTCTATTTTGAAGTAGTCATTGTTTTTTATCCTTGAAGTGTTCTTTTATCCTATTGTGGTACTAAGCGAGTAATGTGTACACACATTGAGCACTCTCAAATAATCATGCCTCGGCAACATGTAGCTCATGAGGCCAAGAGTGTGAGTTTATTTCTATTTTTTGCTAGATGGTTCTACCCATGGCAATGATAGTGTTGGTGGTGTGTTTTTATGGCATGTCCTACATTGGTATTTTTTGCAAAGAGCATTTCTATTGTTGTAGATCATCTTGGGATAGTCATAAGATAAATGGGTATTTTTTGCAAAGAGCACCTTTAGTATTGTGGATCATCTTGGAATAGCCATGGGAGGGAGGGGAAGTCAATTGTAGGATGTTATGGAGGTTACTATTACAACACTAGTGATGTCAAAGGGCATTTAAGGTGAAGGGAGTAACACAAGGGGATGGCATCATGAATAGTCTAGCTAAACAAACAGCCTTGCTTCTTGGAACTTCAATGTGTATACAAGCTATTGCCACAATTTTAAGGCATTTTTGAGGTGGAATGAGCAATAGGAAATGGTAGCATAGCTCAACATATGGCTATTGAAACTTGTCAAAATGAGGAAGGAACTTGTTAGGGTGGAGTTTCCTAAATAATCATACACATTTTAGGTCTCAAATCCAAGGTTGGGAGATATTTAAACCTATTAACCCCAGCTCGAGATGGAAGAAAAATATGTAAAATACAAAGGCAATGGAAGAAGCAGGACAGAGAACAAGCAAGGGCACAAGGATGGCCTCTTAAATAAAGCTAAAGGCAAAAGCACAGTTTTAAGAGAAAGACACCCAAAATTTTTGTAAAAGAGTACTAGGCTCCCTCCTATGGAAATTGTAAAAGGGTAGATGAGCATAAACTAAAGAAATAGGTGAAGTGGAAGGGAATGGGAAAAAGGACATTGCCACAATGGCCAGTCATGTAAAAAAGGAGACGGGTACCCATTGGATTTTAGGGCATGTATATAAAGTTCAAAAAGTGAATGAGAGCTCATTCTTTGGTATGTGGCAAAGTGGACTCTTCTTCTTCTCTCCTTCTCTTATCTTGCTCGCTTGCTTGTGAGTGCTTGAGGGAGGGAGTGCAAGTGAGTGAGGGAGTGAGTGTGTGAGGGTGAGGGGTCTTGGAGGTGAAGCCCTCCACCATCTCCTCTCTTCTTATTCTCTTCTCTTCTCTTCTCTCATCTCATTCGTGGCTATGGAGGATGCAACTTGGAGGAAGAGGTTTGAGGATGCTTGCTATAGGAGTGCTTGAGAGAGAAAGCAACTCAATCGGGCATCAAGGTAAGCTCGCTACACTCGTAGAGAGGAATAGTGTGTCGGCTATGTGAGAGGTGGCCATTAGTGCTCACTTGAAATGCTTGAACAATAAGCAATCCATGGGTCTTGGTGGTTGATCGTGTCCCAACATTTCGGTTCCATTATCAGGACAACAAATTCAAGCTTGAGTGCTTGTGCACTTCAAATCGAGCATCAAAGTAAGGGTTTCATCCCCAAACCGAAGCTTGAGATAGGTAGGAAGTTTGGGATTTTTAATCTTCACAAACAAGTAAGTATTTTGGTTATCTTAATGATTGGATGAATAGGAGAGTAGGTCTAGAAATCAATTCAATACTTTGCTTTCTATTCTTGTTGCATTTAGAGTAGATTAAGGCTAAGAGATTGATTGGAAAAACATAGGGTTTACTACTATACACAACAGGCCTGAATAGGGCACAAATAAAGAAAAACGGGAAGAAAGAATGCTCAAGGGAATTAAGGTTGATGAGTGAGGGAGTGGGAGTGGCAAGAACTTTACTAGGAAGGGGCTTAATAGCCATGAGGCCAAGGGAGAGCCCATTTGAAACCTTGGTTGAGAGAGAGAGAGAGAGAGAGAGAGAGAGAGTTCCATTGTGTGGATCCACTTCAATCTTGCCGCCGTCGACAAGTTTGTTGCCCACTACAGGTATACCCACACCTTCTCCTTCATGCGTAGATAGGATCCAGAAGTGCCTGGCAGGTGTGAAGCTCAAAATCACTCAGCGCAATGAATTTTTTGTCATTTCCAAAAAAGCGCACCGCGTTCGGCCCGTCCAAGCCGCTCGACCCTAGACCAAGTCCCAGTATCGGCCCTCTGCCCATTTTTCCTCGACCATTCAACTCATCCGAGTCATCCTGGTACATTCGGACACGTAGTCACTCACCACACCTAGAATCAGTCGTCTGAGTCGTCCACTCAGCCATTCGGCCCGCCATCAAAACCTCATATTCGTCCTCGGACTCTACTCGACTCGGCCCAATCTTGGCCATTCGGCCCTGGGACTCAAGTGTCACACCCACTCGGCCCCCTCAGCCACTTGGACCATCTCAATTCGACCTAGTTTCACTTGGACTCGGCCATTCGGCTCGTCTGAGTCATTCACTCAACCCTGTTGGGATATAAAGGCTCGGTAACCTCGTGTATAGTATACGCACATTGTACATGTGAACGCACCCTTTACGTGCCCCAAGTATAAATACATTTTATTCTTTGTGTGCCAACGCATTGTTGGTACACTCTTATTGTCTCGTACTCTCACTCTGCTCACACTCTCTCAAGCCATCACACTCACTCGTTCACTCTTGCTCGAGCTGCATCCCTATCGCTTCCAACAACTAGTATCCGAGCCAAGACTCTACACGCTTCCCACGATTCAAGTGACGATTGCTGGGGCTTGTAGTAGCACACGTGTAGAGTTGACGACAGGCAGAAGACCTGACAACTAGGCGATTGTAGGTAAAAGTGAAGGACCACTCAAGACCAGCATCAGGCGAGGTGTTGAGCGTGTGGCAACCAGCAGGCAGTAGTCGCACATGGAGCAGGCAGAGCCAGCAGGCACGATGATTCAGCAAACAACTGAGCGACATGAGCCACGTCCAGCACAAGCACGAGCACGCAGGATTTGACGCTAGTCACCGACAGCAATGGGTGCGACACACATGCGGGGACCATGCAGGAGTCGATGCCATGTGATAGCCATGCGACCCGCCTAACCCCCTGACGATCCACGTCAAATTTTTTGGTTAAAAATCAAAATTTTTCAATCACCATTTACTTCTTAGAGGTAGTTTACACATTGGAGGCACAGGTCTCAATTCTGTGCAAAATCGAGCCTAAAAGTAGGGGCTTTTCCCAGATTTGGCATCATTCATGTCTGTCAGTGAGTTTTGGGTCAAAAATTGCAGACATCGCAAGCGATGATCTCAATTAAATTGGGGATTTTGACAATTTTGTCAAAATTTTACATTTTTTGGGTAAAATATCCTGACATTGGATTCCAGAAATTTGGGGCTTTTCATGTATTGGCAAAGCTTTACTCAGCTAGGTTAGATTGACTGACATTAATGTAATTTTGGACTTGAAATTTTGGATATTTGTGCAGAATTTGGTAAATTTCTGCATCGTTTGCTCGTTCGTTGGCTGGTTTATGTATAAACAACACAAAATTTACTTATGGTTGAGAAAAACAATAAGATATTTTACTGCTTCAGCTTGTGCTTCCACAAATTAGTGCATTTACTCTTGTATTCGTGATAAAATGGCTGCAACTTCTTCCAATTCAGGCATCAAGAGTTTGATGGAGATTAAACGGTTTGATGGTCATGGATTTGACCTTTGGAAAGACCATTTGTAGGGCATTTTGTTCCTGAAGGATTGTGAAGATGCTTTGTAGGAAATAAACCCGCACTGATGTCTGATGCAGATTGGGCCACAGTGAATAAAAAGGTTGTGGCTTACATAAAGATGGGTGTCACTGATGACATTCTGACAAACATTAAGGGTTTAGACACATGTTATGCAATATGGGAGAAGCTGAAAACTACTTATGAGATCACCATACCAGGTGCATTTAATGTGCAAGTTGGTGAATATGCGACTGGATGAGTCAAAGCCTACAACTGAGCACTTGAGTGCATTTACAAGGATTCTAAATCAGCTCAAAGATGCAAACTTGGACTTTGATGATAAGTTGAGGGTGATCTTCTTGATCATGACACTGCCTAACTCTTGGGAAACCTTGGTGGTTTCACTCAAAAATAACCCCAATCTCTCATATGATGGGGTGAGGGGTTCTATCTTGAATGAAGAAATTAGACATATGTCTAGTGGAGAAGGCAACAACTCAGCTTATAATGTAAGAGGCACGGCTGAAAAGAAAAATGCAAATGCAGGACACAGAAACAGGACTATGGGCAGGGTGCACTTAGTTTGCAAGGTTATTGTGATGCATACATGGTAGGTGATTTGGACACACATAGGTCCACTAGTGAGTATGTCTTTACAGATGCTGGTGGGGCTGTTTCTTGGTGTTCCAGGTTGTAGAATATTGTTGCACTAAGTACCACTGAAGCTAAATACATATCAGCTCTATTGAAGCTTCTAAGGAAGCTATATGGTTGAGTAGACTTGCAGATCATCTCGGCATGTCTATGGGTACTACAGTTTTGGGATGTGATAGCCAGAGTGCTGTGTATCTGGCTAAGAATGCCATGTATCATTCACACACAAAGCATATAGATGTGCGATATCACTTCATCAGATAGATTTTAGAAGATGGTCAAATCACATTGACCAAAATTAAAACACAAGATAACCCTGCAGATGTTCTCACTAAAAGTCTAAGCAAAGCTCAGCACGAGCATTGCACTCGACTAGTGGGAGTTGGTTAGCTAGAGGTTCATATCGGACCTTTAAGTGGGAGGTTGTTGGGATATAAAGGCTCGGTAGCCTCCGTGCATAGTACACGTATATTGTACATGTGAACGCACCCTTTACGTGCCCTAAGTATAAATACATTTTATTCTTTGTGTACCAACACATTGTTGGTACACTCTTATCATCTCGTACTTTCACTCTGCTCGCACTCTCTCAAGCCGTCACACTCACTCATTCACTCCTGATGCTCGAGCTGCGTCCCTATCGCTTCCAACAAACCTCTGTGTATAGTACATGCACATTGTACATGTGAACACACCCTTTACGTGCCCTAAGTATAAATATATTTTATTCTTTGTGTACCAACACATTGTTGGTTCACTCTTATCATTTCGTACTTTCACTCTGGTCACACTCTCTCAAGCCGTCACACTCACTCATTCACTCCTGCTCGAGCTATGTCCCATATCACTTCCAACATACCCCTGCAATTCGGACCTATTGGGCCAAATTTGAATTTCCCCAAAAATTTGAGATTCTCGACCAGGTCCACCTAGAAGTCAGCTGTATGAATCCTCGAAGACCATACAGACACTTGAAACGCCTTTCTGGTGCAAGGAATAGAAGAATCGGTGAGACACAGATGTATAGGCGACATTAGTCGACCATCTAGCAATCCGGCGACATAAACTGGTGAGGACAACCAGAAACTGAACATACAAGCCTAATAGGCTAAAACCATAAACTAGAGTGCAAGAGCCATTTGGACACTTTGTTTTCTCACTCACCACTTTGTTTTCTCACTCACTCTGATTCCCTACACTCAAAACACACTTAAGAAAAGCTAAAAGCCTGATTGCGCATAGTGCATAGAAAAAAGTGCACATACACACACAGTGAGGGTAAGTTGAGGACTATTTGTAATTAACAAGGAACTCACTCAACTGTAAAAACTTAAAGAAACCCACCAGTAAGAGAAGATCCCAAGACATAGATGGGTGATCGAATCCCGAAAGGTAGGACCAAGCTAAGAACATGATTGGAAAGCCTAACGCAGCAAGGACCGACACCATCAGGGAGGTGAATCTACCCAGCCTTATCAGTCTGATCGACAACTTGGCAGAATAAGAACTCTTAGTCATGGAAGAGAGCAGCTCTGGCCATGGAAACAATGAAGAACTTGACCTAAGAGACTTTCCGAAGGCGATCCAGTAGATGGTGAGTAAATATGACACTCAAACCTGATTGGAACACCACAGTAGATCAGGGGAGGACATCATAGCCGATCTTGAGGAGGAGAGGAAGCTAGCACGTAAGGCTCTACAAGGCATAGTCGCGTACAACCAGGATCAGCAAACTAGGAGCTTACACCAAAGCATGGAGATGCGAGAGATCCAGAGAGTGCTAGCCCTATCATAAAGTACATGTTCCTTCAACTATGAAGGTGGTTTAAAACTCTATAGCCCAAATTCTCCCTTGAATGGAAAGAACAATGAACTTCTTAAGATGAGAAAGGAACTACATTGAAGATTCTAAAAGTAGATCACTACCCAAAAATAGGTGAGTCAGATCTGGGAGATATAAAAGTCCCATGATATCCTTTCTTTGAGACAAATGCGTGATAGAGATTCAATATCCTCAATCATGCTAAGATATGGATTCCTTTAGCCACCCAGTCCCATTAATGGAGATCTCACCTAACATAATTGGCTTTGGATGTATAATTTGCACTCATTTTTCATTTCTTCCATGTTGTACAAAGGTCCCAATGCAAAGTAAATGATCCATTTTACTCTAATCCTTTGATATCTGACCTTTTACCCTTTCTTTCAAATTATGAATTCGGACTCTTGTATGCTTGGATCTACACTCCACAATTGATGCTTTGGTTCTTCCTCTTCAACTCCCAATGCATGGGTGCATGGACATAGTAAAACCTTGCAATAGTGGAGAGCTTATTCCTACACTTGACATTGAGATACATTAGCTTGTCTCAAAACAACACCGGGGGAGAGAAAGAGGCACCTTCTTTCCCCTTCTTTTCATTGGGTTGAATATGCAAAGCTTCGAAGTTGAAGTAATTTACAAGAAAGTGTGTTGTTTTAAATTAAAGGTAGAAGCATTTTAAATAATAGATATTTCTTTAGCCTATTAACTATACAAAGTTACCACCCAATAATCTTGCTATTATGATTTACGTGTGTTTGGGTCATAGTGTAAAAATTGAAAAATTTTAGATGTGGCAAGCATAAACGAGGAACTATAAATGAAACCCTCAAATTAATGACAATTGTACTAGGCATTCATAGTCAATGTCTTTATGAGAGTAGTTCATGTTCTATAGTTGTGCTAGAAGCGTTGAGCTTGAATGGACCTTGAATGGGCTATCTACAATGATTTACACTTAGGTGCAATGCCTAAGGAGCCTGATTAGCTTTGGAAGTCACCTGGGTATGTTACATTCAAGGTTTTGCTAGCTATGCATAGTATGGTGACATTGATTATGTATTAATATCAGAATGAGATATTTACATCACCCAAAAATCTAGGTAACTCGTCAAAACATAAGGACCAATACAAGACTTGACAGACTTTAGGCAACATTATAGAGACTAAGATGTGATTCATGGGCTCCTAAAACTACTCATACTAATATGGCTTGACAAGCTGGAGCCAAAAAAAGACTAACCATTATAGGACTTTAAAGATCATCTAGGCAATAGCCCTATTACTACTACTTTTGAGCTTTGTTAGTAAGACACGACATTTTGGCAAGCATGATTTAGCCAGGCTTGCTAAGATCCCTTGGCTAGATCTTTAGCATCTAAAAACCACATCATTCCTCAATGATCATATGTTCTTGAGCACCTCGGCATGCAACATACTCTAGAGCATCACCTCCATTTTGTTAAACCTCCCTTTATCTTCCCCGAGAAGGATCTATTTAGACCCAAAAAAGTAAGCAAGACTTGTTGTTGCCAACAGTCTCCTCATGTCATTCCATACTACTTTGACTGTTGGACAACTCCATAATAGGTGAAAGATGCTCTCATACTCTTTTTTGCACACACGCACACACAAGTTTCTCTTTCTAAACACTTGCATAAGTTTCATTGCCTCTATGCATAACTACTCTTAACAATATTGTTGTTGAAAAGGGAAAACTTGAAGTAATTTATATAGTTGGATAAGAATTCAAATTCATTTTTATGCTCATAGTGTTTTAATATCTTCAAAGTTTTGTTGAGTTGACATTGAGCTATGTTTGTTCTTTTGTGAGCTATGTAATGTTAAATGCTAGTTTAGCACAAGTCACAATGTATGGCCTAGAAATAATAGTAAAGAGGAAACAATCTATATAGCAAAGTATAATCCCCCTTCCCCCAACCCTCCTTGCACCCCCCCCCCCCCCCCCCCCCCGCCACAACCCCCTTCCTTATTTTTAAAGATTAGAAAGGGGATATAATGGGGGCCTACCCCTAATATGTATGCTTATAAAGTTTTTGGAAAAACCCCCCTCCATTGTTGCACTTAAATGGTTACATAAGTTATCCACATTGAATCCCCCAAGGTTATGGACTAACTTATAATGGCACATGAACTAAATTGTGGTATAAAAGAATAATGGAATAGTTAATAACGTAATGTAGTTGAAACACAAACATCTCAAAATCGTTACGTGAGCAATGATGGTGGTGTACATATCATAAGTTATAACATTAGCTAGACTTCTAGATAGTATGTGAGTTGTATTCAAGGATACATTTTTTATATGGTCAATAATGTCCTTGTAAAACCCAACCATTTGTCTTTTCTCCAATTTGGATCTTACTATTAAGGTGCTCACTACAAGAATATTGGACTATCCCATATCTTTTTTTAAATAAGCTATCCTTATCTTAAAATTTGGTGTGATCTTCTCTTAAAATGTTAGAATGTTTCTACTATTGATAAATATCTATACAAACCTTAAGTATGGGAAAATGTTTCTATATATACCCCAAAACTTATAAACATTGGAGTGAATTTAGTATATTTCTTTGAATTTTTCTTTCATGTTAATGGAGAAAGAGCTTTCATAGTCTCAATGTACCTTAGAAATATGGGCGAATTGAAAATCTAAAAGTTAAAACTCAGTCTACTAAACTTTCTATATACATATATATATATATATATATAATTTTAACCAATTGGCGAACATTACCTACTAAATGGAGCCTTGAAGAGTATGAATCAACTAGGTGAGAGGTAGTTGAATCAAGCTTTTTAGATAATAAGAGTCTCCATCTAGTGTCCCATTGTTGAGCTCTCGTAGAGCCTAACAAGGATTCTTTGCTTTAAGTCTCTTGTTTATGTTAGTAGGAAATTAAACTCTTTATTGATGAATCAAGTTGGATGCAACAAGTAATGTTGGTTAAGTTGAAGCTCAGAACTAGCTTTACCCAAATAAGTCCTTGGATAGCTAACATGTCTACTACTTGGGTAAATGGCTTTCCTATGGACTCAATTAGAGCATGGAAGAGAAGAGTTGGGATGGCATGGAGGGTAGCACCGTGTCTAGGTTGAACTTGTTTTTGTGGAGATGCTAATGAACACATTTCCTATAAAGCAAAGATTGTTGATATTCAAGATCATTTCTACTATTTGTTTGTTGCGCAAGAGAAAGGAGGAAGATAGAATGCATCTCTTTTGGAAGTGTATGGATGTCAAGCACTTTGGAATAAACTTAAGAAGTTTGTAGATCAAGTGTGATTATCAACCTTATTTGGAATTAATTGAGTACTTTTGGGGGTGGTGGGAAGCTTAATGATGATACAATGAAAGATAGGAGTATTCCCAAAATTGTACTTTGAGAAGAGTTTGGAATTCAAAGAACTATATTCTTCATGGGAGAATGGTGAATAATGCCTGAGTTCTAGCTTGTTGTTTGACAATTGTTTGGGGAAATCTCACTATGATGAAATGCCTTAGAGTAGCCCCACCTTTAGGAGTGCAATTAAGATGCTCAATAAATCTATTTAAATTCTAGCTTCTTCTAAACTCTTATCTTTTTTGGTTATCCCTTTTACATGAGCTATAAATTTTATATTTGATGAAAAGTATTCTCATACACTTGTTGCTAAGTCATAGATTTAGTGTACCGTGCAAATTGATCCCCACATGCATAACTTTCGATCATCTTTAACAATCATTACATAGCACTACATTGGGAGCTTGTAAAGTGGCAACCTTGTCATTAATGTGATGTGAATTTCAAATCTATGGTGAGTTACTAATTTGTTCAATTGGATAGAAGCCTTGAAATCATTGAAGTGGAAAATATAAATAGGCAAGCATTATCAAGACTTATATAAACCAATAGCTCATAAGATCAAGAAGGTAAGAAAATTATGAAGAACAACGCTTATGCCCCTAACATATTTGTCAAGAAAGTGACTTCAATCAGCATTGTATGCCAAAGTACACATTTAAGGTCCATTGTTGTACTTAAAAGGAGTATAGAGTTATTATATTTTGCATTGGAAGTGTAGTGCTGCTACAATGACCATTGAGGAGAGCTATGAAGACATGTTTTGTTGCTACAATTGAGGGGAGAGTTGTGAAGAGGACCATATTGAAGGGGCTTTAAAGGCAACCCTAAACAAAGCCTCGAAGGCAACCCCACTTAAGGAAAAAAAGGAACGTGAGAGAGAATAAGAGTGGGGTCACGCATAGACTTGCCAAACCTTTTAGATGTCAAATAAGGTCGGATTCACACGCATTGTGACGAAGGAAAAGTATGGGTTGTCAAGCTGATGTGGTGAGTGCTGGTGATTCAAAACCCATTTGCGGACGGTCGAAAATCTTAATCGGCGTAACCTCCACATAGACCTGCCAAACCTTTTAGATGTCAAATAAGTCAAGTTTGTTTGTGTAGCATGACATGTCATTTTTCTTTTCTTACCTAGGGACCGGCAGTCAAGGCATGAAGTGCCAAAGTTTAGATTATGTATGTTGGGGGAGGTTTGAGTAGTTTTCGGCCTCCTGTGAAGACTTATAGTCACTCTTTATTTTGAAATGCGATGTACCTGGAAACCGCCGTCCTCAATGGTTCTCTACAGCGATGTCGGGATGCTCTGAGGATTGCTGAACAGGTTCGTGGGATCGACCCGCCCTTTGATCCTCACAAGCCGCTCGAAGTTCCCCCCAAAGTACCTCGGCCCTGAGGCCCTTCCATCCCCCAGATCCAGATCGATGTAGTTGACATAAGCCGCCCTCGCAGGAGACTCTGTGACATAAGGTCCCATATACCCATACAGCTTCCTCAGCCATGCAATCAGGGCATCATCAGGTGACCCCGTGTCATCAGTCCATACAACTAGATACTGGATTACATACAGATTCCCTGCCCTGTGTGGGAATGCAATCGCATCTGCCTTTATTTGGTCCATCACGCCCCCGTATGGCTCGAATATCGTAAACCCCCCTGTGTTCTGCTCCATTATGTCAAAGGCCCCTGACAATGCCTTGGTTGTTAGAGCAATCTTCACATAATCTGACTTGGCCTTGAAGTAGTACCTGGTTGCTTGCTGTCTGCTCAGAAGAGCGGTCGGACCGGAAACCCCAGCGATGTTCGCAACCGCCTGTATGACAATGCATTCCATCTCTATAACAGACAGACTTTACAGAGTAGGCAACTACACGCAGCTTGGCTCCCTTATGGTGTTATTAAGGATAAAAAGAGCAGAGTAGCACGCAATTGTGTATGTTCCGAACAAGGTTTATACATTAGCTTACCTGAATCCAATTTCCTTGCTTGCAGTCTGATGCCGTTAGCCCCAAGGAGGGTAAGATCTTGCTCAAAAGAGTTACTGTATCATTGACGTCTCCCCAACACTGTCCATAAATGGAGGAAGCCATATCTGTGGCTGATCCACTTGTGACCCCAGCGAAGTTCATTGCCACAAACAGCTCTGGCGGGGCACTGGGCGCGACGCTCTGCCATTGGTATGCGAGGTCCACAATGGCTTGCTTGCCTGTCTTCATGACATTGAAAGTGGTGATGACAGCAGGAACAGGAACAAGCCTCAGCTTCCATGCCACCACGATGCCCCAGCTGCCCCCACCCCCTCCTCTAAGAGCCCAGAAGAGGTCAGTATCCTGAACACTGACTCTCTTGAGCAGGGTCCCATTGGCTAACACCATCTGTGCCTCCAGCACTGTGTCTGCTGCAACACCATACTTCCTTGACAGCATCCCATACCCACCCCCTGCCATGTGGCCTCCCACCCCGATGGTCGCGCAAGTCCCCGCAGTGAGGCCATATTGGGATGTTTTAAGAGAGATGGCATAGTAAAGCTCGCCCAACGTAGCCCCTGCTTCCACCCACACAGTCTTGGAGGCTGTATTGACAGCCACAGCATTCATGTTCATCAGGTCAAGTATGACGAAGGGGGAAGGTGCAGTCGAGGAGAGGCCCTCATAGCTATGGCCGCCGCTGCGCACGCGGAGCGCCCATTGGCCCATGCGGATGCAGGCCCAAGCATCCTGGACCTGCTTAGTGGAGGAAGGGAGGACAATGGCAGCTGGCTGGGGCACCCCAGGCTCAGTGAATCTGAGGTTCTGCAATGAGAAATTGAGCAGAGCAGAGAAGGTGGAAGGGTTGGATTGAGGGGTGGTGAAGTTGAGGATGCCTTTACTTGTGAAGCAAGAGGCCAAGCTATCCACAGGGGCTGCATGAAGCAAACAAGGAAAGGAGAAGAAGCAGAAGAGTATTATGCTTGTAGCTATGGTGACTCCTGCGTGGACATATGGGTGGGGATAGGGAGCTTGATCCATTTCAAACTGTCGAAGTGTTGGGACTCTGCATAACCGTGTAGAGATTATAAGGAATAATGCCTTTCAAAAAGACATAAGTTTTGATTGGAATTTTGTAAAGAAATGAAGATAAACTAAAATTCCTTGCCAGTCTACAATAAATGGTTCAATGAAACATATTTCCTCCCCCAACCTTGACATATATCCAAAGTCCCAACTCCATACGTCTTTATTGGTGTGAGATCTTTCTCCCTTCCACAAGCCAGCTCTTGACTACAATCCGAACTTGAAATTTGGGGCCCTTGAAGATTTAACAAGCATATACTAAGCCACCACTTTGGGCTCCTGAAAATATAGAACATAAACCTTTGACCTTTTGTTGACATGAGTTTCTTCTAGACACAAATGGTTTGGTGCCGCCCACGAAGCAAAGCCTAGGGATCAAAGTCATGCACCAACAATATTGAACCCACACTCAAATCCAATTGGGCTACTACTCCACCGGCACACAAGTTTCTTTTCATACCCTAGTTAAGCAAGGACTCCTAGTACTACATGATGAGGATATGGGTGATTGAACCAAGTGGTAGAACCAATCCTATAAGATGCACCTATAGATCTTATCACTTCTACAATTAAGAAATACTTTAGAATAGTTGCTTCGTAAACATCGTAATATTAATCACTTCATTTTGAAGTTTCACACAATGTTGCGCATTTTTCCATGGTAATGCATTACTATTGAAGAAATATTTTAGAAACCAATCCCATAACTTGGCATCTACAGATCATGTCACTTCTGTATTCAAAAGATATTTTAGAATATTTGCTCCATAGACATGATAAGGTTAATCACATCAATTTAAGGTTTCACATAATGTCGAACCATTGTTAAAAGCACCTTTCTTGTAGTAATGCATTATGTAATGATGTTTCTGTGAACACCAAATTGTAACTGCTACACCTGTTGTCATGGTTGAAGTTTAGCTTTCTAATTGTCAAGGAGTATTGATAAAATGTGGCAACAAAATTGTAACTTAGGTATTGGCGAGGGGGGCGGGGGTTGCCAAGGGTCACTCATAGGATTTTTAAAATAATAATTTTGCACATTTCAACATATAGAAGGGTGCCATATAAAGGGATTATTCACGGATTGAATAGAAAAGGATTGTGTTCTATTTAGGAAAAATTCATAGGCAAGGAAATTTTTAAATAGGCCTTGATCATACATGACGTAGAGGATTTACATAATACTAAACCTCCCAAAGGAGAATTCTATCCATAAAGATGGAGATTACAAACTTTAGGTATTTAACATGCCATTAATAAATCAATTTGTGGAAGTGAATAGATAAATTGTTTGTTTTCTTGCTATCTTTTCGATGCAAACTATATAACAAACATAATGTAGGTGACCTTTTTGTCCTTAGATTCTTCACTTCAAGTAACAATGGCAATAGCAACATCATGCTTTGTCAAGTCTAAGTTGGTATTGGACAATCCATTGGGGGCTTCATTGTATCTAGACATGTGCTATCATGTGCATTCACGGCCTAATTATCAATTTATCATGAATAAAACAAACCATTTTCCCATTAAATGTGTGAATATCACCATTAAATGATACCCCTTTATATGTAAAAAAAAGATCTAAGAAAGGGTTTTTTTAAATCCCTTTTGTTGAATCCACATGATAAATTTACACATTTACGAGTGAACCCAATCACCGGGGGGAGGAGGGGGCTACAACAAAAGTAGATCACATAGCCATGGGACTATGGATTGTGTATTTAAATGCCCAATGCATGCTCCTTCAATGTCCATATGTTTGATGAATTACTCTAGCCTTTACATGAGCAACAAAGAGGCAAGTTGACCAATTAATATTGGCTTAGATTGTCTACATAAACCTCAGCTAACTATCTTTGCCCTATTTCTAATTATTACTAAAAAGATGCTCAATACAAGAGTAATACATTATCCATTATCTTTTTATTACAAGAGCTATATTTACATTGATATTTGACATTATCTTCTCTTGAAATGCTAGAATGTTTCTACTCACACAATTGACTAATCATAATTTATATAAATCGAAGCACAATAATGTGGTGAATGTCTCTAAATTTATCCTTAAACTTATAAATATTAGTGTGAATTTAACTTATTTCCTTATATTTTTCTTTTATGTGAGTTTTGAAAGGCAAATTTGTAATCTTCCTATACCATAGAAATGTAGGTGATTATAAAATTTCAAAACTATAACTTAACATACTCAACTTATGAACACATAATTAGAAATATATGAACATTTAGTCAACTAACAAATAGTCGCCAACTAAAATTATCCCTAGCAAGAACTCTTGAGAAACAGAAGATTTGCACCAATGAATATCCACACCTACTACTCTAAATACTCAATAAGAAAGCTCATACAATTGAGGCATGTTCTTAAGAATGGGGAGCTTCATCAATAGTGAGCTATTGTCTATTATATTCCAACCTACATAGGGTGTGGATCAGACAAGAGATTATTAGTTTGGATACTATGTCTGTGCCCTTTGATTGGGAAGGCTACCAAAACAAAGGTATTTCCTTGCAATGTAGTTTGCTATGAACTATTGTGGCATAGATATGTTTTAGGCTCAACTTTGACATATTTATCTAGCTGCACTTTGCAAACCTATTCAAAACATTCTTCAATGTTGCATCTTTTCATTAAGGCAATGATGCAATTAGACATGAGAGGTGTTTTGAAGGTATCATGAGAGGAGGTGTTTTGAAGATACTTTAACTTTTATGTTCGTTGTTTAGGAATGCACATGTGAGGACTTCCCTTTGAAAAATGGTGTGCTTGGAATAACATGAGAGAGAGAGAGAGAGAGAGAGAGAGAGAGAGAGAGAGAGAGAGAGAGAGAGAGAGAGAGAGAGAGAGAGAGAGAGAGAGAGAGAGAGAGAGAGAGAGAGAGAGAGAGAGAGAGAGAGAGAGAGAGAGAGAGAGAGAGAGAGAGAGAGAGATGTGGGTATGCCATGAATGGGAGCTTCTTTATAGAGAGAGAGAGAGAGAGAGAGATGTGGGTATGCCATGAATGGGAGCTTCTTTATAAACAAATGTAAGCACTCTTGAGTGATTGAAGATTTGCATCAATGAATATCCAGACCCACTACTCTCAATGCTCTATAAGAAAGCTCATATAATTGAGATCTACTAGTTCTAAAGATGTTTTAAATTGATGATTAGTTGAGCAAACTTGATTTTCTCATATAGATCCTACGCGCAATATGCAAGAAGTCACACTAATATTGCATATAGATAATCTCATTAGGAAAATGATTTATCAACATATTCAATGTAGCTTTAGAGTTGATTTTAAAAATGTGCATAAAATTTGACTAGGCCAAATTGGGCCCTTGAGCCCATAGCTTCAAACTTAGTGCTTGTAATGATGCCTTCTCTTTCACATCTACCTACAAGCTCACTCTTCTTTAGCATGGGTGTGAGTGCCAAAACTAAAGCATACATGAGTGTGTTAGCACTATACTTAATCATACTATGTAGTAATTGCAAGTTTCAAAAAGTCTATTTCGCTAATCTAGATACTCTCTCAATACATCATGCCAAGCATGGTTATCTACATGGAGTCATATATCTATTATAGGCTTGAGGGTGTTTTAATGTTGAACAAAGGCTACCTTGGGTTTTTAAGTTAAAACAAGGATACCAAGGCATTTAAAATGGGGAAGTACTTGTACCATTCCCTCTATTTTTTTGCCATATTTTGATTTTTTTCCCTCCATGAACTCATTTTGACCTAAAAGTTCAGCATTGGAATTCTTTTGCCTCTCCTCTTTATTCTAGCTTTTTTTTTTGTGTTAAGCTCTATATTGAGAGTAATTAAGATTTTGAACATTTGCTTGCCTCTTCAATTTCTTTTGCTTGCACAATAGATTTTGAGCCAAACATAATTGTGTGTGTGTGTGTGTGTGTGTGTGTGTGTGTTTTCTCTCTTTGGTTGGTTTTTTAGTAATGCTTGATGTTAGTTCTAACTCTTGCTTTTTTCTTCTTGCGAAAATCTAACTTTTGGAAAACCGTCCATCTTCCCTCATAGAAATCTTTCCAAACAGAAGGTTTAAATTAATAATGTTAAAGCTTTAAGATTTGGTCACAATGCACAAGTGCAAAATGTTACAATTGTTAGATATGCCCAATCCTTGCCCTTGTAAGGTGCCACCAATGATCCATAGTGCTCTAAGTTGTAGGGCCCCCACTATGAAGAGAAGCCATGTGTGAGCCCTAACTTATATGTCAAATGAGGTCTATGTGATTTGATGGTAAAAAGGTCACCTTTGTGGATCTAGTCTTTGGGTTGGATAGAGCAGTTATGTTGGTAGCAATGCGAGGCACAATGCATCGAGTTGTAGGATATAGGAGTTATCAGAGGGACCCTTATTTTGGGATCTAGGGGCAATGAAAGTGGCCCCTAGCTGGGGGGTCTAGGGATAGCATCCTTGGCCCACCAATGGTAAAGGAAATATTCCCTAGCTAACTAGGGAAGGTTCATAATATGGTCAAACAAGTCAACCAAACTACCTCCCTGGGGCTATAAAAGAAAGCCCTCCTCATCCCAACATCATGATTAGCAGTGGCCTATAGCCCACTAAGACAAGGTGACCCTCTTCATCATAGAAAAGGGGTTAGCGTACTCCTCATCCTCCACATTGGTTCTTTAATGAAATGAATAGGACCATCATCAGGAGGATGAGTAATAATTCAATCCTAATGATCTATGGAAGCTTGAAATACCATATTAGAGAATTTGGGAATCTCCCAAGTTCCACTTTCAAATAAGAAGTAAAGATTTGACTAAGTGGCCAAATGTTAACCCCATATTTGAGAGTGGGACTTTTGGGGATTGCTTATATAGTATCTAGGGAAAATTTCACCTTCAAGTAAGGGGATAAGATTTGACCATGTGTCCAAATATTGATCACATTAGGAATTCCCATACTTTATGAAAATTCCCAAATTCTTGAATATGTAATTTTGAGGGGTCGATTTTAGTTCTCTATATTAGTTGTTTCTACTCTTGGGGAGCTAGAAGGCCAATGGTGGTGCTAACTGTGACTGTCTTGGATAGTTGAGACCACAATTGAATTGTGGATAACCAAAATTATGGTTAGGGCATGGGAATATTTGCGGGTCTCTACAATAAGTGGCTTCATGCCCAAAGCATCCATAGTTAGTACAAGTGCAAGCTCACCTTGAGTACTCTGAAGGGTGGTGGTATTTGCACAATGGATGCATGGCATATTTTGATGATAAGGTCGGGACAAGATTAGGGTTTCCACTATCTTTAAGAGCTCTTGTTGCTATTTCCTAACATCAGCAATAAGGTCTTGTGTGTCATTTGCTCCAATCTTCATGTGGCTCAATTAAGTGACTTGTCTGTTACATATGAATTTTTTAATCTTTGCTTCTCTCCTTGCGAAGGTCATCTACATGAATCATCTCATCGAGAACATCATTCATATTGGAGTATCTTTCCATCATGGATGATCTTGATGAAGGCTTTTGTTATGGAATTGATATTGAGTCCATTGACTACAACACGAATGGGCAAATGATAGAGAAAATCTTAATAGACCACAAGAGCTCTCAAATAGGAGGTTTGCTCTCAATCAAATTCAAATCAGAGTTGGAATGGTTGGAACACTTAGAAGTACTTGATTTTACCGATGACTAAAATGGCTAATAAAGAAGTTGATACAACCTTCGACACTTTACCCACGAAAAATATAGACTTGGAGATGGATGGGAGTGATGACTTTGGATGGGAGTCATGATTTTGACCTTGAAATTGTAGCACCCACAAAATCTCACAAGGCTTTAAAATGATACTTTTAGTCCATCTTAGACACATGCATCTCAAGAATATAGTACTAAACAACAAGTCCAAATCCAAGAGTTAGAAAAAGCCACAAGATCTCCCCAAACAATTTACAAAATATAAGAAAGAAGACGGGGTCTTTATTTTGATTGACCTCAAGAGAGAGGGGCAATGTAGTGATGAAACTTTTGATCCATCTTAGACACATACATCTCAAGAACAGAGCACCAGCCAAGAGTTAAATAAGCCACAATATCTCCCAAAGAATTTACAAAATATAAGAAAGAAGATTAGTTTATTATCATAATTGTCATCAAAAGAGAAGGGCAATCCAATGAACCTATTGAGGGCTTGACAATGATGGAGGTAAATCTTGTTGAACCAGGGAAACCCCCTAGACCAAACTACTTCATCAATGCTCTTAGGACAAAGTTTAAACAACATCTCATTAACCTACTAAAGGATTACTAAGATGACTTCACTTTGGAACTAGTCAAACCTCAAGTGCATACCACCCCAAGTGCTAACACATACAATCCCACTGAAAATTAACATCAAACTTGTAAAACAAACACCCAATCCTATGAATCCTCACCATGCACATCACGTTTGAGAAAAATTTATAAAAAGCAACATTCATTTATGAGATCGAGCACATAGATTAAGTACCACCCATTAACATGGTACTCAAGAAAAATGGGAAATTTTGGGAAGTTTCAAGTCTGCATCAATTATAAAATGCTCTAAATTGCAACTAAGCAAGACTATTATCCATTAATGTACATTGATCACATGATTGAATGAGTGTTAGGCAAGGAAACTTACAACTTCATCAACCATTTTTCTAGTTATAATTAGCTACAAGTTAACCTAAATGATAGTCCAAAGACCACCCTTGCCACTAAATGGGGAGTGTTTACGTACATTGTCATATCATTTCATTTGACTAATGCACCAGCCAATTTCCAACATTTGATGCATACAAACTTCAAGGATGTGTTGAGATGGTGATTTGAGGTGTTTGTTGACAATCTTTGTGTCCAATTGAGTTGGGAGGATCACTTTGAGGAACTTTGCTTGGCCTTTGAAAGGTGTCAAGAGTATAAGCTTTCCCTAACCTTCTAACATGTCTTGGGAGATTCTTGTTGAGCATAAGAAGAATACATCTCTCCTTCCCAACCTCTCCAGTTTTTTCCACAAGCAAGCTAAAAAAATTGTGCTAGTTTTTCCCCTTTCTACCTATCCACAATTGGCTTCACACAAAAGTCCTACTTTTCTCCTTCTTACCCTCTGCACATTCACTATATTTGGACACTTTTCCCTTGTCCCATGAGCAATGGACATTATCTTGGCAAGTGCTCACTTATTCTTGATACTTTCAGCCCTAACCATTCACACCTTTGCAAAGTACATGGTCACAGGTTTCATGGATATATCATATGTAAAATCCTTCTTACACTTGACAAGTCTTTGATGTATCCCAAACTATCACTCATACTCCCATATAGTTTTTAATACATAATCAACTTTTATTTTTCTTGCCAACACTGGTCATGACACACAAATGATTTTATAGTATTTCTACATAATTTGTAAGTTTTGCTAAATGGACATGCTGTGTTATGACATCCATACCCTCCAAACCTACATGTCCTCCAAATGGGCTACAACTACCCATCATCATTCCCAAGCTCAAATATTTTCTTAAAGTCATCATCTTCTACTTCAAGTTTTTCTTCTTCTTTTGCAATACCTTCTTCATTTACCTTGCCTTTCATCCTTCACAGCTTATGCTTTTGGATCTCTTTCCTTGACTATCTTGGTTCTCTTTTGTACCTTAGGTATCCATAAGTCAGCTCTATCCACCTTCGTTAAAGCATATGTTGCATATAGTACTTTTGCATCTCTGCAACTCCAAGTAAGCTTCAAAAATTTTGAAGCTTATCTCCTCTCAATGAGTTTATGAAGATGTTAGCTATCTAATCGTATGTAGTGGCATATACCAAGTCAATCTCACATGTAAGTATCTTCTCTCTCACAAAGTGATAATGCACTTTAATGTGTTTTATCCTTGTATAAAACACAATGTTCCTAGCCAATTGTATGCTACTCATATTGTCACAATGAATGACAACTAGACCATCTACTTGCATATCTAAATCACACAATAACTTCTATAGCCATACCACCTCACACGGTACTATCATAGTACCTTATACTCAGCCTCTTTATTCGATATAAAGCAACTATAGATTGCTTTTTGCTACACCATGTAACAGTTGCATTGCCAAGAGAAAACATGAATCTGCTAGTAGATCTTTTGTCAGACATGCTACCTGCCCAATCTACATTTGTGTATCTAAACACCTATATATCCTTACCTACATTATACAAAAGTCCATAATGTAAAGTGGACTTCATATACCTCAATGTGCATCTAACTGCATCCAAATGAGGCTTTGTAGGCATCTACATAAATTGACCAATAAGTCCAGTAGCATAGCTCAAGTTTGGCCTTGTGATAGTCATGTAAATTAAACTCCCTACTATCCTCTTGAACATACTAGGGTCTTCTATCTCATTCCCAAAATCAACACTCAACTTTACATTTTGTTCCAATGCCACTGAAAGAGGCTTACATTTTGTCATGACATACTTGACAACATATACAAGCTATACTACCTCCAGGTTAGCAATATGTCATCATTACATTTGATCATATTTGCTCATTGATGCTTTATGAGATACTTGGAGGATGTACTACTACTCCAGCTGTTATGTATACTTTTCAATATGTTGTGGCATGCTTTTGATATGAGATTTGGGTAGTGTTACATTGATCTTTGATGTGGTTATATGCCTTGCTTACTTCAATGGCTTACACAATTATGGGCTTGAAGAATCTATTGAGTTCTATGTTCCTGGAGTATACTTCATATATCTTGGATACTTGGATATCATGTACTTGATGTTTTGAGTTTGCATTGCTCATTTGGCATTTGATTTTGTTCTAGTGGGAGTTACCTATGCTACTTTGGATATTATATAGAGCTTTGGATTTACACAATTAATCTTAAGCTTACTTTCATCAAGACCGTGGGACACTTACTTCATGTACATGCTCTCTTGATATGTATTGGATGCAACTACCCTATAGTGGGCTAATGTGATCACTTACTTTGGACCTAGCACTTATATCTATCAATGTGTTGTTAGTGATATTTATATACTTTTGGGTTATGTATTTGAGCTTTTCTTAGTGGGTTATGTATTTGGAAGTTCTCCTCTCTTTAATACAAGATCTCTTATGTGCAAAATATTTGTGTCTATTGCATGTATAGTTAGTAATACATTGTAGTTGTGATAGCCTTCAATACCCAGTTGTTCCTGGTCTTTCTTTCTTGGTTGCTCGCACTTGGTTGTTGGCATATTATTGTAGTTTATTACAGCAACCTGCATTTCAATTTTATGCATTCTATCTAAGGGCAATCACTTGGATTTGATAGTTTCTTTATTACAATTAATGGACAACTCATCCTTCTATCAATTTCTCTTGCTCAAATTGGTTGTGATTTTGGGGCTGGTTTTCTATTATTTACAATAGCTTGTTTTTCCTAGATTGTGATTTCATCTCTTACATTATGGTTGGTGGGTCGAATGACATTATTATGTTTAATATTAAGAAGTTGAATGTCAAAAAGTGTAGATATTAGAAGGCATGAAGTTGGTAGGTTCTAGTGTAGAAATTGCAAATTAAGCCATTGAGACATGAGGATGTAAAACCTGAATGCTTTGATGCAAAGGATTGGGATGAATTGGATGAGTTATGTAAATATACAATCATTTTTTCACTCTCTAAGTAGATCTACTATAATATTGTCTCTGACGGGCAAACCACATGGGAGTTATGGGATAAGATTCACAATATCTATGACAAGAAAAGGCCTACCTCTTAAATGTATTGGTTGAATCAAATCATGGACCTTTGTATGAAAAAGGTGACCTCCATATCCATCCAGTTGAATGAGTTTCATCCTATTTTTAGCCCCTTGTCTTCGAGGGAATTGAATTTAAGGACAATCTTCCTCCCTTGTTCTTGCTGGTTACATGACTTGAGTTGTGGGACACATTGTGTACTGCTATATGTGCAAATATGCCTATTGATGGGCTGAAATTGTAGGAGATAGAGGGTGTGCTCTTGAATAAAGATGTTAATATAAATAATTTCAATGTTGCTTTCACCTCTCATATTTTGACAAATCAGAGGTAATATTGGTAGGATGGTAATGACTGGTGTGGGAGAGACTCTCAGAAGTCAGCTCATTCTCAGTCACATGGATAGTTTTGCAATAAGTCCTATGTTCATAGATCAATGTTGACTTGTCACTATTGTCGAAAGCAAGGCCATATTTGACCATAATGCCATAAAATACGTGATGACAAGCATAAGGAAAAGGGAAATTATAAAGTGCCAAAAAGAATGATAATTGCATCATTGTCCCTAGCAAGTCCAGTATCGAGATTGAAGAGATTAATGTGGTACATAATGATTCTAATGATGACTATATACTTGTAGCTTCTTCTCTTGATGTTTCATAGCTAACTAATGCCTCATCTACCTATACTCAATGTTGGCAGCTTAATTTAGGGGATTCATTTCATGTCACCCCTCATTGCGAGAGGTCCCACTCCTATCACAGCATGACAAGATTTGTTAGATTGGGTATTGACTTGGAATTGGATATTGTTCGTATTGAAGATATCCAACTACAATTTTATTCAGGCAATATGTTTACTTTGCATGATGCACACCATGTTCTAGCTTTGATTAAAAGCCTACTTTTAGATGGATAGTTGAATGATGCAATTTATATTGTATCCTTTGGTGATTCCTCATGGAAGCTTACTTGTGGAAATCTTATTTTGGCACAAAATGCCAAGTCTAATACTCTTTATCTCTTACTTTTATATGGGTCTATTGACCATATTTTGACAATGGTTGCAATATCACATGCATCATTCTAACATCACTTCATGGGCACATGTCATTAAAGGAAATGAACATCCTTACCCATTTGCAATATCTTCTATCCCTTGACTCTAAATCTTTTGATTCCTATGATCATTGTCTTTATGGCAAGCAAACTTGTAGTTCACATAAGAAATTTGGTATTACACACATGCATGAGCCTCTAGATCTTGTTCATTCTGATGTTCTTGAATCTATGCCCTACAAATCTTTAGGTGGTGCAAGTTATTTCATTATTTTCATGGATGATTACTCACATAAGGTCTAGCATACCCCATAAAGCAAAAACTGCAAGTCTTGGCTACATTTCAACATTGGCTTGCTTTTGTTGAGAACTAGTATGGATATAGGCTAAAATGCCTATGATCTGATAATGGAGGAGAGTGTATATCTAAAGCCTTTGAGAAGTTATGTGATGAGAGGGGTATTAGAAGCCTTTTAGAAGTTTTGTGATGAGAGGGGTATTAAGTGTTAGTTGAGTGCCTCATACACCCTATCTTACAATGGTATAGCTGAGTACATGAATATGACAATTTAAGAGTGAGTCCATAGTATATGTAGCCAATTAGTCTTACCACAACACTTTTGGGATAAGGTAGTTACTTCTACCGTATATTGATTAATTGATCCCCATGCACTACTCTTGACTATCAGGTTACAGAAGAGATACGGTCTAGAAAACCTCCATCTTATGCTCATTTGAATGTCTTTCATTGTGAGGCTTTTTGCCATGTGTCAAGAATCGTGTGGTGGAGGGACTTGCTTGAGCTGCTGCGCCAAACACACACTGTATACACAAGAGGAAGCTCACTCACGAACACAAGAAGAGAGATGGAGGCCAAAACGTTTTCTTGCTGATTTCTTCTTCTTCTTCCACACACTATACAATGTACACAAGTATAGATAAGATACAACATAAAGGAAAGTGGCTTTCTAAGTCAAACAATGCATAATCGCTACACTAATCGACTGGCGTTATATCTTTGCCAGCTGTAGGTAGGTGTAACAAACTAAATATAACAAGTGATAAGTCAGTGGCCATGTGAGTATCATAATGACCACCAACGTGCTAAGTGTAGATGTGCGGGCTCATCTAGCCAGGCTGTCCATCATCAATGTCTGCACGTGTTGAGATTGCCATGTCAACACCATGTTCCCAAGGATAAGTGAAATAAGATAGATCCTAAGTTTGTGAAATGCATCTTTCTTGGTTATGGGGGTGCAAGTAAGATGAGCTATTGCCTATGGAATCCACATGCTCAAAAGATCATCCACTACAGCTATGATGTTATTTTCCATTATGAAGAGAAAATGCATAAGCAGCCTGAGTAAGCCACTGAGGTATGGAGGGTGATATTTTAGGAGAAGCCTCTTGTTATTGTATATCTAGATAGATAACCTACATCAACTAATGCTCTAGTGGCCCATGACCTTGATTGTAGGCAAGATGTATAGGCCCCAAAACCTATTTTGTGGTGATCTATTAGAGATAGATATCAATATGATTGATTTATTCCCTCTATGGATTATGTTATGGAAACATATATTAGTGAGACTCTTGCCTATGATGAGGCCATACGTAGATGTGATAATCAGTGTTGGGATAGGACCATATAGTCAAAGTATGAATCACTACAAAAAAATCATATGTGGGATTTGATTCCTTTGCCTTGTGAAAAATATGTTTTTCCATGCAAGTGGATGTAGAAGCTAAAAAGTACCCTTGGATACCCCAAGACAACCTATAAGGCTAGATTGGTTGATAAGGGTTTTAAGCAAGAGCATGGTGTTGACTTTGATGAAGACTTCTCTCCTATCATCAAGTTGACAACCCTACACTTGGTTTGGCTTTGGTTGCATAGCTAGATCTAGAACTCTATCAGATGGATGTCAATACAACTTTCTTATATGGGGACTTGCATGATGAGATTTATGTGCAGTAGCCTAAGAGCTTTGAGAAAAAAGGCCCAGAACACCTAGTGTGCAAGTTGAGAAAGAGTCTTTATGGACTTAAGCAATCACTTAGGGAATGGTACCAAAATTTTGATACTTTCATGCATTTACAATGATATACCATAGTAATATGAATCTATGTTTATGCACAAAGAAGAAGTGTAATGGCAACCTTATGATTTTGATACACTATGTTCATGATATGTTGATTGTTGGGAGTGCTCATAATGAGTTGGATGCCTTGAAAAATAAGCTAAAGAATAACTTCGAGATGAAGGATATGGAATATGCCTCATATATTATTGGGATACACATTACATGTGATCACTCTAAGGGTCTCCTTTACTTATCGTAGAAGGAGTACATCTAGCATGTTCTTTAGTAGTTTCATATGAAGAATCTTAAGCCTATTGGTTGTCCTTTACCTTCTCATGTAAAGGTTAGTCATGACAATTGTCTAGAGTCTGATGAGTAGAAGGCTGAGATGACTAAGATCCCTTATGCATCTGTAATGAGTCATTTGATGTATGCTATGATAGCCACTTGTCCTGACATAGCATTTGCATTTGTAGTGGGAGTTGTAGCACACTATATGGCTACACCTAGTAAGTTGAATTGGGATGTTGTGAAGGGCATCATGAGTTACCTTAAGAGCACTGCACATATGTGCATATGTTATGGTGGCCAGGATACAGGAGTCATAGGTTTCACTCACTCTAATTATACATTATGTGTAGATAGTAGAAAGTCTACCTATGGCTATGTCTTCACCTTTGTTGGAGGCACTATTTCTTGGATGTCTAGGGTGCAGAAATAAACAGCACTATCTACTACAAAGATAAAGTATATTGTAACCACTACGTCTTACAAGGAGGCTCTTTGGTTAGGCCGTCTAGTAGTAGACCTTGGTGTTATTGATGTGGTCCCTACACTACATTCAGATTCTAATTAAGCCATTCAGTTGGCCAAGAATCTCGTCTTCCATGGAAAGACAAAGCACATTGAGGTGCACTATCACTTCATCAAGGAGGTGGTAGAGGAAAAGTCTATTGAGCTTATCAAGATCTCGACTAGCAAGAATCATGAAAATCTACTCACTAAAAGTCTCTCAGTGGAACGGTTTGCCTTTCTTAGGAAGACGATGGGCATAGGATGAGACGAAGTCTATTCCTCATCCTGTTGTACTTTGTGTAGATTTGTACTTTTTCACTTTTTTCTTATTCTCTCCTCACTAGAGGCACATTCACCTTTAACTAGGAGGTTGTTGGGGGTAGTAAAGGTATCTTTGCCTAACTGCATGTGTATTCATTATACTGATAACACCCGCACATGTACACTACAGGTGGTGGGGACTCATCATTGTCACTTTATTATTTATTCTTTCAACAACATTTGAATAAGGGAAGGCTAATCGCACATTGTGACTATTGGAGTTCCCACATATAGTCTCTCTCTCTCTCTCTCTCTCTCTCTCTCTCTCTCTCTTGCTCCATCTACCATAACTCTTGCTTTGCTCTTACTTTTGCTTGTGTGCTTTGACTCGAGCTCTACCTTTTAGAACCCAATGAGACTCTATTGCTAAAGTTTGCATGCAAACCCATGAATCCATCTCAAACAATACTGCTTCCCATTTTCCATACTCATTATTTGTATTGTATACTTAGATAGTAGATATGGAATCACGAGGTCACCTTTGTTGACATCTAGATGCCATTGGAATGAATATAAGAAGAATGCTACTTAGAAGAAGAGGAATGCAAGTAAGAATACTTCAGAGTGATAGTAGATATGGAGATGAAAGGAAGAGAGAAGTTGGGATGTGTAGAAGAAAGGGAGAAGCTAAGGGTTGTATGGCTATGCCTATGTAAACATAGAAAAATGAGATATTTATAGAATGGAGGTAAGAGAATGACTAAAATGGAGTCATTTCTTGCAAAAAGATGCCAAATAACACTTTTTTGACTATATATGATATAGGAAGAGGTTTTAAGGGAGGGAGGAAAGTTTTTTTAAGAGGGGAAATTTTTTCAAATTTTGGGGTACCTTTTTGGTTGCCAAGTGGGACCTATTTGACATGGGGTAGTAAAAAGTGTTGGAGGGGGGGAAGGGATAAAGGAGACATAGGGGGATAAGCTTATAAGTGGTAGGGACAAGGGAATCGTAAAAATAATTTCATATTATATCATAATATATAATATAAGAATTACCACTAATAAACACATAAAAGTTGGGAACACTAAAATATAACTAGTAAGGATAATAAAATAATCATTTAATAAGAAAGTGAGTGAATATTCAACTCAACTCTGCAAAATATATCCATCACTAATCTCTACACATCAATCAAGTCTAACCATGGATAAAGTTAATATAAGAACCAAATAAATCATTTTTATCAACATTAAAAATATTCAAAATAAACAAATATTAACCATATTTATGATTCAGCCAAGGGCACTTGACTATAAAGAAGTTAGCCAATCAATCCAATAATAAGTAAATGTATATATTGCAAAATCATGTGTCAAATGTATCACCTATATACTTGAATGCAAGTGATACACTCAAACTGACCAAAATATCTTCACTACTTTTTGAGTAGGGAGAACCATCCAAGGTTATTTTATGTCTACCCCATTTGTCATCTCCATGGTGAAGAACCTGTTCTTCTTCTATAAGCAAGACAACAGTAGCTTATAAGTTTCATCCCAAGCAACAAATACATACTTAAAATAAAAAATGTGATCTAATCCAAGTCCTTATACATTGAACCAAACATTGAAGAGAGAGAGCGAGAGGGGGGGAGGGAGGGAGAGACATGAACATTTAAATTTAATTAAATATTATAATTAGACCAAATACCAAGCATTCTGTAGAGATTATTACTCTCATATGCATTACATTGCAAAAATCAACAAAGTTCTATCTAGATTGCAAGACACAATGCCTTTTCCTATAGACCAAACCTCAAGAAAGAGGCATCACATCACATTGCAAGTACCCAATACATTTTACTTAGTTTAGCTTCACCACATCAAAACTAATGTAGGCCCCACAAAAAGGAAGCACACATCACCACAAAAAAAGTGGTGGCCCAAGCACTTTAAAACAATATAATAGCTCTATGGAGTAAATGGCAAGTGCATGATCGACACATGTGCATAAACTCATGTGCAATTCCATCAACTCATTCATCTTGGTCTCGAGACATTTAAAGTCCAAAGAACTTGAAGTAGTCTCTGTGTTCAAAGAACCCTTGTTGTTCTTGTAGATTTAGCAACACGCGTTTCTTGTTGCCTTGCCACTTCTTTCATTTTTTGCACACTAACTTTTCTAACTCTATTAGACTCCACATGGTTGCAACAACCTATACAAATGATTATCTCCAAAAAAAGTACACAACACCTTGTCATAAATACAATTAGAACTATCTGCCATATCCATGCGAATGGCTCCAAGTAGACAAGCGTCGAAGAGACGATGTCATGGCCGTTTTCTTTAATTCCACTGAATCAACTGCATTCAATGGCGTCGAATGCACTATGTCTGGAACATTGTCCATGACATTGCTTTGTTCCATGATGACTACATGAAACGAGAGTATAAGAGTTCCAATAGAGAAATCTCAAAGCTACTCAAAAAACCAACCGATAAACACATTTGCAATCAAAAACCCTAAATCGAAGGTGACCCAAACTCAAAGATAAAAGAATAGTCACGCGCATGAGCACATGTGTAACTGGTCATACATGAGCACATGCATTCATGGTGCTTGCCAAAGGCCAATTAATAACCCCTCTCTCTCTAATGGATGTCCCTTCATCCACATTTGCACACGACTCTCATTGCCGAAGGCCTAGCAAGCACCACTCAAACTTGAAAATATGCTAGTCTTGAGCGTATTCGAGACTTGAAAGCATAAGAATAAACATGCATTAGGCCCAACATGCATAAGCAAATGCGTATATGCCCATGGTGAGCACATGCGTACACAGTGCTCAATAAAGGCTAGCCAAGCATTGTCTAATATCCCCCCCTTTCTCTCTCTCTCTCTCTCTCTCTCTCTCTCTCTCTCTCTCTCTCTCTCTCTCTCTCTCTCTCTCTCTCTCTCTCTCTCTCTCTCTCTCTCTCTCTCTCTCTCTCTCTCTCTCTCTCCAAGCCTTGCCAATGGATGTTTGTTCGTCTACATCCGTATGTAGGGCTTGCCAGAGGGTCGAAGGTGTTGTAGATCCAAAGGTGTTTGAGGCTCCAAACTGAAATAATACCAAGGTGAAAGATGGAAAAAGAAACCATTAAAATGGCTCTAAAAAAGTTTTGTAATCTAGAAGAGATAGACAACATATTTCAAAAGGGAGACTTTCATCAATCAAACAAGTCAAATAAGAAGTCTTGTAGAGGTTATATATACACTAAGCAAACCATAGATCTGGGATGTGCTTATGTGGTGATTCATTCAAGTTAACATTGCCAAAAACCTATCAAGATAAACTTTGAAGGAAGCAAGTTGCACATCAAGGGCAATGTTCTCTAGTGTAAGGGGATGAGCCTACAGCGATTCATCTGGGTCAACATAGCCAAGAACCTATTAAGACAAACTTTCAAAGAAGTAAGTTGAACATCAAGGGAAATGTTCTTAGATACGACCAAGCCCTCATTCTTGTGAGTGATTAACTCACATACTCCATCCTCTATATGACCTACACTATTAATAAGATCTTTCATCTTCTCGTCACGATCATCCAAGGATCCAACATGTGGCTAATGTTTCAAATATGGTCATATAAATCCCCTATATAGCCCTTGATTTCTTCCAAGTCATCCTGTATCCTCACTTCATCACCAAGGTTCCCTTCATATTTCTCCCCCAATATTCTCTCAATCCTCTGTAGATGGCTACCAATGTTCTCACTAAGAGAAATCGAAGCTTTTGATGTCAAAATAGTGTCTTCACTTGCTTCTTAATCCTATCCAAGTGACAAATGAGTCTCAAGACCCCAATAGAACTATCATACCCTCCAACATGCTTGAGTGCATGACGAATTGCCTTACTCCTTGTAACCTCTTTCACCTTGTGCATACCCATTTGCATGCTAGGAATGCATTGTACAACATTTGATGCAAACACGTTCTTGTTTGCTACAAAAGCCTCCATGTTGCATAAAACACATTTGTTAACATTAAGGTGCATATCAACTATCCTTAAAATTTAGAAACTGTGAAAAATCTTAGACAGCATTAGATTAGCCTTCCAATGCATTAACATACGTGCTTTACACCATGTGATCAACTACAATAGGATTTGCTATAACAAGCATCACTTGGAGTGAGGTTCCAATCTGTTTATCTCACACACAAAACAAGTGGATCTTTCAATAACTCATATACAGGTCATGCACATGTCTTGAAGGTGCAATTGGAGTATTTCAAGCAAATTCCCATGATTTCCTAGTAGGCGAGAGTTTAGAGTTAGTCACAATGGATGTATTCATCAATTGGAGTATTTCAAGAAAATTCCCATGGTTTCCTGGTAGGTGAGAGATTAGAGTTAGTCACAATGGATCTATTCACTTGTATATCCCTATGAATATATCCATCATGATACAAAACCCCTCTCTTAGTCTCAAGTCTAACAATTTGTCTTTATTCACAACCCATGGACAAATTCAAAGTTCTCTATAATTATACCCACCTCACAAATTGTAATGAGCAAAGTCAAGGATGGATCTTTTAATGTACCTAATGTTACAATGACCAGTGAGTTGGCCTTTTAATTGGAATGAGGTTTTTTCCCCAGACAAAGAGTCTCATTGCTTATGCACACTACACAACATCCTTTCCTAGAAAATCATGCCCTGCAATGATGCAACAATCCCCATCCCAAGCAATAAAACCCACATTAAAAAAGTCCCAAAGTTTTAAAATGTCAAAAATAGGGTTTTTTATGTCATCAAAGTTAAAGTATTATTATATGCATACCAGCCTCATGAATTGCACCCTTGGACCTTTATAGTCCAAGGGTGCACAACACACAATATCATTCCCTAGAAAAGCACATGAGTTGATAATCCATGAAGGACATAAGTATAGAAATTTGTAGTCCTTACATTAGAGCTCAAGATATATGGCTCCATCTTGGTACCTATAGGGGTTGACAATATAACACATATCTTAAAATTAGTACAGAAGATAATAAAATAAACATAGATTTAAATCCCCATATTGTTGATATCTTGCACTCCATGTCTTAAAATGCATATCTTAAAATGCTTATTCTAACGTAATGTAAATCCTTATATTTTAAAGTGTGTGGGAAGGTATTCTCTATATGAATCCAACATTAAAAATTCAACTACTTCAAAAGCTGAGAGAGAGAGAGAGAGACACACACACACACATACATACACAATTTTTTCCTATAAAACCAAATTATTACACAAACTCAAATCAAAATACAAAAACTTTGCACTCTACATGATACTCTCCGAGAGAGAGAGAGAGAGAGAGAGAGAGAGAGAGAGAGAGAGAGAGAGAGAGAGAGAGAGAGAGAGAGAGAGAGAGAGAGAGAGAGAGAGAGAGAGTACTGAATCTTCCACACTTCGTGTACTAAAATCAGTGTAGAACATAATAAAATAAACATAGATTGAAATCCCCATATTGTTGATATCTTAAGATGTTGATATCTTCCATTTCATTTCTTAAATTTCATATTTTAAAATGTTTATTCTAATCCAATGTAGATCCTCATATTTAAAGTGCATGGGTAAGAGTTCTCTATATAAATTCAACATAAAAAAACTCAACTCTCTCTCTCTCTCTCTCTCTCTCTCTCTCTCTCTCTCTCTCTCTCTCTCCTCTCTCTCTCTCTCTCTCTCTCTCTCTCTCTCTCTCCTCTCTCTCTCTCTCTCTCTCTCTCTCTCTCTCTCTCTCTAAGCAACCAACCAACCTAATAACTAATCTACTTCATACCCTATGAGAGAGAGAGGGAGACAGAGTCCATAACTATTTGATCAATCAATTTTTCTCACCCTCTCCCCCTCCCATACCTAATTTATTTATCAAGTAATTAAAATCAATAAACCAATAATTATTAATCAATATCTAGCTCTCTCTCTCTCTCTCTCTCTCAATAAAATTCATAATACTCAATAAAACTAATAAATAACCAATAATTAATAATCTCTCTCTCTCTCTCTCTCTCTCTCTCTCTCTCTCTCTCTCTCTCAACTAAAAACTCAACTAATAATAATAACTAACTAACTATTAACTTAACTAACCATATTATCTTAATCTTAATCTCAATTCTTACTGTTAATAATTTTAATCAACCATTAAATAATAATTATCAATGAAATTAACTATGCTCAAATTAACAACTAACTAACTAACAAATAAAATCTATACTACCTCTATACTACTTTCTTATTTTGGCTCTTGGTTCAATTATCTCCCGAGCCTTCATTTTTCCCCTGGAGCCCATACATTGATTTTATGATTTTATGATCCATACATGGTCTGTGATCATTGAGGCTAGTTGAGGTGGCTTTAATGCTCGACATACTGTCTCTCTCTCTTCTCATGATTATAGATTATAGATAGATAAGAGAGTAGTGTAGATTCTCTTTCTCATTTTTTATTTTGCAGGCTTGCAAGCATGCTTACGCTTATGATTCTGGGAGCAAACTGGTGGGAGCTTGGGGACAACTAATAACTAACAATTATTAATCAATTAATTAATAATTATATATCTATAACTATAATAACAAAATAACTAATCAAAATCAATGACTAACAATAACAGTAACAATGAACATTGAAATTAACATTAACAATTACAATACAATTAATCAATAACAATAATTAATAATAATAATTAAAAATATTAACCTAATAACTAATAATAATAATAAATATAATATAATAATCATATAATAATAATAACTCATCACAGTGATAACAATAACAACAACAATAATAATATAATAATAACTATAACTAACTAACAAATACATACAATATAATAAAATTATACAAAAAAACTAATAACAACTAACTATTAACTTGACTAACCATCTTATCTTAATGTTAATTTTAATCTTAATCAACTATTAAGTAAATATTAATAAATAATTATAAAAAATATGCTCTAATTAACAACTAACTAACTGACTAATACAATATAATATAACTATATAAAAACAACTATCAATATTTGTATCTGTATCTATAACTATAATTTAATATAATAGAATATAACTATAATAATATAATTATATTTTATTATAACTAAATATTATTATTAGTTATTATATTATAATATAATAACTATAATGATTAGTTATCAATCAATCATTCATAGATTATTATTAATAATAAGAAACCATAAACTATTAGTAAAGGTACCTTTGCCTAACTGCTCAAGTATTCATTATACTGACAACACCCGCACATGTACACTACAGGTGGCGGGTGTCCATCATTGTCACTTCATTCTTTATTCTTTCAACAACATTTGAATAAGGGAAGGCTTGTTGCACATTACGAATATTGGAGTTCCTATATATAGTGTCTCTCTCTCTCTCTTGCTCTTTTGCTCCATCTACCATAGATCTTGCATTGCTCTTACTTCTGCTTGTGTGCTTTCACTGGGGCTCTACCTTTTAGAACCCAATGAGACTCTATTGCTAAAGGTTGCGTGTAAACCCATGAATCCGTCTCAAACAATACTCCTTCCCATTTTCCATACTCATCAATTGTATTGTATACTTAGATAGTAGATATGGAATCACGAGGTCACCTTTGTTGACATCTAGATGCCATTGGAATGAATTTAAGAAGAATGCTACTTAGAAGAAGAGGAATGCAAGTAAGAATACTTCATAGTGATGGTAGATATGGAGATGAAAGAAAGAGAGAAGTTGGGATGTGTAGAAGAAAGGGAGAAGCTAAGGGTTGTATGGCTATGCCTATATAAACATAGAAAAATGAGATATTTATAGAATGGAGGTAAGAGAATGACTAAAATAGAGTCATTTCTCACAAAAAGATGCCAAATAACACTTTTTTGACTATACATGGTATAGGAAGAGGTTTTTTTGGGGGGGGGGGGGGGAGGAAAGTTGTTTTCAGAGGGGAAAATTTTTCAAATTTTGGGGTACCTTTTAGGATGTCCAATGGGACCTATTTGACATGGGGCAGTAATTTTTAAAGAGGTAATCCATATGTTAGCCAAAATTAGGTCTATTTGCTAGAGCCACGTCAATCCTAGCTAGTCAAAGGGGACATGGGGGGATAAGCCTATAAGTGGTAGTAGGGACAAGGGAATCATAAAAATAATTTCATATATCATAATATATAATATAAGAAGTACCACCAATAAACCCATAAATTTTGGAAACACTAAAGTATAACTAGTAAGGATAATAAAATAATCATTTAATAAGAAAGTGAGTGAATATTAAACTCGACTCTGCAAAATATATCCATCACTAATCTTTACACATCAATCAAGTCTAACCTTGGATAAAGTTAATATAAGAACCAAATCAATCATTTTTATCCACATTAAAAATATTCAAAATAAACAAATATTAGCCATAATTATAATTCACCCAAGGGCACTTGACTATAAAGGAGTTAGCCAATCAATCCAATAATAAGTAAATGTATATATTGCAAAATCATGTGTCGAATGTATCACCTATATACTTGAATGCAAGTGATACACTCAAACTGACCAAAATATCTTCACTACTTTTTGACTAGGGAGAACCATCCAAGGTTATTATCCCCTTGAAAAGCTACCACGATGCATACATGGGAAACATCCAAGGTCATCATCCCTCTAGCAATCAAAATGATATTTCCTAGCGAGATTGAAATTGACTTTTTGTGGAAAGGTAATAATATTAAATGGGATAACATTCACGTTAGTATGGCTCAATACTCCTTACCTTCAAATATGCCTAGGCACTAAAAATTCTAAACTTTTGTATCATCTTCATTAGAGGGGATCCAAGAAAAGAACATATATGTTGGATTTATTTAGTCATAATTGGTTTCACTTGTAAGTTGTAAAATAAATCACATTCCATAGATGAGTTCCATTGATGATTTTCTTTCAAAAATACGGATTCATGACTCTTATTGCTATAAAAGGAGCCATTGAGTTTGAAAATTCACTATTTTCAAAGCACACATTTATTAGGAAGATCTTGATATGTAAAAAAACCAATTGCAAGTCCCTTATGTCTACCCCATTTGTCATCTCCATGGTGTACTTGTTCATCTTCTCTAGAGCTACAAAGAAGTCAACCTTTGTAGGAAAAGTAAGAATGGCTTACTAATGTTGAATTGTAATATACTTGATGTCAAGTTTGTAGGACACAATTACTTGGTCTCAAGCTCTAAATAGGCTTTATTTGGATTACAAAATAAGATAGCCTTTAGGAGCTACTTTAGAATCATTTTGATAGTTGTAGAGTTTATATTTTGAAGTTTCATTACCCTTAAGAGGCAATGAAGACAGTAAAGGATGCCAACTCTAAGTGTCAAATTTCCATTTTGAAAATGGATATTTTTCAAACTTCATTACATTAATTTAGGTACCATCCATCCATAAAGTGCACTTGTAATTTATTTTCTCTAGTACTTATAGATGAGAGAATATTACCTTTTTTGTGACACTTAGTGAGAGTCATGCTCACTTCTATGCAAGTTGTAATATCTTGGAGTTAAAATCACAAGACCCTCAATAGGGTCAAAGCATTTAACTTGTATTCCCTTCACTTAGACTTAGGGCCAACTAAGCTTTGATTGTACACATAAGTTAAAGTGAGTATTGGTTATGAGCCACAAAGTAGGATTTAGTACCCACCTTTAAGTGGAAAATTCTAATTGTAATCTTAAAATATAAAAGATGAAAAAATGAATAGAGAGCTTTATCATGTGTGTGCAACTTTGTGAGCTCAAGCTTACTTATCATTCTCTTATTTCCACTATAGCTAGCTATATATATATATATATATATATATATATATATATATAGAGAGAGAGAGAGAGAGAGAGAGAGAGAGAGAGAGAGAGAGAGAGAGAGAGAGAGAGAGAGAGAGAGAGAGAGTGTGTGTGTGTGTGTGTGTGTGTGTGTGTGAATGAGTGAGTGAGTGAGTGAGTGTGTGTTGGGGGGGGAGCACAAATTTAAAGAGTGAAGCCCCCTCTTGCATTCCATTCATCTCCTTCTCTTCTTCTTCATCTTCTCTTCTATATAGCATCTTGAGGCATTCATATTCATTGAGAGTGTGAGAGAGTGAGGGACCATAAGGAGAAGGTTCTTCTCCTCTCTATCTTATTTACATCCTCTTGGTCGTTTGGAGTGAAGCATCATGGCGGCGGCAAACCAAAGGCTTGGTTTGTGGAACACATTCACTTGGATTGTGTGGCTATTTACTTCTTTTGACTATGGACTGCAATGAGGAGACGAGTGTAATAGATAAGCCTACGACAACATGAGAGAGAGAGAGAGAGAGAGAGAGAGAGAGAGAGAGAGAGAGAGAGAGAGAGAGAGAGAGAGAGAGAGAGAGAGAGATGTTAGCTTAGAGATAGAGTATGCATCAACTAGGCAAGAGCCACATCAAAGTTGAGATCTTAAAAGAATAAGAGTTCCTTTCAATGTCCCATCATGGAGTGCTCGTTGAGACCAACAAGTTTCTTATGGCATCAAAAAGGTAAGAAAGCAAGAATGTCATCATAACCTAGCTTAAGTGCTTTATGGAAGTTTGATATGCAGTGTAACCACTACAATACTTCAATTGCAAGTTGCACATACAAAAATTATAATGTGTTCCCTTGTATGTCAAAAAGCACATATCTAGTTGAAACTAACGCATACCACTTGCAAGATGAGAGATATCTAGTTGAAACTAACGCATACCACTTACAAGATGAGAGATATAAACAAGAAAAGACCAAATTCAAGGTTTTTGAAGCAAGTATGAAATCTACAACTCTATTTTGTTGTTAAAAAAGGGCGTGCTCTATCTGTAACCAAATTCTTGGACGATTTTTGGGCAAGTGGGGGTTCTTCCCTAGTGCGTACTTGGCCTAAGGCTAGGCCCTTGTCCACTCTTACCAAGGAGGAGGCTCCCTATGTGATCAAGCTTTATTATTCTAGGCTCTTGTGGATAATTTTTGGAGGGGATGTGCCCAATTTTGTGTTTTCAAGTATGTGTCTTATCTTTTTTAATTAAATGCATAGATGAAAAAGGTAAAGATATCATTGGATATATACCACATGCAATACACCCTTTCAATGTAGTTTACACACCCTTATAAAATTCAACTCACATTGTAGAGCATATCATGATAAAGAGGAAAGATCATTAATGTGTTCCTATAGTGTGTGTAAAGCGTAGGGGCAGTTATTAGTACAACTAGTAAAGTGGAGATAATTGATATGTGAAAAGCTAATTATGCATATAAAGTTGTTTTGACTTAAGAATTGATATGTGGAAAGCTACATGAGTGAATACAAAGTTGCCTTGACTTCGTTAAAGACGACAGTAGCTACTAGCAATGCACTAGATAGCAATTTTCACATGCAATGAATCACCAAATATGGACAATGATGTTCTAGGGTAGTGGCAGGGCACATGATACTTGATGATGCTACATGTGCCTAATTTACCACTTCATTTCAATTCTTTGAAAGTATAGTCGTTGAGTGGAAAGTTGAACCTTAGTTATTATTCAACCAATCTTTTTGTCAAGGAAACGTCACATTGGAGTTTATAGGCTTGAACAAAACCGTTTATACTACCATACTTTTGGTTTTCCAATCACTCCTTTTGTCAAGGATACGGCATTATGTAGTGTAGTATGGAAAAATATGGTTAATAATGGATTGGAATTTCGTGAAGGAACCTTCTCATTGGTAGTAGAGATGGAAGGGAGGATGGGTGCCCCCTTCCATTAGATCTAACATACACTCGGTTTTCCAAGCTCTCGGTCCACCGTCCACATCCTCATAAGCAATGACTAGAGTCTACAAATGCTTCTTTGACGAGGGGCTCATGTCAAGAAGGCAAAGTGTAAGCCTTCATGGCTCATACATACGCACGTTTGCTTAATCATGAGAGTTCCAAAGGAGGAGGCGGCCAAGGCCCAAGGCTAGAGAGTTGGCTCTTTCAACATTGAAACTCTTGGAAGGAGGATAAGGACTATCGGACAGATAAGACGTATGGACTTTGTGCGTTTATCTGTGGAAATTGGACGTGCGGCGAGCTGACCTATGCTTACAGGTGTTTGCTACAAAAACCCAGATGCCATCTTACGAGTCCTCATCAGACCTCCCCCTGCACAGAGTCCTCTGAGTCCCAACCATCCCAGGGTTTGAAATGAATCAAGCTCACCATCACCAACCCCCTGTCCATGCAGGACTCCTCATCACAACACTCTTCTGCCTCTCCTCCTTCCCTTCCTTGCTCCATGCTGCTGCCACTGTGGGTAGCCTCACCTCTTGCTTCACGAGCAAAGGCATACTCAACTTCACCACTCCTCAGTCCAACCCTTCCACCTTCTCTGCTCTGCTCCAATTCTCATTGCAGAACCTCAGATTCACTGAGCCTGGGGTGCCCCAGCCAGCTGCCATTGTCCTCCCTTCCTCCACCAAGCAGGTCCAGGATGCTTGGGCCTGCATCCGAGCAGGCCAGTGGGCCCTCCGTGTCCGCAGCAACGGCCACAGCTACGAGGGCATCTCCTCCACTGCCACTGCCCCCTTTGTCATACTTGACCTCATGAACATGAATGCTGTGACTGTCAATACAGCCTCCAAGACTGTGTGGGTGGAAGCAGGGGCCACTTTGGGTGAGCTTTACTATGCCATTTCTCAAAAAACATCCCAGTATGGGCTCACTGCAGGGACCTGCGCAACCATTGGGGTAGGCGGCCACATCGCAGGTGGCGGGTATGGGATGCTGTCAAGGAAGTATGGTGTTGCAGCAGACACAGTGCTGGAGGCACAGATTGTGTTAGCCAATGGGACCTTCCTCGAGAGAGTCAGTGTTCAGGATAGTGACCTGTTTTGGGCTCTTAGGGGAGGTGGTGGGGGCAGTTGGGGCATTGTGGTGGCATGGAATCTCAAGCTTGTGCCTGTCCCTGCTGTCATTACCACTTTCAATGTCTGGAAAACAGGGAAGCAAGCCATTGCCAATCTCGCATACCAATGGCAGGGTGCTGCCCCAAGCGCCGCACCAGAGCTGTTTGTGGCTATGTACATGGCTGGGATCGCCAGTGGATCAACCACAGATATCGGTTCCTCCATTTACGGACAGTACTGGGGAACCATTAGCGATACAGTAACTCTTGTGAACAAAATTTTACCCTCATTGGGTCTGACAGCCTCAAACTGCAAGCAGGGAAATTGGATTGAGGTAAGAATAATTTGCAATACCTTGTTAGAAACATCACAATGCTTGCTTCTCTGCTATTTTCAGGATATTTGTGCGTGCATAAATGTCTGCTATGCATAAGCGGCTCCATGTTTGTGTGTGTATAAATGGCTGCTGCTCCAATTGCACCGATTTGTCCTTTAGAGATTGATGCATACATTTGTCCTGCTGTGCTGACACAGGCGGTCGCGAATATTGCTGGCGTCTCTGGTCCGTCTGCGCTTCTGAGCAGGCAACAAGCAAGCAAGAACTACTTCAAGGCCAAGTCAGACTATGTGAAGGTTGCGCTAACAAGCCAGGCATTGTCAGGGGCCTTTGACATAATGGAGCAGAACACAAGGGGATGGATGATCTTTGAGCCATATGGGGGTGTGATGGACACTATAAAGTCAGATGCCATTGCATTTCCGCACAGGGTGGGGAACCTGTATGTGATCCAATATCAGGCCACATGGACTGATGACACAGGGTCACCTGATGCTGCTCTGATTGCATGGCTGAGGAAGCTGTATGCGTATATGGGCTCTTATGTCATAGAAACTCCTGCGAGGGCTGCTTATGTCAACTACATTGATCTTGATCTGGGGGATGGAAAGGCCGCGGGGCCGAAATACTTTGGCGGTAACTTCGAGCGCCTTGTGAAGATCAAAGGGCAGGTCGATCCCACAAACCTGTTCAGCAATCCTCAGAGCATCCCGACATCTTTGTAAATACAAGCATTGAGTTGACAATAAGAAGCCTTCCTTTGAAGGATATCCTGTTCAAAGTCCATATGTGCACCTTGGTCTAAACTTTAGATCTTGTCTTTGAACCATTGAAACCTCCCTAACCCAAGAGGACGTCCTAAATTTATGTCATGTTGCAATTGATCACTAACTTACAAAGCTCCAAGAAGGGTTTGAATATACCTAACAAGATATCAAGTTGACTATGTTCTACTTTCATAATATTAGAATTGTCATAATTAGCAAAAAACTAGGATATGAAACCTCTATCTTCAGAAATACTTAATCCTCTAAGTGAACCTCTTTGCAGTAGCCAATCTAGTTTCTTATTTAATGATAGATTTGTGACCACTGCACAAAAAGTAGTGTGGCCAATGGGCATCCTTAGGCTTATTGACATCTTCGAGGAAAATGGGATGGACAAAGGACCATTGACATATAAGTCTAGTGTCAAGGCATTAGTGAACCATGTCTTGATCATGCGTAGAAATGCTTTACCAAAGCCAATAGAATAATTTCCTAGCTTATACATTCATTTGCCCTGTCAGAGTCCATGTTGACAAGCATGGAACTTTGACCACTTGTTGATAATTTCCATTTGCGTGCTATCACCAAATTCAAGATCACATCTTGAATCCTTCTTTCATATACAAGTCCATATTGGTGTTGATGAAGAAACTTTGGTAGTATCATCTTTATCCTCATAGCAACCACCTTTTGCATCATATATGTGTGAGAGCTTACGCATGGTTAAAGCCCTTCATTGAGAGATCTTTAATCTATTATAAAACTTAGGAATAAACTTAAGTAAAACTCTTATCAACTTCTTTGGGGATATTCTTCACCTTAATGCATTGGTCAATAAGATGAGTAAAATTCTTACCACAAGTCTCCCCAAATGGTTTGTAGAACTTGGTTGGGAATCCATCAATACCTGAAACTTTTGGTCCTTCATCTACTCTATAGCATAGTCCTCTTCATCTTTTGTGAATGGCCTACTTAGGTAGCCATGAAAGAAATCTCTAACCTTGCTTTGATAGCCAACCAACTTGGTGGACTCAAAATCCACAATCGAAGTCAGATGGGAATGGAAGGCTTCAATATTGTCCTCATTGCAAGTGAGTCTCATTCCAGTGGTGTTTTGTATGCAACTAGCAAACTCTCTCCTCTTATTCTTAAGAGAATTGAAATAAAAGGTGGAGGGAGCATTCCCCCCATTTAGCCCTTAATTGCACCTTAGTATCTTGAACTTGATGTGCTTCTTGAATTTTAAGTAATATTCTCATTTTCCTACAATAAATTGCAAATAATAGGAGCATTCACAAAAAATCTAAGAGCATAAAGAATAGCTCCTCTAACTTGAGTATCACAATCCATTGTACATCTTCTTTTATGTGTAAGAGCTATATCTTTAGCTTCTTCAATCATAGCCTTGTTGCATTCAGCCCTTGAAACCATGGGATCATACCATCATATTTTTCTATATGCCTACATGTGCTTGATCCCCATGAAAAATTGCGAGTCTATTATAAATGATATCTTTGATTTGAAAGGTGGTGATACTTTGTGAGTCCGGCTATAGAAAAGGGATAGAAAATCAATCTGATAATGAATTGAATAAGACAATGACCATATGCAACAAAATCTCAAAGGACACAAAACTGAAAAACAATAGGCAACCAACATGCTCTATCATTAGCATAAATCTTATCCAAGCACAAGATTTCTATATTGAGTGCATTGTTTTGTGAGAAAACCTATATCACTCAAGCATGATGTGTGTGTGTGTGTGTAAGAATCAATAGGAGTAGATTTTTGAGTGAAGAATTTTTGAAAAATTAACTAAAAATAATTATTCAATTGATGGTCATGCTCAAAATATTTTGAAATTATGATAACTTTGAAGTAAACAACTCATCAGGATAGCTAAAACTATGACTAGCTAGTCATTGGTGGCACTAATAGGCAACATATTGGGAGATTTGCTACACATGAATATGAAGTGAATGAATGCTACAATTCTCCAAGTTTTTACTTAAAATTATCTATGTTTGATGAGTTTTTGATATCATAACATAAGCATGAGGGTTTGATAGGTTTAGTACTACTAGTAAGAGGTATGACTAGTTTGGCAAGTTTGGTACTAAACTAGGTAGTAAGAGGTATAATTGGTTGGTGAATTTGGATTGTCAAAGTACTTGATTGTGTGATATTTTAATTATCAATTGCTTTTGTAGCCCAAAAAGGCCCAAAACCTCTTATACTCAATGATTTGATAATGCTTTATCATGAGTTTATGATAGCCAACACAAGTAGTTTTCTAATAGGACACAACTGGTTCTATTGGGATTACAAGTAGACATAGTTTTGGGCAATTTGAATTGGACCCATGGAGAGGATTTTTATGCATACATATTTCAATTTTTTCTTTGCAAATGTTTTGATTTGGGGGCTATATTGTTAATTGAGGGTTTTCACCTAATTGCCTGCTCTCATGGAGCTCTTTAGGATATTGATGAGCTTGTAATGTGCTCCGGTAAAACTACATCCAGGGCACAATGTTGTGGTCCATCAAGAGACAATTCAAAGCAATGCCACCTAGCACTCCTTGGAATGACATGGAGTTAATTGCTTAGGTTCTCCTGGGTCCACATTGGGGCAAAATTGTTCTAGTTGAACCCACTAGGATCGACCTGAATTCAGGTTCCTAAATCAATTGGGGTCACCTAGAGAATTCTTAACATCAGTCTTTGAGTGTCTTCTTGGGTGAGAAACGAGGGGAAGATATCACAATGTACTCTAAATGGCTATATCTCGTGTTCAAAGTGGTCTTTGGAATGACTTCATCATCCTTGATTCTTATCTGGTAGTAACCTAATCTGAGATAGATCTTGGAGAAGATATTTATGCTCATCTATTATTGGAATCAAATACCTACTCTTGACTATCACCTATTTTAGCCCATGATAATTAATGCAATGATGGAGGGTTTCATCCTTCTTCTTTTGAAATAGCATTGGTGCTCCCCATGGTGAATTACTTGGGAAAATGTAACCTTATACCATAGTTGTTTGAGTTGCACCTTCAATTCAATAGCTTTTGGGATATACATGTAGTAGGGTATCTTGGCAATTAGAGTGGCTCTAGGCTCAAGCTTGATTTCATGATCAAATTCCCTCTAAGGTGGAAGTTTAGTTAGCTCTTTTGGGAATACATGTAATATTTCTTCAACCAGGATGTCTCTTTCTCAATATCACCATCCCATTTGACTTTACTAAGTTTGATTAAGTAGACATGTAGTTCTTTCCTTAATCCTGAGAGGCTTTTGCCAACTAGACTTTGGGCTTCCCTGCTTCCCCTTGAGTAGTTACTTGTCCACCCTTTTGATCTTGGTATGTAACTTGGCCCTTCACACAATGGATATGAGATCATTGGGAATTAACTAGTCCATTCTTAGCAAGCATTCACAGGCTCTTAAGTTCATTACTTTGAAACCCATGTTGAAAAGATTGCCTCCTAGGTTAAATTCCATGCTAGTTTACTGAATAGAAATGACTTCTTTTCCATTTGCTAATTCCACAAGCAACTTTGATGTATGCAAAATTTCGATTCCTAATCTTCTAGCACACTTCAGTGAGATAAATGAGTGGGTGCTTCCACAGTCAATCAAAATCTTGAAAGGTTTACCTTGATAGGTTGTTGGTGTCTAAATTACCAAAATTTGTGATTCAACCCCTTCTTATGGAGGGTAGCATTTAGTGTTGCCCTCTCCATATCATTATCCAATGTTGGGTCTTCAATCTCTTCTATTTCTTTAAGGGCCACATTAGTATCTCTTCCTCTGGCCACAATTTTGTCCTTGGGCAAAAATTTTGGTCAAACAAACTTCAAACATAGTAATTTTGGCCCCAAAACTTCTTACTTTTAGGCTTTGATTGCAACTCATGGATAATGGGTTTTGATCAAATTAGGGCATCTTAGAGATTAGATAGATGCATCGCCTCAAGGCATCTACCCCAAAGGATGCTTTAGACCATTGGAAAAACTTGGACACCTACTATGAAGTGTCCATGAGAGGCACATATTTTAGAAACAAAAGAAAAATTTGAATATGCCTCCAAGATCATCCCTAGTTGCTCCTAGGGTGAAAAATTCATTCATTTTTAGGGTGTGGTAGGCTAGTGGGAGGTATGTCCCTTGCACAACTTCCTTCATCTTCCCTAAGTGATAGTTGTTTCTAAGATGCCCTAGTCTTTACACCATTGCTTCCACCATAAATGGGCTTCTCTGATTAGTTTCAACTTAACCATTGCCTAATTTAAGGAAGCAATTCCAATAGCGGTGAGGTAATCTTCCATGGACTCTATCCATATTTCTGCCTTGGACCCAACATCCTTTCCTTTGCCATTGTTGGGGTAAAAGGCCTCTGGGCCTACTCGTGTATACTGTGACCGCCCATTCTTTATTCATATATAATATGATAGTGCAATAAGGCTATCAGTTCAGTTGGACAGCACCTACATTGTGTGTGCTCTTCTCTCCCGCATCTTCCTCTTCTCTTTCTCCACTGCCATTGCATCCCCTTCAACTAGTATCAGAGCAGATCTTCAAGAGCTCATCCCAGCCTTCCACATGAGGTATGAGATCTTCATTCTCACTCAGTTTTCAGCTCAACAGGGTTTTCACAGGTTGTGGGCAGCCATAGCTCACACCTCTTGGAGCTTCCTTCACCTAGATCTTGCTTCTAGCCTATCAAGGCTTGCTGAGGCTTGGTGTAGGCCTTCTTTGGCCCCCATTTGTGCCCCCTTTGGGTCCCATTGTTGACATGTGGGACAGCATCCCCCCCAGTCAGCTCACGTTTTTTTTGCGCCTATTTTAAAATCTGGCCCAAAAATCACTCTTTTTGTTGTATCTCGAGCATTCGAAACCCGATTCAGGCAAGGTAAGAGTCTAAGTTGGGGTTTTGGCACGCTCAGGACACGATGATGATGTCGGATTTGCCAAATTCTGATGATAGAATATTCTGCAACAGATTTCAGGTCTGAGACAGCATGTATTTGTATGCCTATGGCTTATTTGATGCTTCTATTGATGTCTATTGATACCGGATCACTTGTGGATGTTATACCTCTTATGTGAGATGCATTTGGAGCTGATTTAGCTCAGCTATTGACTGTTTTGAACAATCCCAGATCTGTCCAAAACAAGGCAGCCGCCTGTTACTTCAATTTTATGCTTATAAGTCTTGGCATTTGATGCCCGATTATGACCGGTTGGTGCCTATACATACGGGAATGTATGCCTACGGTTTGCCTATGGATTTGAGCTTAGATTGAGCACTGATTTGCTCAGTTTACAGAGGTTATATGCTACTGGAAACTTTAGGACTGAAGCTATTTATGCTATAGTTGGGTTATGCCTATTGGTCACGGGGTGCTCCCGGCTACTCAGTATGATGTCATGATGTATTTGGACTATGCCACATGTCTTGTTTATGCTCCAAAATGCTTTTGAGTTGAGATTAGAGCTCGATTTGGGTTTGACTGTTACTTTTTTACAGCTGGCATTTCATCTATGACATGGTTTATGCCTAGGCTACCCAGTATGGGTTATGATGTCTTGGTGAATGCTTTATGCTTTGGCTGTGGATGGCAGTTGTTTGAGCTCGTCTCGACATTCATTTGAGTATTTCCTTGAGCAGTTGGACATTGACTTGGATTTTTCCGTTACGACTTGGCTTTTTCCGTTATGACCTTGGATGCTATATGTGATTTGATGCTCCGATTATGGATCTTGGCTATTACTTGGATGCACTTACAAGTATTGAGCTGTGAACTGCTCCCTTGTTTTGGCAGTTGCCTATTGAGCTGTGATTGCTCGTTTGCATTTGATATGCGGGATACTTACTGATTAGTGGGCTTGGATAGTGCTTGGGATTTACAGTTATGGCTTTCTTGCTCCTCTGTTGTCTAGCTTCTATGCTAGTTGGGCTCCTGTTGCCCGTCCATGTTAGAGAGCAGATGCTATGTATGCTTACCCGTCTATGTGCATGGTCTACTGTTGTATACCTTATAGAGCCACTTATTTGGATGTTGTTGTATAGATGTTTGGGCTTCACCTGGAGCTTGACTCTTGCAGAATGCTTTGCCACCTGTTGGTCTTTACTTGACTTGGATGTTCCTTGGTGGCATGATGTACTGCAGAGCTATGCATATGTATATGGTTATAGGCTGATTTCATGGCTGAATATCATATGCTCTTATGACAGATGTCTTATGCTTTACTATACTGTGGTTGGTTATGTTATGCAATTGGCTACGACTCTTCTTCATGTGGGAGCTTTTGCATCCTTGATTGATGCCTTTATGTCCTCCCATCCATTGAGGTTTCATGAGCATTTGCAGCATGCTTCTACCACTGATGTGGTAGTAGATGATTGTCTTTATGAGCAGGTTCCCTATGTTGGGACAGCCCTCGACTGCTTGAGCTTCATGGATACTATGAATAGCCCTATTAATGATGACTTGGATTCCTTGTCATCTTCTATAGGTTCTTCTACTTCAGATGTTGTTTGCTTCCATTGTGGGAAGCTTGGGCATGTTCAAAGAAAATGCTTTAGATAGATTAGAGAGCAGCAGAGACAGAGACGGACTCGACATGAGCAGAGAGTCAGTGATGCAACATGTATTACCACTCTTTCTAGTGGTGAGGTACATGTAGTTACCCATGATGATGCAGTTGAGCATGTCCTCCTGTCATCTAGTTTCCCTATAGCTTACTTGCTCAATGATCAGGCCCACGCCTTTGATTGGATTTTTGACTCTATGGCATCTTGTCATGTTACCCCTCATAGAGCATGGTTCTCTTCTTATAGGGAGGTTGATGGATGTATTGATCTGGGCCTTGAGCAGACTTATGCTATTGTTGGTATAGGGAACATACATCTAGCTTTGCCTAATGGGACTTCTCTTATGCTCAGGGATGTTCTACATGTTCCCATGCTTAGTAAGAGCCTGATTTCTGTCAGTCAGTTGCATGATGCAGGTTACTCTGCTTCTCTTCAGGATAGGTCATGGAAGATCTGTCATGGTCGCTTGGTTTTGGCCAGAGGTTCTCGAGTTGGTTCTCATTATCCGGTGCATGTCTCTCATGTGGGAGATTCTATGGTTGCAGTTATTCGGATACCACATGCATTGTTATGGCATTATCGCCTAGGCCATATGCACCATAGAGAGATGGAGATCTTGTCTCGTTCAGACTCATTGCTGCCTCCTATGTCACTTACAGATCTTGATGCTTGCCGTGATTGTACTCTTGGTCCTTGCAGAGCCCCCTTGGCTTATGGCGATCGATGAGGCGTGCTCCTCTAGATCTTGTCGATTGTGTAGTATATGGACCTATGCCTTCCTAGTCACTTGGTGGAGCGTCGTACTTTGTGACCTTTGTTGATCATGCTACCCATCATGTTTGGGTTTTTCCCTTGGTGTAGATTGAGGATGATGCAGTTATGCTTGACAGGTTTATGGATTCTGCTACTAGTAGTAGGCCTAGGTGCTTGCAAATGGATTATGAGAGTCATGCTCTCTCTCCCAGCTTTTGGACCTCTTGTCTCAGCAGTATGGCATTGATTTCTTGTGCCCAAGGTATTATGGGATTGCTCATGGCATGTGTCTGACTTTACAGGAAAAGGTTGCTTCTATGCTTACCACAGCTGGGTTGTCTTATGGCTTTTGGGCTGAGGCCCTTATGACAATAGTCTATTTGGTTAATAGGATGCCGTGCTTGACCTTGGATGGTATTACACCCCATGAGGCATGGAGTGGCACATGCAACCCTCCTATGATTACTTGAGGATGTTTGGCTGCCAAGCATCTATACATATGCCACATGAGCCTATGTCACGTAGATGTATCCTCCTTGGTTATGGAGATGGTGACTTTAAGGCCTGCAGATTATGGGATTTGGATGCCCAGCAAGTCATATGCAGCTGTCATGTTGTCTTTTATGAGATGCAGACACCTCTTAGCCCTCTTGATGAGTGTTCAATACGCTTTATGGCTGATTTTATAGCAGCTACAGTGCCATTACAACAAGCTGTTTATGCTGAAAATGAGGCACTTATTGGCCCAGATTGATGTAGCTATGCATAGCAGTCAGGGTCAGGATGTTGGTGGCCAGTTGCTAGACCCCTTGCAGGCTCACGAGAGCTGTTTTCTTATAGTTTTGCAGGCTAGAAAACCAACCATATGTCAGTCTTCCGCTTTGCTAAGGTATCCCATTGGACGAGTGTCCGGGATGTTGGCCCTCTTTCAATGATTGACTCTGGAGAGTTTGACTGCTCTCCACTATCTTATATGCGCCACGCTGCTGATGCTATGCGCAACTCTGATGCTTTATAGTTGTGCATTGGTGAGTTGTGCTTGCTTCGTAAGAAGCATTCTTGGATTGCTCCGTTGTATGGAGCTACGGGATTGCTTATCTCCTGGATGTCATGGACTCGGGGATGCTTGACTCTTCTTCTGCAGAGGTTCCCCACACTTCTTGCACATCTCGCTTTCCGATTGGGCTTTGGGTAAGATGTTATGTTTCCTCACCTTGTCTCTTTTTTTTCTTCTTTGTTTTCACTCCCTAGCCACATTGGCCTTTTAGTATGAGGTTGTTGGGGTAAAAGGCCTCTGGGCCTATCCGTGTATACTGTGACTGCCCATTCTTTATTCATATATAATATGATAGTGCAATAAGGCTGTCAATTCAGTTGGACAACACCTACATTGTGTGTGCTCTTCTCTCCTGCATCTTCCTCTTCTCCTTCTCCACTGCCATTGCATCCCCTTCAGCCATAAAACTAAGGTGGTTTGATTTCTTGAGAAGTAATTTCTTTTCTTGAGCCTCGGTAGGACTTTGGGTAGACTCGACACCCTCAATTTTAAACAATATTTTCAATGATTAATTTTTGTGCTTGGAATACTTAGAACTATGTGTCTTGCTTAATGCTCACATTAATAAACTTTAATAGATTTTTCCTTAGGAATCAAAGTTCAATGCAATGAGTACATGGATCATGAAAGTAAATAGAGACTCATTTCATTATAAGTAGCATAAGCCAAGATTTACATTGAATAGGGAGTTTCTATATGAATAAGAAAAGATAAGCTCTTTTATTTATAGCCCAAGGGCATTACAGCTCCAAGTTAGAACCCTAAGGATGATAATTAGCCATATCAAAAGGGTAATAGTATGGTGGTTCACTCTCAATATTTAGAATCATGTATTGTGAAGAAGGGTAGGGAAGTCCTTTTATACGAAATCCACGGTGACAGGAACAGCCATGTATTGACACTCTATCATTTGAGATTACTCTTGTCACTTTATCACATAAACGTAGCAGTCTAGGTGAATTACTTGACCGTGGATGTAAAAGGTGGGATTTCTCTTAGATAGGAATAATATAGGAGCAGTTACAACTTTCAAGTTCTCCATCCATTAAGTTCTTTAAGTTCATCCGGATGTAGTGGAAATGATTGGCATCTATGTAACAGTAATGTCCATCCCAAACCCATCTTCTTTTCGGGTACAATGGGGGAGAATCATATAGTTGGTGGTCCAAGGTGCGCATCGCATCCTCCATTTGTAGTTAGAGGACTGCATCACCAATGTGTACATGGCTGGGAATGCTAGAAAATGATCCCAAGCTTCCATAATCATAACTCCATCTATGCCCTCATACTATATGTAACATGCTCCCCTAAAATTACTTTTCAATCATAATGTTAGGGCCTATGAGGAGGCAATTCTAGGTGATGTTGCCCATCACTCCTTTGAATGACATGGGGTTAGTCACTTAGGTTCTCCTCGGTCCACATCGTGGCAAAAGTGTTATGGCTGAACCCACCAGGATATTTGAGTGTATGCTTGGTAGAACATCACCCAAACCAAAGCAGACTCCTATTTCACTTGGTTCAAAGAGAGTAAGAATGAGGGGGAGTGTAGCATGTCGAACCCTCTGCACATAAGGAATAGTCTCACTCCGGTCACCTAAACCAACATAGAGTTATGGTTCCTATTCAATTTTTTCCTACGGTCAATGTAATTTCCTAACTAGCATAATTCTTAAGAGAAGCTCCCAGTTAACTCGAACAACCGGATCATAAGATCGGTGACAGGTGAGAAGGATCGAGGCTTGCACGGGAGAGCTATGGTAGAAGAGCAAGAGCAAGAGTAAGAGAGAGAGAGAGATTCACAATGTGGGAACTCCATTAGTCACAATGTGTGACCGGCCTTCCCTTTATTCATCTGTAACTAAAAGACTAAAGAATAAATTGATCAGGTAGGTACTGTCAGTGTAGTAATACACGGGTGGCTAGGCGGAGGCACCTTTACCCCCAACTACCTCCACTTAAAGGTGAATCTGCCCCAATGAGGAGTGAAAAAGAAAAAGAAAAGACAGTGCAACATATACACATGTACAACAAGATGAGGAAAGATGTCATCTCATCCCACACCCATCAATCTCCCGAGGAATGCAAAGCACTCTATAGAGAGGCTTTTGGTGAGCAAGTCTGCATGATTTTGGTCATTCGAGATCTTGACAAGGTCAATAGACTTGTCCTCAATGACCCCACATATAAAGTGATACCTTACCTCAATGTGTTTCGTCTTCGCATGGAAGACCAGATTCTTGGTTAACTAAATAGCACTCATAGAATCCGAATGCAGTGTAGGGATAGCATCAATACTAAGGTCATGAACCAAATGGCCTAACCATATTGCCTCCTTGCAAGCCTCAATGGCTGCAACATACTCGGTCTTAGTGGTGGAAAGAGATGTACACTTCTGTACCCTGGACATCCAAGAGACAGCACCTCCACCATATGTGAACACATAGCTAGAAGTGTACTTCCTACTATCTGCATGTCTTGCATAATCAAAGTCAATGTACCCCATGACTCCTATATCCTGGCTGCCATAGCATATGCATATATCTACAGTGCCCTTCAAGTACCTCATGATACCCTTCACAACATCCCAATGCTTCTTGCCAGGTGTAGCTATATAACGTGCCACAACACCAACTGCAAAGGCAATATCTGGAGACGAGTGGCTATCATGGCATACATAAGACTGCCCTCTGCGGATGCATAGGTAATCTTGGCCATCTCGGCCCTTTGCTCATCTATTTGCGGACAATCAACCTATAGTACCTTCACATAAGAAGGCAATGGACAACCAATAGGCTTCACGTCCTGCATGTAGAAGTGCTCAAGGACTTTCCAAGAGCAAACACTGTGCATACATATAATGTATCTCTGACATATGCGAAGCACTAGATGAAGCTGATACAAGGATATAATCCCCATCACTATCCTTGGGTTGCATAACATTAATCTCTTCAATTTTAGCACTTGACTTAGCAGGTACTCTGCTACGATCAGAAGACTATCTTGCACTTTCTCTTTCCCCTTGTCTTTGCACCTTTCATTGCACAATTCATGACACTGTGGCCTTTCTTCCCACAATGATGACAAGTCAAATTTGCATTTCTCCTAGAGACTTATTGTATGACTTGCCACACGACTTGGACAAAGATTTCTGCAAATCCTATCCACAGCCATTACCACGGTCATTCTGTGCATTTCCATCATGTCGGCATATAATTGTCAAAGCATGAGACACACGAGAGGCATCCAAATTCTTACGGTTTATCTCTTCTTACAGAAGAGAGCTCTTAATGAGTCTTGGAATATATTTCGCACGGTAGAAAATGACCAAAAAACCACCAAAACCAAGGAAAAATGGCAAGAAATGAGTATTTAATGATGCTACCCACCAAGTACCATCAAAAGTATATCAAAACAGGATGATTTAGCATGAAAAATACATGACATTCTGGAGATATATGGTTGTTGTAATTTATGACAGTAGCGTATAATGAGAGCTGAAAATATGCAAAACGCAATATTCAAAGTCAATCACTAATTGTCAATGCAAAACAAGCATCAAATGGGCATAAACAAGCATGTAACAGTCAAACTGACATGAGCCAACACCCAAGTATGTCAGACAAAGTCCATTAGTAAAGTCGGTACAACCCCCAATCAATAGGGAAAAATGTATATACCACTACCAAGACTTGATACAAGTCAGTGTTTGCTCAGTGAATACAAGGCCAAATCAGCCCAAGTACATCTATGCGGATTAAGGTATATCAACTTTATATCATCCATGAGGAGATCCTGGTCTCAAAGATCCAAAAGCTCAATATGCATAACCCGCACTGCTCAATGTCTAATAAGCATACAAAGACGTTCCCACTGGCACAAAAGTTGTAAGTATCAAGCAAATAAGCTCAAACAAGGCATGTAAGAGCATCAATGATGGAGTATCCAAGATCAAACATAAAAAAGACATCCAGAACATATAAATGGTCAATTATCCAATGATAGCATCCAATGTCATGAAGACAATCCCAATCAATCTTTGACGAGCCAAAGCAAGATAAAAAAAGCTCAAGAATATCCAAAGTCAAGCCCAAATGAAGCTTTAGTAGCATTCAAGTCCAAACAATGTAACTAGCATATGTAGATAACACCAACATTAAGCATGTACCAACGGGTCATATATAGACCATAAGTATAACCTCTGTCACAAAGCATGCCAGTGTAGACCAATGCCAAATAAATGCCAACCATTACGGAGCTCAAACAAGGCTCAAAATACATTCGAAAACCATCAAAAGCATTTGCCAACCTTTATTTGCATCCCAATAGTCATATGAAACACGCGGGAAGCATCCGTGAGACCAATAGGCAAAGCATAAAGAGACTAAATAAGCTTCAGCCATGGAGTGTACAACATTGATTTACTGTGTAAAATTAAGTATTTCAAGCCACTAAATGAGCTCCAAATGATGAGAAATCAATATGCATACATTCCCCTAACATTTGGGAACAATTCAGGACCAATCGAGCATCAAATGTCAATGCTAACCAAGAATAAACATAAAGTGCTGATGTAACACTGTTTGTGGCTGCGTGTGGATTGTGGAAAATAGTCCTAAACTGAGGTAATCAGTCCATAAATCAATGCCAATGATAACTACCAATGCTGATCATCAAAGGGGTGTTCCCAAGTACCAAATGAAGTGTTTTTAAGCTGCCAATGAGTGGGAGGGCTAAAGTAAAAAACGAATTTTTTACAGGTCTTCAAGTTGGCCCAAATAGGGTTGATATTGTTGGTCCACATGGCATTAATGGGGTGGAAGGGGGGATCAAGTAGGGCCTAAAGAAGGCCTACACAAAGCCTTGTCAAGCGCCTAATCAGGTAGTAGGAGCCAAGATATGAAATGGGGGAGCACCAATGGTTGGAGCTATGGCTGCCTCTTCCTACTATACCCTACAAATTAAAATAAACAATCGAAAGAATGCTTCAATATCTCTAAAGGAATGCCTTGAGGGTGCCCAAATAATGGGCCAGGTAGGTGCTCGGGAAGGCAGGGAGTGATCAGAGCTTGAAGGAGTCGGATATGGCTACCAAGAGTGAGAACCAATGGTGTAGGGATTCAAATGAATGTTGAAGGAGCCAGGGACTAAGCTCGAATGCTCAAGCAACTATGCTCTGATACCAATTGAAAGGTGAGAAGGATTGAAGCTTGCACGGGAGAGCTATGGCGGGAGAGCAAGAACAAGAGAGAGAGAGACTCACAATGTGGGAACTCCAACAGTCACAATGTGTGACCAGCCTTCCCTTTATTCATTTGTCACTAAAAGAATAAAGAATAAAGTGACGATCATGGGCACTTGCCGCCGCTTGCATTGTGTATGTGTGGGTATTGTCAATATAGTAATACACACGCGGTTAGGCAGAGGCGCTTTTACCCCCAACAATTGGGGGTTGCACCCTCCTGCTTCTCTCAATAGGTATTTTTAGTTACCTAATTAGCTACCATAATTAGATTTAAACACTTAAAATTGGATTCTTTAATTAGGCTTTTATAGGACAACCTTCACATAACTTAGGGCATAATACAACAACAAGATCAAATAACCATTAACAAACAACTCTTTTATTAGTTTGAAGGATTTGTATTAAAGTTTCCCTTTGACCCATATGGAAGTAACATCAACCCAAAGGTTTAGTATTCCCCAAGTTTCAATCATGTCAACTAGTATCAAGGCCTAAGAAGACCATTCTAGGTCACATAAGGGTTAAGCGGATCTTAGGAGTTAAGGACTTTACTAGCCTTAGAACCTTCCTGGCACCTCTACCTCCTCCTATTTGTATGACTCCCCATGGAGTGACTATTCACAAACGGGGCCGACTTGAGCTTCCTGAAGTGATGATTTCAACCCCCTTGGAATAGGATCCCTACAACTAGCCTTGGGGGAGGCTTAGTGCATCCTTCCTTTTATTTAACTTGCTTTTGATTAGATTCAATAAAAATTCTATCTTACAATCACAAGCAATTAATTCTTGATGCATTAGTAGATCATCACATGCACACTCAGAATCACATTTAGCATTTATTCAAAAGTTGATTTTTCCCTAGAAGGCAATATTTAAATAGTCTTGCATTGCTCTTCCCCTAGGGTTTGTTTGGGATTTGAGCCACGAATTAAATGTAACATGCTTATAACTATGGGGGTAAGTCATCAATCCATCAAGGATATTTACTTAAATTCAAGCTTTGTCTAAGATTGATTCACCTAGGATAAATAATCCATGCCATCATTATAATAGCCTTACATGATCAATGCAAAATAGTAATCTTTCTGAAAACATGTTGTCAATTTTTTCATTTTTTGGAGATGTTTTTAGAGGTACAATTTAAATTTTTAAAATACGATAACTCTTGGATACCCCTACTCTTTGAGCTATTTTTTTCCATTTCTTTACTCTCTTATGGCTCTATTATGATCTCTTATGTGTGATTATGCAAGTTTATTAACATAGAGAACTATTCATACCTCTCTTTCTTACAATCACTTATCCATAACCACTATATGAAATCTATCTATGTTTGTCTATTTATTCTCTCTCACTACACTAAGCTACCTCCTTTCCCTTGACTCTTTTGTAAATAGTCCTATTCATACACTTTGCAACACCATTCTGAGATGGGATATAGGGGGCAATCAGCTGATGCTTAATACCCCTTTTATTATAAAGCTATTCGAAATTCTTAGAGACATATTCACCCCTATTATAAAATCATATTCATTTCAGCTTATGCCCAAACTCAAGCATAGTAAGAAAGTATTGAAAGGTAGACAAAACTTTTGAATTTTACTTTGTGGGCCGACTAAGACCTTATGCAAATAATCACCAATTAATGTAACAAAAAACTTTGCACCACCATGGGATCACAAACAACGGAATGCATAAGAGCTAGTAGCTCATCTACATACATAAAACCATATTTCTTATGCGATTTATAAGTCTATCTATGATATAATAATGATCATCTGAATCTAAACATGAGTTTTCAAGGGGTAATAAATACTATAAATGAGCCAAGATTTTCATTCATTTAAGAGACATATGGCCAAGATAGTGATGCCAAAGATATATATATGGGAGATCGGTCATAGCTAAAATTAAAAGCAAGAGAGAAGTAAGAGCTATGGAGGTTTAAGAAAAGAAGAGAGAGACAAAAAACTACAACAATCACAATGTATGACATGCCTTCCCTTATTCTATTATTGATAAGATCGTTTTGCTTATCCTCCACTACCTCTTTGATAAAAAGATAATGAACCTCAACATGCTTGGTCTTCACATGAAAAACTAGATTATGTGCCAACTAAATGGCAATCATAGAATTCAAATACAATATAGAAGTCATAGTCATATCAAGATTTTCCATCAAACAACCTAACCATAAGGGTTTCTCATTGGTTGCAAGGTAGTCAATCTCAATAGTAGACAAGGCTATGCATTTCTGCACCCTAGACATCTAAGAAACAACACCTTGAGAAAAAGTAAAGATATAGCTAGAGGTGCATTTCCTACTATCATACGTAGCCCACAACTCTAGTATCTTGGCCATCATAATAAATGTAGATATCTACAATGTCCTTAAGCTATATTATGACATCATTCACCATGTTCCAAATCAGTGTTTTTTTTCAAAACCCTCTCTTTAAAAATTGATCATTGTTTGGTGTTAAGATCCTCAACCTAGGAGATAACTTATCACATGGTGGTATATACTTTTGGATGGATGCCTATGGATATCCATACTTTTTGTCTACAAAAGTAGCCATTTTAAGTGATCAAAACTAATTTTTCATGCTAAAGTTTTCATGATTTTGGGGATTGAAAAATGACCCTACTTTTCACATGATTTGTTGAGTGACCCATATTTTTAGCTATTGATGTGAAAATATACCTAAAAGAAAAATATTGGTCCAAATGTCATTAGCCAAATGTTGCCATAGCAAGCCACAACTCCCACTACAAATTATATGCAAGGTTGAATAGCTAGTATGGCATACATCAAGTTTCCTACCACAGATTCATATGGGATCTTGGCCATCTCCACCCTCTCACTAGATCTGAGTGGGGACAATTTGCCTAACAACTGACCTTCACATGAGAAGGTAATGGGTAGCCAATAGGCTTGTCACCCTACACATGGAACTATTGAAGGAATTTATAAATGTACTCCTTTTGTGATAAATAGATGAGCCCCTTAGACTGACAGTGTGTAATGTGAATACCAAATATGTGAGTAGCATACCCCAAATCCTTCATCTCAAATCTCTTCTTAAGATTAGTCTTCAAAGTATTCAACTCATCATGAGTAATTCTAGCAATAAATATGTCATCAATATATAGCACCACGATGATAGGGCTACCATCAAGGGCCTTCTTCGTGTAAAGATACGAATCCATGTCATTAAGAAAATAACCATGTGAATGTTTAAAGGCATGAAACTTATGATAGCATTTCCTAAGTGCTTGCTTAAGTCCATAAAGACTCTTTTAAACTTACACACTAGGTGTTTTCTGCCCTTTTTCTCAAATCCCTTAGGCTATTGTATATAAATATCCTCATGGAAGTCCCTATGAAGGAAAGCTATTTTCACATCCATTTGGTATAAGTCTAGATTCATTTGCACAAACAAGTCCAATACCAAGCATGGGGTAGTCATCTTGAATGTAGGAGAGAATATCTCATCAAAATCAACTTCCTTATCTTACTTAAAACCCTTAGCAACCAATCTAGCCCTATATACTAGCTCAAGGTGACCAAGGGTACTCTTCAACTTGTACATGCACTTGCATGGCAATGCATGTTTTCTATTTGGAAAATGAACCAAATTCCATATATGTTTTTTCTACATTAAAACATACATAGATTGCATGGCTCTCTCCCAATAGTGATTATTATCTCTCCACATAGCCTTATCATAAGTGAGAGACTCACAAGCATCTATCACCATGACATAATGCATAGAGGGCTCAAAACAATCAGGAGGATGTGAAGCTCTAGTGGAGCATCTCAAGATTGGATAAGAGGCATACATAGCCTATCCTCTCTATCAAGAATCATGATCTTGCATAATAGGCATATTCTAGTTCACTATATCATCAATAGCTACAACATGCTATCTAACTGGGACTGGTTGTACTGTAATAGAAGGCTCCTCCTAAAAGATCACCCTATATATCTCAACTACCTACTTAGGTTGCTTATGCATCTTATCCTTGTGAAAAAAAATATCATGGCTATAGATAACCTTTCAAGTTTGTGGATCCCAAAGGTGATATCCCATCTCACATGCATCACCATATCCATAAAAGATATGTTTGACAAACTTTGGATATATCTTATTGTGTTTGTCTTTGTAAATATGATAGAAAGCCTCATATCTAAAGGTACGTAAGTGTGTATATGAGGGGGGTTTACTAGACCATATCTCCTCTACAACTCTAACACCAAGAGCAATGGATAGGAATCTATTAATCAAATGAATAGCGCTAGTAACTATCTGAGCCCAAAAGTACTATAGTAAACATGTCACATTGTAGAATCTTTCTTGAATAGTCCTATTTATGCACTTTTCCCACCATTCTAGGGTGGAGTGTACAGGATGGTCAATTGATGCTTAATATCCCTCTCATCACAAAACTACTTGAAAGCCTTAGAGACATATTTACCCCCATTGTTGGACCTTAGGTATCCTAAACTAGTTCTTAACTACAACAAGAAAGCATTGAAATATAACTAATATCTTTGGCTTTTTCATAATAGGATAGGCTCAAAATTTATGTTAGTAATTATTAATAAATATCACAAAGTACTTAGCACTACCAAATGATTGATAGGGCATGGGACCGTAAGCATATGATTGTAGAAGAGCCAATGGCTCACCCACACATGTAGAACCAAAATTTTTATGTGAGATACGAGTCTACTTGCCATAGAACTAATGATCACAAGAATCAAAACATGAGTAGTCAAGAGACAACAAACATTGCAAACAAGTGAGTACTTTCATTCCTTTTGAGGGGCATATACTTGAGACATCGATAACAAAGAGATACATGAGAAATATTAATTATGGCCAAAAAATGATGATTGTAGCTAGATGTAAGCAAGAGGTATTGGCTACCAACCTTGGCATCTCTAGCAAAAGCAAGTCTACCACAAGTAATCTTCCATGTAGAATCACCAAAAGAGACATGATACCTATCATTATCCAATTGTCTAGTAGAGATGAGGCTTTTAGTTCAGTCATGAACATGATATACATCATGAAGAATAAATGGAGCACCAATATCAAATTTTAATCTCACATAATCTATATCAATAATTTTACATACATGATCATAATTAAATTTGACTAAACTCATAACAGTGTGTAGGTATAAAACCACTGACAATATGGGGTAACATGGAAAGAAGCCCCTGAATCAAGAAGCCAACATTGAGCATAAGCAAACTGAACATCAAGTAACTAAGTAGCATCAACTGATGAAGAATCATGTATCTAACCATATGAGTTACACTCCAAGGCATTTATCTCTTTTATCTTAGCATTGAACCTAAGAACAATACTATGATCATCATGAGATTTAGCATTATCCTATACTTTTGCTTTGCCTTTTTCACACCTATCAGTATGAATTTTATAGAAGTATAGTCTTATGTGACTTTACTACTACATATAATAATTAAAGTAAGAGAATAGAACCATGGGACTTATTGCGTAATTGTCCATGAAACTTAGACTTGCCCTTGTTAGGCTGTGAGTCTCTACCATGATGACTATCCCCATTACCACCTTATCTACCCCTCATGTGAGTGCATGAGAAGTATGGGATGCATCAATATTCTTTCTATTCACTTTTTTGTGAGCAAATCACCCTTTACATCCTTGACCTAAAAGCCACCTTAAGGAGGGTTTGCACTCATAGCAATACGAAAGGTATTCCAAGACTCAAGTGGTGGGACAAGTAAGAAAAGAGAATTAATATTCTACTCAAACTTCAAGCCTTGCGAAGTAAGTTGGTTCAAAAAGGAATGAAATTCATTTAAGTGAGAATACAGAGATGTCCCTTTCTTCATAAAAGGGTCCATGATTTTCTTAAGCCAATATAGCTATGTTGTAGGACTCTAATTATAATAGAGATCACAAATCTGTTTCAATAATGCATAAGCACCATACATTGAAGTATACCTACATTGACAATGGAAAAATGATAGTAGACTTATATAACTCATAAAGATCTTTCCAATCATTTACATCATAAAGCTTTGGGTTTATTCCCTCTAGCTTCAATGACTTGACTTGCTTCTTTTGCAACAATACCTTCCAAATCAAATCTTCTAATACTGGAAGTTATTGCCATCCAATTTATCTATATTGAAGATAGCACTTTCATTGAAAGTATTTGAAGTACCTACAATTATATTTTACAAATAGAGAGAATAAGAGTTGCTGCAATAATAGTAAATCAATCCCAAATCCAAGCTAAAAAGCATGTAATAGGAGGAAAACTAAGCCAATATAGTGCTATCCACGAGAAGAAAGCACTAGAATTCCAAAGAGAAGTGTTTGGCCTCAAAAGAAGTGATAAAAAATAATTGTAACTATATTAAATAAAAGCATAATTGTAGGAAAATATAGAAAAGAATAATCTCTCAGTGCTAGGAAAATCGGGGTAGCAACCAAGATGTACAATGCAACTAGGAGTGTAAAAACAAAGCATAAATGATTGAGTACCAAAGACTGTAAAAATATCTAGGGTCATGCACATAGATACATACCATAATGCATACCAAGCATGCATCCACCATTGACAATCCATTGATAATAAGAGGTACAAGAAGGTGTGCAAATCAAAGGCAAATCAATCCACAGTCTCATAAATCTCTACAATAATAGTATATGTATAAACCAAGAAAGCATAAGAGAGCCTCCCACTAACTTAAATGAACCATGTTCTATGAAGAAAATACCAAGTATTTCCATCGAAGCAAATCCAAAGTAGCAAAAAACGTTCAATGTATGAAACCTATAGCATTCGGATGCCCAAAATACATCATATATACATTTGAGAGCATAAAAATTATAATAAGTCTTTAGGCCTACAAGTGCAGATCATTGAAGCAAATAGCTATTGTCCAAATGTAAATAACCAAGATCAAATCCAAGATTTAGGGCTTAATATAAGTATATCTGATCATAAATAACAATTTCAACCATCAATATATTCATGTAGCATACTTGAACAGCATGTGGGCATTCAATAAATAGACATTAACTATGAATGATTATTATCCAAACTAGAACTATTATGTTCTATTTAAAATAGAGAGATAAAAGCTACATAGAATCAAATTTATGATCATTTAAATCTATAGTTCTAATTGTGCTTTTATTTTGAGGCATAAAACACCTCAATTTGACATCATATGCAAAAGTTATGGTCAAAATATGAAAGTGTCGTCAAGATGCCACAACTATCCATGACTTTTTCAATATGCACTATATCCACTCAAAAATGGATAGAATGGCTCCAAATTAAATTATTGAAAGGTTTTTGTATTTTTTTCTCTCCTATGCATACATTTAAGAAAATGGAAGAAAAGGTTGATTTCTCTTCATTTAAAAGCCTTCAATATTACTCAATCTCTTTAAGCATCCAAAACGTCTTTATGAGCATCCAAAGCTAAGCTATTATGCACCACTTTTAGCCTTTAACTGCTGCTCAAATCAATGCAAAAATGGGATATTGCAACCCCAAATTAAGCCTCAATGTCTCGAGTACCTGCTACTCAAATCTAGATCTTGACTATGAGAATAATACATCTATCAATTTGTAGACAATAAGCATCAATGTTGAAGAAGAAGCTTGAATCTTTGATCTTTGTGACAAAGCTTCATTCTTTGCACTCCTCGCTTCAAAAATGATCTCCCACGAACATCAAATACTGCTCTAATACTATTTGAAAGGCTTAGCATGAGTGGAAGAACATGTAAAAGTAAGAGAACATCAAGAGCTATGGAAGTTTAAACAAAGAAGAGAGAGACTCGTGTGTGGGAACTCCAACAATCACAATGTGTGGTATGCCTTCCCTTATTATATTTTCATGCAAAAAATAAAGAATAAAGTGATAGTGATATATAGTCATTACTTGCAATAATGTACAAGTGTGGGTAGAAGATACAAGTAAATGTATGCAACTAGGCATATGTATCCTTTAACCCCCCAGCAAAAACATGATCACTAGATCCATTTATAAGTAAGGGATACATGTTGAAAACTTTGGCACCTCTAGTAAAGATGAGGTTGCCACATGTAATCTTCTATATAGAATCACCAAAAGATACATGATATCTATCTTCATCCACTTGTTGAGTTGAGATAAGGCTTTTAGTTAAATCTAGGACATGAGGTACATCATGTAGTATGCACATTGCAGAGGTGGCTTATGAATTGATGCCAGGAAGAAACTTGCCTCATTATTATTGGAGTAAAGTAGTTATTACTATTGTATACATTATGAACAAGAGCCACTACTATTAAAGAGAAGTTTATAGATAGAAGGCCAAATTTTGTTCCATGTGAAAGTATTTGGATGTGTTGCTTATGTGCATATTCTTGATGAGCTGCAGAGTAAATTGGATCCCCAAGTAGAAAAATGTGTGTCTATTGGATATTCTCTTGAGCAGAAAGGATATAGATGTTATAGCCTTAGTACACATGGGCTAAAAGTTAGCAAGGATATTGTTTTTTATGAAATGAGTAGTTGGTACAATAATGTGTAGAATACAGTGAAGATTGATGAGTATGAGAGTGTGGTCATACAAAAAATAGGTCAATGGTCACTAATTTTTAGGGGACCATAAGAGTCTCTTAGTCATGGTTATGTTGATAGACCTTGGAGTGGCAAATTGAGGTCACAAATTGCTCCACCAAGTATATCATAGATGTCAATAAAAGTTAAAGAGAAATTTGGGGACTCACCTATTATGAAAGATGTATCATGAGGTTTCTCTCATGTTGATGTTGATCCATATGGATTTGAGAAAAGCTAGGATCAATAGTTTGGAATTATATTAATTAAAAGACATCATGTGCAAAAGATGCAAGAGAATGCTAAAGCACTTGGTAGTGATCCAAGTCCATGTAGATCAAGTAGTGTAAAGGATAAGTACTTGTGATCAGTGAGTTATTGAATTGCAGTGGTAAGACTTTCAACCAATCTCCATTTCTTAATTCCATATTTCTCAATCAAATCTTGCATATCATTGAAGGTTGAAAGAACTTTTTAGTTATGCACTTCATCCATGTTTTCTTAAATAAAATAATCTTGCCATATTGATAGTCTCACAGAGGAAAAAGGTGGATGCCAGGCAAGATAGTGGGATAATAGAGAGGTGGCCCTCCCCCACTATTAAAGATCCCAAAGGGGTGCAACCAATCAACTTGGGGGAAACTTTGCCTACCTCCCAGTGTTCGGAGTGTGTGTAGAAAGCCTATCACACAATTATATCCCTCACCATAAGTACCACGAGTGGAGTCATTGAAGACTCAAAGATTTCAACGGGAGAGCATTGATGAGGGCCTCATTGATTAGTTACAAGGATTATACATGTCTAGTATAGTTTTAGTACATGGTATTTCAACTTATTTCACCCTTCATTAGCAAAGTACAAGTATACACAAGATTAACATAGCACTTGGGTAGTGATTGGGGTTGATATTCAACAATCTATAGATGCTACATGTTATTCTAGGTTGACTATAGGTTTTACATAGGGTATTTCACTCAAACAGTGAATGGGGATCTATTTTGGGGTACTACCTACTTGGTTATAGGTGTTGCAGAGTAATTCAAGATTTTTCTAGAGCTTAAATATGGTATTACAGGTCATATTTAGTCTATTTAAGGTACCACAAGGTTTGAAGACCTTAATTTAGACCTAAGAGGGATGGATAGACCAAAATAGAGCTTTTACAAGTTGTAGGACTATTCTATATATCAAGAAAATAATATTTTCAAATTATTTTCTTTTGATTTTGAAATGGAGTGCTATAGCTCATCCCAAAGAGCCATTTGTTAGCTTTGTTTTCCACAAAAAATTTCTTGATTTCGATATCAAAGCAAAAAGTGATAGCCATTTTAGTGACAAGAGGTCTACTAGGACTACACTATAATAGTGAGCAAAAATGGATGAAAAATGAAGGAAAGAACAAGGTTAATGATGATGTTTAGTAACAAGTTCAGGAAACACATGAGGCAATACTTGAGGCATATCATAATGAGGAAGAATATCAAGAATATGGTGTATATAGTACTCTCAATAACCACTCTTTGTAACCATGAGACTAGGTATTCTATCAAACATATGGAGATACTCTCTAAATTGGATCAAGTGGTTGAATAAATAGTTCTATCCAATATTCAAATCAAGGAAGCTACGGAGCAGATAGCCCATTCTACAAATGATTTCTTGGAAAACATTTCCTCTTCTACTAGAGATTCATTGGACAAACTTAATGCTCAAATCTCTATACTTGCAACAACACAAATGGTAGACAAGTGGCAGACAAAGAGAGTAGAGACAAACAATCCATTCAACCATCAAATAATAATCCTTAGCCAAGTATTATTAGAAAGAAGGGTATACCACATACCACTTATTAGATTGGGGAGACTTATTTTAGGAATGATGAGCCTATTTTGAGCATTCATGGGTCAAATCCTCCTCAAGCAACTAGAAGTTAGCCACCTATTCCTCTAGACATATTTCAAGCTAACTATCATAGGAGTGTCTTAAACTGCATTGGTAGTTACATGGATACCATGCCCAATTAACTAATTGATAGCAAGGCTTTGTTGATAGGGAACACTATGATAAGATTGTGTTGACTAAATATAGTGTCCATTCATCATCACCAGCCACTTATTTGGAAAAGTGGAATTTAAAGTTAAAATCCTATTTTGATATTTTTCCTAAGTCTAATAATCAAAAGAATCACTTTTCTACACTTCACCTTGAGAGCTTTTCTCATACATGGTGGAGGTATATAAAGAGGAAAAATTAACACGTTGATAGCCGGGAGGAATTCAAAGCTAAGATTCTCATGTCTCTCCCATTGAGAAAGAAAAGTTAGCTAACCTTACCATATATGTATAGTATATGTACAGAGTGTGAGTGATGATGCAAAGTTGTATAAACATATCTATGGTCTCGAGCCTAATTTTCAACTAATATTATGGCTGAGAAACCCGCCATACTATTTTGGGCTATTGAGCTAGTAGAGAGGTATGTTCGTAAGTATAGGAAGGATATTCCCATGTAGAATCCTTTTTGGACACCAAAAAGTTGTTGATAAATGGGGTAACTTTGGTGGCAATTATGGAGGATCCAATTCTTCATTTAATAGTCCCAAAGTCCCTACATACCCTACATTCAATGCCTCAAGATAGCAAAGTGCTTCAAAGTCAACACAATCATCCATAAAGTTGAGCCTAAGCAAGGTGATAATAGGCCCAAAAATAATTCAATAAACAATAGTAAGTTTATACATATGGATCTTTTTAGAGAACACAAAGAGAAGGGTCTGTTTTAATATGGTATAAAATATATGGTTGATCATGGATCTAAGTGCACTTACAAGAATACCTAAGCCAAGAATTACAATATGATAGTACTTGAGAATGTGGATGAAGAGGTCATTGCAGAACCAACTGTAAGTGCACAAGCTAAATTTGATGAGCATTATGAGAATCTTCATCTAGACTAGTCTTATGAGGTTGCTGATGGATTTCCATTTGACCTTGGTGGGCATGTTCCCTTTGATCCTAGTGGGACAAACTTACCTATTATTGCCGACTGTCCTTTGTTCTATTTCCATGGATGCTTGGATAGGTTCAAAGAGCCCTAATACACTTGTATAAAGGGTACCATTCATGGGAATGATGTGTTTATCTTGATAAACCATGGCAGTATGCATAGTTTTGTAAATAAGAAAATTGTGGACAAGTTACATTATTTTGCCACTAATTTACAATAGCACATAAAAGAACAAGTAGTTAATAGTGAAGAGGAGATTATCACTCAAATGTATCCATAGGTTTTGATACAGTTGCTTGAAAATTATGAAGCAAAGGTAAATCTAATTACTTTGAAAATGGGACTCATAGATGTTGTGCTTGGGTGTGATTGGTTGATGATCTTAGGGAAGATTACTATGGATTTCTCATAGTTATATATCAATTTAACCATTGATGGATAGCCTATCCATTTATAGGGAATCCCTAGTAAATCTAATTTTTAGCTTATTACCATAAAGAGACTCAAGGAGTATAAGAGATACCCTCATATTTTTGTTTTATACCTAAAAAAAGAGATTGTGAGGATCAATCCTCTAGGAATTTAGCTAAGTATCCAACTTTAAAGGAAGTACCTATTTCCTGACCTCATGAGAGAGTAGTGGATCACCCTATATATTTGGAGCCATATTTAAAGCCAATTAACAAGCCATCCTACAGATTGATTAAATATGAGCATGAAGAAGTGGCCAAGAAATCAAGGAGCTTCTAGAGATGGGATTCATTGAGTCTACTTCTTCATCTTATGTCTCTCTAGTCTTGTTAGTAAAGAAGAAAGATGGATCCTTCAAGATGTGTATTGACTATAGGGATCTAAACAAGATCACAATGAAGAACATGTATCTGATTCCTAGAGTTGATGATTTTCTTGATAAGCTCAAGGGGGATAGAATCTTTACCAAAATTAACTTGAGATTGGGATATCATCACAGATTTGTATGGGAGAGGGTGTTGAAGTTAAAACAACCTTTAGTATTGATTGTGGGTTATACCATTTCTTAGTGATACCATTTAGGCTTACAGCTACCCTTGAGAGTTTCCTGAACAAGATCTTATAATCTTTCCTCTTCAGCTTGTTCTTCCTTTCTCTTGATGACATATTGATTTACAGGAAGATATTATAGAACATCATATTGGGAAAAATGGGAATTTCCCATAAGTTTGGGACATGTAGTCAAATCTTTGGATTTGTCATAACATGAACACTATAACTCCACCAAATCAAGTGCTCTATAGCTCAATAGATTCCATTTTTAAAGCACTTTCCAGTGATAGGTCACATCATGTGGTTTTGAGAAACTTATGGGTATGTTATCTGGGTGCCGCCTTTTTAGTATCAAAAAATGGGAGTTGGAATCAATAATATTGTGTTATAGAACCATTTGGTACATATAAGAAAGGTTTTTCATGTATTGAGGTATCATAAACTCTTTGCTAAGGAGAACAAATGCTCTTTTATGTAGATAGGAGTGGAGTGCTTGGGCCATATTGTTAGTGAAAAAGGGATATAGGTTGATAATAAGAATGTATAGTTTGTCAAAGATTGGCTAACACCTACCACCACTACTTCACTCAGGGGATTTCCTAGTCTATCATCATTCTATCACATATTCATTAAGAATGATGCAGTTGTAGTAGGTCCTTTGACTAACAGATTGAAGAAGAAAGCCTTCTTTTGGGATAGACTTGTAGATTCTAACTTGAGCCAATTAAAGGAACTACTTACTTCTGCTTTTATTTTGGTATGCTCGAATTTCTTTAGAGAGTTTTTCACACATTATGATGCCAGTGGCCATAGCATAGGGAGCTATATTGCTACAGGAGCATGGAATTATTGCCTTTGAGAGTCACAAGCTTACACATAAGAAAATGGCTATGAATATCTATGACCAAGAGATGTTGGCTATTCTTTATGCAGCAAAGAAGTGGCACCATTATTTGTATGGCAGTCGACTTAGAGTTCAGAGTGATCATAATAGGGTCCTAAACTAATTTCTTACTCAATCAAGTCTCACTTCTAAGCAGTGTGGGTGGATATTTACTTTGCAAAACTATGATTTTGACACAACTCACGCAAGGGGTAAGGAAAATGTGGTAGCTAATTCTCTTTTTGGAATGTAGGCATGTTAGGTTACATAGTGATTGAATTGAGGAGTTACAGGAGGCCTACCTTTTGGATGATGATCTTAGCCATGTATTTTAGAAATTACAACAAGGTCTCATAGAAGAAATCTCACATTTTCAGCTTGAATCTAGCTTAATGGCAAGATTGTTATTCCCTATACTTTTTTCAAGTTGAAAATGATAAAAGAGTTGCATTCTTTGCCTATAGTTGGACATTGTGGAGTGTTTAAGACCTATGATAAGATCAACAAACGTTTCTATTGGAAAGGATTGTGAAGAAATGTTAAGGATTATGTCATGAAGTGTATGCCTTGTTAGCAGAATGAGGATAGCACCCATAATCCAAGTAGTTTTTTGTAGCCACCATTGTCTATCATTGAATGAAATGGATACATATTACCATGGATTTCATTACTGAATTACCTACTATCAAAAATTATGGAATAGTATATATGTAGTCATGGATAGACTCACTAAGGTAGCCCATTTTATTCCTACAAAGACATAATTTACTACTTCACAAGTGGCGAGTCAATTTATGGAGTAGATCTTTAGATTACATGGATTATTATTAAAGCCTGCATGAATATGAAAAATTCCCTTGGGTAGGCTATGCTTTCCCTTTCGTGAAATATTATTTTTTTGATATCCATAGGTGATTATGCATGATTGAGATACCAAATTCATGAGTAATTTCTAGCACGTTGTCGGAGGGGTTTTTGTCGAAAGGTCGAATCCACCGGGGATCAGAAGTAGAAGGAAGTAGAGATAGGAGATGGAAGAGAAGATAGAGAATACCCAAGTGGTAAACACGACAAAAAAAAAAATCACAATGAATTGAATCAATATGTATTAAAGGAACCTGGAATCTTTGCACTACTCAGAAGCAATCTCCATTAATTCTCCTGGAGCTTCTTCATAGACCAAAAACGTGGATCAGAAAAATCAGCTCTTTCTCTACTGTCCAGAACCCAAATCTTATGGTTCCGTTGGCTCTGAAAGGGGGGTAAAACCTCAGGACATGTGCTCACGGATCTCCCAGATCACTCCTTATTCTTCCTTGAGTTCAATCTGCAGTTTTCAACCTGTTTACAGCAATCGTGATGTGCACGATTTCGTCAATCTGTCTTTTTTATGAAAAATCTCCTAATTGGCTGAAAAAGAAACTAGCTTTTTGCACGCTATCCTAATCTAGAAGATTTTTCTAAATTATTTGGATTTTTACAATAAATAATATAAAAAATAGACTAAAATTATCCAAAAATCTAGTATTTTTGGATAATCCATGCAACTCACACTAGTACTAATGGCTCAGATCACATTGACTCTCTAGATCAATAGAGAAGTCGGATGATGATGCATTCCATACTTTTTCACACTGTGTCCTCATAACATCACGACATCCACCCCCTCTGAACCTGCACATCCTCCGATATGTGCCAAAATCCTAGTTGTCACTGGATTCTAAGTCCTCTCATCCTTTGCAACCATATCCTTTACTTCTTCATCTTCCATATCTTCCTGGCTAGCCCCTGTATCATGGCCACTATTTTTTTCCAATTTTGGCAACTCATAGGCAGTAGATTCCTACCTTTTGAATAATTTGATTCTTTTCCCTGCTACCGGAAGTTTTATGGCTATCCCATCCAGCTCATTTAATGCATAAGTAACATTATCAAACGCCTATTTTACCACATAGGGTCCAAACCATCTTTTGGAAACTTTACGCATGGCACTATGCTTGTTATCTAAACTGCTATCATAAACCAATACCCAATCCCCATCTTGTATGGTTCTTTGTTGAGTGTTGAAATGACTTGTTTTTTGGCTGATTTTTGTTGTTTTTGAGAGCTGAATGGTTGATTTTATGAGATGATTGATTGGTTTAGAAGTGGTTTGAGAGTGTTTTGGATGATATTGATTGTGTTTTGGAAGTTCATGATGTTTATCAATGGAGATATGTGGTTCTGTGATGTTCTGATAGGTTCTGATTGGTTCTGTATACCTTCTGTTTTGTTCTATTTTGGTCTGTTTTGTTCTGATTGTCTTTTGTAAGGAGGGATGGAGTATTGATTGATGAAGATTGAGATCTTGTGAAAGTTTATTGAATGGTTTGTGAAAGTTTGGAATGGTTTGAGTATGAGTTATGTGGTTTTGATGACCTTCTGTAACCTTCTGTAGGTCTTCTGTAGAGCCTCTGTTTTTGTTATGTTCTGTTCTGTATTGTAGCTGTTCTGGTACTGTTCTATGACTGTTCTGTATGCTTCTGTATGTGTTCTGATGGATGAGAAGTGTAGCTTGGGAAAGTTTTCTAGCCTTGGAAAGAGGTGAATACAAGTGCAAAAGAGCTGAAAGAAGTAGCTGCTGAAGACTCAAGTGAAGACTAGAGTGAAGTGACAGTAGTGAGCTATGAAAAGACACTGTAGTGGCTCTGGTGACTCTTCATATCAGACATACCTCTTGGGAGGGGTATCCACGACCTAAGAAGGATTATTGAGAGTGATCTTGAGAGATTGTAGTGAGGATATGATGTATTATTGATGAAGAGAGAGAGCGAGAGTCAGAGATAGTCAAATTCTACTAAAACAGAGTGATTGTATATGAGAGATTGAGAGAGAAGACTATGAAGATATTGAAGATGAATACTATGTGATGTATTTCCATTCAAAGATGGTGTACCTTTGCTTTCTTTGTTCTATTGATGGATTTTGTGAAGATATTGAAGAATATGGTTGATTCTATCAAATCCGTGGGAGATCTACATGATGCTGTATGAAGAATTGTTGTGCCTGGTGTTCTTTTCTTCATTGTGATCATATGAAACATAATAAACAAGCTTGTTGATGTTACAAGATAGATTTTCTTGCAAGAGAATTCCCTTTTCCTCGGTGTTCCTCTTGGGGCTCCATGTTTTTGGTGCGCAGCCGGGGAAACTTGCCATCAACAAGCACCAGAAGAGGCTGAAAATGAAGGAAATGGCATTGCCAAGAAGAGAAGAATTTAATGGATGTTTGTAAAGTTCCTTCTTCCACTGAAGAGTTGGAATTTCTCATAATCAAAGCCACTTTCCACAAGAAGTTCATCCCACAATGGCGGAAACACATCACCATCATGATGCATGCTCTATGTGGTGGATAGTTTCCTCTTCCTGTTGAAGCAACAGAAACTTGCATCTTGGTGGCAAACTGTTTGGGAATAAACTGAAGAGCAAAAACAGAGAGAATGACCATCCATGGAAGATTTGGCATTCATTGAGAAGTTTCCAGACAACATCAAGTGGGAGATTGTGAAGAAGCTTCAGGAGTCTTGGTCTGTAGAGGTTCACAAAGACAAGAAGGAAAAGAGTTGGAATTTGTTCGTGGATGCTCAACAGCAAGATACATGGGATGCTTGGTGTACTGATAATCTTCTGTTTGTTCAATTAGCAACCCACTGGAAGTTGGTAGACAGAGTGTTTTTCACAACATACACTATTGAAACTATCAGAAGCTGGCATTACTATGATGATGGCACCACCACAATGCTCAGACGTATGCATTTTGACACTTTCAGAACTGAATACCTTCCTCTGTGTAGTGGAATGAAAGAAGAATTCAGGGACGTTGAAAAGAAAGAAGTAGAAGAAATGTTGGCAAGAGAGTCCTCCAGAGACTAAAGCCTTCTGTTAACCCTCTGTGGAGCACTAACAACATAGTGGAGCCAACCCCCTGATGAATGATGCAATAAAGAGGCAAGCGTTAGAATGAGTCCAGAGGTACGTGAGAAGAGAGAAAGCAAAAATCAAGGCTGAGAACGAGCTCGCAGCAGAAGCCACCTTTGACGCCCTTGTGGAAATCTTTACAGAAGCCCCAATGGCACATCAAGCCCTTCCTCCTCCTGCTGGAGGTCCACTTCCAAGCCAGATCCGTCTTGGAAATATTGATGATAGGCCAGCGAATGTAGTCCCATTGCCAGTTTTTAAGGGAGAGTACAATGAAGACCCCGATCTTCATGTAGCAGAGTTTATGGTAGCATGTGTGGCTAACAATGCCAGAACCCCTGAGCATTGGTTAGCAATATTCCCCACCACTTTTAAGGGCGCGGTGTTTCAGTGGTATGAGAGATAAGCAGCAGGAACTTTTGGCACATGGGACGACCTGAAGTTGGCCTTCCTCACTTAATTCAGGCGTGAAGGTTTTGAAGAGCGGATGCGAGAGGAATTTATGAACCTAAGTCAGTCCTCTGGAGAAAGAGTAGAAGCTTATGTCTCACGAATGGAATCCATCCTGAAGAGATGGACTAACCATAATCTAGATGATGGCATTCAGAAGGGAGTGTTTTAAAAGGTGAGAAGGATCGAAGCTTGCACGCGAGCTATGGCGGGAGAGCAAGAGCAAGAAAGAGAGAGACAAGAAATGGGAACTCCAACAGTCACAATGTGTGATCGGGCCTTCCTTTATTCAAACTGTCACTAAAAGAATAAAGAATAAAGTGACATGACGGGCGCCCGCCACCTGCAGTGTGCAGTGGCGGGTACTGTCAGTGTAGTAATACATGGGGCGGCACGGCGGAGGCGCCTTTACCCCCAACAACCTCCCACTTAAAGGCGAATCTGCCCCAATGAGAGAGAAAAGAAAAGAAAAAGGCAGTACAACTGTATATAGGTACAAGGGATGAGGAAAGGCAACATCTCATCCAATGCCCATCAATCTCCTGAGGAAGGCAAAGCGCTCAGTAGTGAGGCTTTTCGTGAGCAGATCTGCAGGATTCTCGTCAGTGGAGATCTTGACAAGGTCAACAGACTTGTCCTCCACAACACCACGTATGAAGTGATACCTCACCTCAATGTGCTTTGTCTTCGCATGGAAGACCGGATTCTTAGCCAACTGAATGGCACTCATAAAATCAGAATGCAGTGTAGGTATAGCATCAATCCCAAGGTCAGCAACTAGACGGCCTAGCCATATGGCCTCCTTGCAAGCCTCAGTGGGGCTGCAACATACTCGGCCTCAGTGGTAGACAAGGCCGTACACTTCTGAACCCTGGACATCCAAGAGACAGCCCCTCCAGCATAGGTGAATACATAGCCAGAAATGGACTTCCTACTATCTTCATGTCCTGCATAATCGGAGTCAGTGTACCCCACGACCCCTGTATCTTGGCTGCCATAGCAAATACACATATCTGCTGTGCCCTTCAGGTACCTCATGATACCCTTCATGGCATCCCAATGTCTGCTGCCAGGTGTAGCCATATAGCGTGCCACAACACCAACTGCATGCGCAATATCTGGACGAGTGGCTATCATGGCATACATCAAACTGCCCATGGCTGAAGCATAAGGGATCTTGCCCATCTCGGCCCTCTGCTCATCTGTCTGCGGACAATCGGCCTGTGATACCTTCACATAAGAAGGTAATGGACAGCCAATAGGCTTTACGTCCTGCATGTGGAAGCGCTCAAGGACTTTATGAATGTACTCCCGCTGTGAGAGATACAAAAGCCCCTGATGCCTATCGCGCTTAATGCGCATCCCAAGTATATGGGAGGCCTGTCCCAAATCCTTCATCTCAAAGCTCTTCTTCAGCTGAGATTTAAGAGCATCTAGCTCATCATGAGCTTTCCCTGCTATCAGCATATCATCAACATAGAGTACCAAGATAAGCAAACTACCATCACAGGCTTTCTTCGTGTAAAGACACGGATCCATAGCACTCCTGCGGTAGCCCTGTGACTGCATAAAGGCATCAAACTTATGATACCATTCCCTAGGTGCCTGCTTCAAGCCATACAAGCTCTTCTTCAACTTGCACACTAGGTGCTCCCTGTCAGGTTCTGCAAAGCCCTTAGGCTGATTCATATAGATCTCATCATGCAAGTCCCCATGTAGAAAAGCCGTCTTGACATCCATCTGATATAGATCTAAGTCAAGCTGTGCAACCAAAGCCAAGACTAAGTGCAGGGTGGTCATCTTAACCACAGGAGAGAAGACCTCATCAAAGTCCACACCATGTTCCTGCTTAAAACCCTTTGCTACCAATCTAGCCTTGTATGCCGGCTTGGGGTGTCCAGGGGTACTTTTCAGCTTGTACACCCACTTGCATGGCAAAGCCTTCTTGCCCTTAGGCAAGGCAACCAAATCCCAAGTCTCATTCTTATGCAGGGAGTCTATCTCAGACTGCATAGCCCTCTCCCAGGAGTGACTGTCACCCCTGCGCATAGCCTCATCATAAGTGAAAGGCTCTCCTGCATCTGTAACCAAAACATAATGCATAGAGGGCTGAAATCTGTCAATTGGACGTCTGTCTCTAGCAGACCGTCTCACCGTAGGCTCTGCTGCCTGTCTAACTGCCTGTCCAACACCCTGGCCCTGTGAAGGAACTACTGCAGGCTGTACTACTGGCTGTGCTGGAGCTCTAGGCTCCTCCTGAAAGATCACTCTGCGGATCTCAACCACCTTCTCAGGCTGCCTGTGCATCTTGTCTTCATGGAAGACGACATCATGGCTGCGTACTATTTTCCGCGCCTGCGGATCCCATAGGCGATCGTCCATCTCTCCTGACTCACCATAGCCAAGGAATATGCATTTAATGCTCTTTGGATCCAATTTACTCCTCTTGTCCTTGGGCACATGGCAGAATGCCTCACATCCAAAGACACGGAGATGCGCATAAGAGGGTGGCTTACCAGCCCAAACTTCCTTTGCAACCTAGAAATCCAATTTACTGGAAGGCGATCGGTTTATGGCATGCACTGCCGTACTAACTGCCTCAGCCCAAAAACTCTGGGGTAGGCCTGCATGGCTAAGCATAGAGCACACACGCTCTTGAATAGTCCTGTTCATGCGCTCAGCCAAACCATTTTGGGGTGGAGTGTAAGGGGCGGTCAACTGACGCTTAATACCCCTGTCATCACAAAACTGCTCAAAAGCATGCGAGACATATTCTCCCCCATTGTCAGTCCTAAGGCATTTCAGCCTATACCCAGTCTGGTTCTCAACAAGAGCAAGCCAACGTTGAAAGACTGCCAAGACATCGGACTTTTGCTTTATGGGATAAGCCCACACTTTCCTAGAAAAATCATCAATGAAGGTAACAAAGTACTTCGCGCCACCCATAGACATGCAAGGCATAGGCCCACAAACATCGGAATGCACCAATGCCAAGGGCTCACTCATGCGTGGCCTACCCGATTTCTTATGCGTAGACCTATTCTGCTTACCATAAAGACAATGATCACACGAGTCAAAACATGCATAATCCAAAGGCGGAAGATACTGCAAACCAGATAACATTTTCATTCCCTTCAAAGACATGTGCCCTAAACGAGCATGCCAAAGTGATACATGTGGGATAGAACCCACTGCCAAAACATGGTCAACTGAGGACCTAGATACAACAAGAGGATAGAGGCTGCCAGCCTTGGCACCTCTAGCAAGCACAAGTCTGCCACGAGTAATCTTCCAGGCAGAATCCCCAAAACATACATGAAATCCTGTATCATCCAGCTATCCTGCAGACATAAGACTGCGCGTAAGCGCAGGTACATGACGTACATCCCTAAGCAAAAATGAACTGCCAGTGGAAAACTACAACTGAATATCACCCATGCCCACAATGTCAAGAGACGTGTCGTCTCCAAGTCTGACTAAACCAGATATAGTGCGGTAAGAGTGGAACCACTCACGGTAAGGCGTCACATGGAAGGATGCTCCTGAATCCAATAACCAGCATTGTGCATACATACTAGATGTCTCAGTCAAGTGTGAAGCATCAGAAGAACTAGCTGCAAGTATAAACTCATCACCACCATCGGACTCCTCAGTCTGCGTGACATTAATTTCCTCAATCTTGACGCTGGACTTCGCAGGTACTATGCTGCGATCAGAGGACTTCTCCTGCACTTTATCTTTCCCCTTATCCTTGCGCTTCTCATTGCGCAACTCATGACACTGTGGTCTAATATGGCCCTTTTTCCCACAATGATGACAAGTGACATTTGCATTGCGCCCACGCGACTTGCCACAAGATTTAGACCGACCCTTCTACGAGTCACGTCCACGGTTATTACCACAATCATTCATGTCATTCCTGCCTCTAACTATCAAAGCATGACTACCACGAGAGGCATCCAAGTTTTTGCGATTCACCTCTTCCTGAAGAAGAGCACTCTCAACATCTGCCAATTTTAGAGTAGCACTAGAGGCATAAAGAGCAGTGCGGAATACATCCCATGACTCATTCAGAGTCTCAAGCAAGAAAAGAGGAGTTACTTCCTCTCCAAAGGTGATATCCTGCGAAGTCAAGCTCTTTAGTATAGCATGGAACTGGCTCAAGTGAGTAGACATAGTCCCATTATCCTTCATGCGCAGATCCATAAGCTGCTTCAACCAGTACATCTGACTCGCCGGACTTTTCTTGATCTTATTCCATAGATCCCATGCACTTTGTGCTTCCTCAAATACATTATAATGTACCTGTTCAGTGAGAGACAATACAATCGTGGACTTGCATAGCTCATCAAGTTCAAGCCAGTCGTCATTGTCCATAGTTTCAGGCTGCTCCCCACTCAACCGAAGTGGCTTAATTTGAGATTTCTGCACCAAGACCTGCCAAATTTGACTCTTCCAATAAGAGTAGTTGGTACCATCCAACTTTGTAATGTTAAAGATGGCACTATCATGCGAAGATGATGCCATTATGCAAGCTGGAAATGCCCAAACAGTCCAAAACTGCTTGTTGTTTTACTGCAGAAACTGCCCAAAAATGACCAAAACGGGGTCCAAAGGGCGAGCAAAGTGTGCCAAAAGTTGCTGCCCACTTAGTACTAGGTGCGGTACACCAAATCAGGATATTTCAGCATGAAAAGTAAACCTCAGTCCACCAATAACTGCTTGCTGTAATAAATTGCAGGTATGCAGTCTAGAGAGCAAACTGTCCCAAAATAGGATCCAATGTCAAGCAAACAATGCTAGGTCCAAAGTCGGCATGAAACGGACATAAGCAAGGCCAATGACAGTGAAAAGAACATGAGCTCAACACCGAAGCATGTCAAAATAACATCTGCCAGTGAAAGGCACACCCCCAGACACTCTAGGCAAAGTGTTCCTGTAACTGCCAAAACCTGACACAAATAGGTGTCTGCTCAAAGAGAAAGATCCAAATATGAGACTCAGCTCATAAGCATCCTGTGAACCAAGAGTACATCAATGCATATCCATAAAGATCGGAGTATGATCCCAAAGTCTCAATGCGTATGTAGCTGCTCAAGACATAAACTGCTCCAAATACATGTAAGTGCTCCAATAGCATGCAACTGTCAAAGGTCAAGCAAGCATGTAAAATGCTCCCACTGGCACAAAAGGCGTACAAAGCGAGCTTAGAAGCTCAAACAACCCAAGAGAAAGCACCAGTGATAAGTGACCCTGTCAATGCATCAAGCGCATCCAAGAGAGCATGACATACATGAAGCACCGGTCGTATTAACCATGAAGCAATACATAAGCCCAAATAAGCTCTTGGTCAACTCAATGACATCCAAATAGCAACCAAGATCAGTGATCAAGTAAGACGGGAATGCTCAAATACATCCAAATCCAAGCTCCAAATGTCGATATGGCATACACGAACTAAATAGCATATGTCACGAACCAAAGCATGTAATGCAAAAGCCTAATAGTCAAGCAGAGACATGAGGCATAGGCGGTCCACGAGCATGCCAAGTCGGTCCAAATGCCAGTGAAGACGGAGCTAATGCGAAGCTCAAAAGCATCCCATAATCTCATACATATGCTCCAAGTCGTCCCCAAATGTCAGAGACATCATGCCAAAGCTCAAAGCATACATCCGGTATCGGTAGGTAAGTGCCAAAGCATGTAAAGTACCTTCAGCCCATTGTTATTCCAGCATGTATTTACTGTTCTAAACAATAGATTTCAGCCCCGAATTCAAGCCAAAATCATGGTCAAACCAAATGCATACATCCCCAATACATCTGGGTAGAAAGTAGACCGCATACGGGCATCAAATAGCTCCAATGGAATGAGGCATAAGCAACAAATGTCAGTGTCAGGGGTGCTGCCCTGTTTCCACCACTGTTATGCAGTGAATGACAGTTTCAAAACTGAGAATGATCAGCTCCCAACCTCAATGTCAAGCCAAAGCATCAAAATGACATCCAAAAATGGCTCAAATGCCCTCCAAATAGACCAATGATGAGTGCTCCATGAGCAACAAGGCATTCAGCTGTAAAACGTGGAGGTCAAAATCTAAAAATGGGCGCCATATTCAGCATGTTGAGGCCTGGAGTGCTGCTGCCAATCACATGGAGTTATGATGGTTGGGGGGGCTCAATGATGGCCCAAGGTAGGCACATACCAAGCCATGAAGGCCCAATGCAAAGGGGAGGGAAGATATGAGCTATGGAGCTCAAGAAGAGTGGCTGCCCTTTGTTCCTGCCCTGTTTCAAATTGAGAATACACTCAAATTCCTGCAAATGCTGAAGCAATACCTCAAGGGCAAGGCCCTGATGAAGCTCAAGAAGGTCTGGATGGAGCTCGGGAAGCCGGGGAGAGTTGGGAGCTCGAGAGGTCGGCTATGGCTGCCGGGATGGAGACCCAATGCGTGAAGCGAGTCGATGCAAAGGTCGGGAAGCACCGAGTCGAGCTTGAGCAAGAGAATGCCAAGCTTTGATACCAGTTGAAAGGTGAGAAGGATCAAAGCTTGCACGCGAGCTATGGTGGGAGAGAAAGAGCAAGAAAGAGAGAGACAAGAAATGGGAACTCCAACAGTCACAATGTGTGACCGGGCCTTCCTTTATTCAAACTGTCACTAAAAGAATAAAGAATAAAGTGACGTGACGGGCGCCCACCACCTACAGTGTGCAGTGGCGGGTACTATCAGTGTAGTAATACACGGGGTGGCACAGCGGAGGCGCCTTTACCCCCAACATGTTTCTCAGAGGATTACAACGAGAAGTCCGTAAGTTTGTGGAGCTGCAAAGACCAGCTACACTGCAAGCTGCAACAGAAGGTGCAAGACTGTACGATGAAGTGGAAGCTAGATTAGCGATGAATACAGGAAGAGGAGTCCTACCTCCTCTGATGCCTGGAATGATGTATCTACCAAATGCAGTCCCAGGGACTGTTCCCTACCCCTACCAACAGATGCCCCCAGTATCACAGTACAGTGCACCAAATCCACAGTGGCCACAATCCATGCCTCAAATGATGGTTCAACCACAACAACAATGGTCCCAACTAATTTCCTCAATGCCAAATCAGCAGCAACAGTGGAATCCTACCAACTGGAGCCAACAGCCAACAGTTCAAATAGGAGCTCTGAATCAGAACCAGAACAGAGATCCCTCTGCACCAGCCCAACCTGTTTATGCAGTGATTACAGAGACTCCTCAAAACCCTCCTGCCAGTGCCTCAGGAGGAGAAAGCTTGAAGGACTACTTATCCAATTCAGTTGCAAATATCAAAAAGGAGTTGATGGATGTGATTACAGAGCAGCTACAGACGCTGAAAGTGAATACCACTAGCATATCCAACGTTGCAGGAGCAGGAAGAGACGTGATGCGATCAAATACTTGGTGTGGTAAGTGTCATCAAGCAGGCCATTTAGCCACTGAATGCACACGAAAACCAACCATTCCTGGAGCCTTCTGTTCCTACTGTTTGCGGAAGAACCATACAGAGGACATTTGCTCTCTGAAGGAGATGCATGATAGGAGAAGGAAGGAAGAAGACGCAAGATTCAACTTGCTGGAATCCAAAATGACAACATAGGATATTCGACCCAAGCCTAGAGAGTTTGGTCCCAATTTCGGTCCCAGAAGATTTCCCTCTCAAAGTTATAGAGGAAGACAGTCTGGCGGTGGTCAGAGATCAAAAGTGGAGTGTTATAGATGTGGAGAAAAGGGACACATCTCACCAAATTGTCCAAATCCTAAAAGGTCAGTGGATTACAAGCCCTTATGCAGTCGATGCAAAGGAGAAGGCCACACTGCAAAAGACTGTCCAAGCCCAGCCCCAGTGAAAAACAGTGCTACTGATAGTCCGGCCAAGGCCCAAGAGCCTACCTCCAATTTAGTGGAATTGGAAGTTGCTGCCATCACTCGTGCAAAGCAGAAGGAACCACCTATCCAGAAAGAAAATAACCCTCCAGCCAGAATAGTGAAGTTCAATCTTCCACTAGAAGAACAGAACAGAACAGAGCCTGACAGTGCCGTACAGAGCCCTACAGTGCCACAGAGAGTTACAGAGACAGTTCCAGAGACAGGACCAGAGGTCCAGGAGACAAACGAGGGGGAAGTGCCACAAGTGACAGAAGAGGTTCCCATTATGCCTCTATTGGAAGAAAGAGGGAAAATGAAAATGGGTGTTGCCCCATTTCCTAAACGGTTAGAGAAGCCAGTGGATCCTATTAAGGAATACGATCTAGTCAGAGATCTAGATACCTTTAAACCAAACCTCACATTCCGAAAATTATTGATGTTGTCTCCCAGTTGTTGAAAAAGGTTCAAAAGTATACTGACAAGAAGACGTGGCTTAAGGATTGCTCCCTCAACAGCAACAAAGTCCAACAAGGCTTCAAAGCCTGTAAAAGAAGTGGATGTGGCTAACGCTTTCCTAGATCTGGGTACTCCAGAGACTGGCGTGTGGATAGAAGGCTGTTTTATTGCAAATGCACTGATTGATGGTGGTTCATCAGTAAACATTATGACGGATGTGACAATGAAGGATCTAGGCCTACAAGGTGTGCAACCCACCCAATGGCTCATCAGACTGGCGGATCAGAGTAGAATCAAGCCTTTGGGCATTCTCCCATATGTGAAGATTACAGTGGCTGGAAAAGATTATTGGCTAACCTATTTGGTGGTGAAGCCAAACTCTTATGGTACATCCTACCCTCTGTTACTGGGCAGACCATGGCTTTTTGAAGCCCGAGCAAGGACGGATTGGTTCAAAGGAACCTTGACCTTGGGTAGAGGACCCAACAAAGTGGTGCTGAAACTGTATGGTTCTCAAAAAGGACATGGATCCACCTCCTTGGAATTATCTTCTGACTTGCCTAATGAGGCTACAGATGGAACATCAGTAGACGAAGATACTGTCAAACAGATCCTTCCCAAGAAAACAGTGACACGTTCCTTAACAATGGATATTGTAAGCCGACTTCCAAAAGATGCAAAGCCATTATCAATGGGTGAATACTTCCTGCCTGAACCAGGAATGACTTCTGAAATCACTTCTAACAGTGAGATAGAAGCATGGATGTACTGCTCTCCCTGTTATATGGCCATAGCAGAGCCAGAGACAGAGGTAGAAGATAAAATAGAGAACCTGTTCTTCTCTTACAGAGCTCCTACAGAAACAGAGACAGAAGCAGAAACAGAGACAGAGACAGAAGCAGAAATAGAGACAGAGACAGAGACAGAAGCAGAAGCAGAAGCATAGACAGAAACAGAGACAGAAGAGGATGGATATAATATGGAAGAAGAAGGTTATGAACGTGAATCAGAAGAATCTATCCCACCCGAAGAGGATACATTTGAAGAAGAAGGTCCAGAAGCATCAGAAGCAGACGAGCTCATGCTATGGGACAGAATGGCGATGGTAACATTTGGTCCGGTAAATGGATCTTCTCATATGCAAAATCTTTATAAGAAATGGGTTAAGAGGAACAAGCCGTCTTTCAGCAGTGGCTCATGTCGTCCTCACCCATCCTTGCAAAAGAAAGATGATGATGATGCACCATGCCGACAAGCACCAGTCCCACAAACCCAACAGGCATCAGAGGGTCCCTGTTATGTGACGTTCCTGGATGTGTCATCAGCAGATGAGTCTTCCAGCCAAGAGGTAATTAATTGTGAAACCAAACGCGAAATGGCTCTAATCCCATTTCAACATCTTAAGGAGCAACCTAAGTCTCCACCAAAAGAAGAAGTTGGGTCTAGTGGGACATCAGAAGAGGACATCACTCCCTTGAAGGAGTCGGATCTGTACCCAGAAGCAGTCCGTGGGACCTTCATCCGTGAAGTAGAAGGTGAAAGGCAGTTAACTTTTGTGGATGTAGATGGCACGGAACGCCACTTGAAGGTGGGTAGCAGCCTACCAGAAGAGGAGTTGTCAACCTTGTACAACTTGTTGAAAGAAAATTTGGACGTGTTTGCATGGTCCTACAAAGACCTAAAGGGGATTGATCCCACAATATGTCAGCACCATATTGACTTGGAGCCTGATGCCAAGCTAGTACGGCAACGACAGAGGCGAATAAACCCGAATTATTCCACATTGGTGAAAGCAGAGCTGCTGAAGCTTCTAGAAGCCGAGTTCATCTATCCAGTGGCAAATAGTGAATGGGTTTCACCCATCGTGGTGGTACCCAAGAAGAATGGCAAGCTTCGAATATGTGTGGACTTCCGCAAGTTGAATTCCAAGATGAAGAAGGATCACTTTCCTATCCCTTTCACAGACCAACTGTTGGACACAGTGGCAGGACATGAGCTTTATTCCCTTCTGGATGGATTCAGTGAATACAACCAAGTGCAAATCGCAGAAGAAGACCAGTCCAAAACAACCTTCACCACAGAATGGGGGACCTACGCTTACCGAGTGATGCCGTTTGGGCTCTGCAATGCCCCAGCTACCTTCCAATGAGTCATGATGGCCGCGTTCCAAAATCATCTGCACGACTTTATTGAAGTATATTTGGATGACTTCTGTGTCTATAGTTTGATCCATGAACACTGGGAACACCTGGAACAATGCTTTGACCGATGCCGGGAGTATGGGATTTCCCTCAACCCCGACAAATGCATTTTTGGGGTCTCTTCTGGAGTCCTGTTGGGCCACATTGTCTCTGCACAAGGAATATCAACAGACCCTGCAAAGATCGAAAAGATTGCAGCTCTGACAGCACCCACCAACCTCAAACAGTTGAGGGGATTCTTAGGCCATGTGGGTTATTACAGAAGGTTCATAGCCCATTTTGCAACAAAGGCAACCTCCTTGCACAAGCTTCTGAGGAAATATACAGAGTTTACTTGGACGGAAGAATGTGACAAAGCCTTCCACACTCTGAAGCAGTATCTAACTGAGGCACCCATTCTGCAGCCTCCTGATTGGACGAAGGAGTTCCATGTGCATACTGATGCATCTATTGAAGGCTTAGGCGCAGTCCTATGCTAGAAGGGCTCCTCAAAGCTGGATCAACCAATCTATTACGCAAGCCGAAAAGTCACTGATAGGGAACGGAACTATACAGTGACAAAGCTGGAGTGCTTGGCAATGGTGTTTGCCCTAGAGAAGTTTCGCCATTACCTCGTATCTACTCACTTTAAATTTTATGTGGATCATGAGGCCTTATCCTTCCTGATGAACAAAGAAGATGTGAAAGGACGAATGATGAGATGGCTCCTTCTATTTTAGGAGTTCGATTTTGAGGTGATTACTAAGCCTGGTCGTTCCCATGTTTTGGCTGATCATCTGTCGCGTATCCCACAAATTGCAAACGAGGAGCAAGATGATCCAGACCTCCCTGATGCTTCCCTATTCTTGGTAGAAACTGTAACTCCCTGGTATGCAGACATTGCCAATCTACTGGCAACCCAACAGTATCCTCCTGGTATCTCTAGTCGGGAAAGGAAGAAGCTTATGCTAGAATCAGCCCCCTACACCCTGCTAGTAGGTGGTGCACTGTATAAGAAAGGCAAAGATGAAGTGCTCAGAAGATGTGTTGCAGGAGATGAGATTGGGATTGTTTTGAAGGCTTTCCATGACGAGCCATGTGGAGGTCACTTTGCAGGAGAAGCCACAGCCAGGAAGGCTCTGCTAGTAGGTTACTGGTGGCCTACCATTCACAAGGATGCCTATGATTACTGTCAAAGATGTGATGCTTGTCAGAGAATGGGAAAACCCACAAAGACAAGTGCCATGCCACTGCAACCTATCCTTCCCTTAAAGCCGTTTGAGAAGTGGGGCATCGACTTCGTAGGCCCAATCGATCCTCCCACCAGAAGGGAACAGAACCGATACATCCTCATATGTACGGATTATGTCACAAAGTGGTGTGAAGCTAAAGCCCTAAAGCGGGACGATGGTAACAGCGTGGCCCTATTCATGTACGAGAATATCATCACCCGTTTTGGTAGTCCCCTAGAGTTGGTAAGTGACATAGGTATTCATTTCCTTAACAAAGTCATGGAAGAGTTGACAGAGTTGTATAAGATCCGCCATCGCAAGTCCACTCCTTATTACCCTAGAGCCAACGGCCAAGTCGAAGTCACCAATCACATCCTCTGCTCGATTCTGACAAGAACGATTGCCGCACATTGTCGTGACGACTTACAGAGGCCCTCTGGGCATATAGAACCTCCCATAAAGTCGCAACAGGACAGACACCATTCCAGCTGGTGTATGGTACAGAAGCTGTTTTCCTTGTTGAACTGGAATTACCCTTTTTGAGAGTGGCTATCAAAGAGTGTTTGGGGGACGATGATTCACTGCAACGCCGTCTCCTGCACCTGGAATGTTTGGACGAAATTCGTAGGATGGCTCTATAGTGCATGGAAGCCACGCAAGCTCGATGTAAGGCTTACCATGACAGCTTCATCAAGCACAAGGAGTTCAAAGAAGGTGATTTGGTCCTAGCCTATGATTCACGATTTGGCAAGTTTCCTGGCAAGCTCCAACAGCGGTGGATGGGCCCTTATAAGGTACTTGCCGTCAACCCTAATGGCTCTGTCCAAGTGCAGACCGTTGATGCCTCTGATGATCCCTTTCTGATCAATGGATATCGCCTGAAGAAGTACTTCCCTCCTTGGGGATCTTGACAATCACGGTCACTTGATCTTTTCCCTCGTTGGCGCGGCACTGTACTTCTTATGATGCTACTTCTGATAGCCGTTCTTCAGTCACTCCTGATGAGATGGACGCAACCCTCTATCCCCTCAACTCTACCTTCCAGCCTTGATCTCTTATCCTCTATTTTCCACCAGCGACAGTGGCGAGGTTGGTTCTGACAAATGGTCTTTCTACCATTCCCTTGTTTAATTCGAAGAGAAGAAAAAAAAAGAAAAAAAGAAAAAAATATACATATTGGTCATGGGAGAAAAGGACTTCGGTCCCTGTCATGCCGACCTATTCTTGAGAAAAGGTGGAAACACCCTCGGGAATAGGGGAAACCAAGAAAAAAAAAAGAACAAAAAAAAAAGAAAAACAAAATTGTTATGAGAGAAAAGGAAGCAATTCCCTGTCATAGCAGGCCTCGTTCCAAGAAAAGGTGGCACACACCCTTGGGCGAGAAGATGGCTGTGGAAAAGATGGTAACACCCAGCAGTCCAGAAAGTGGATTCATCACTTGAAATTTCCAGGATCCAATTCCGAAGCCGCCTCCCTTGGTACGCTGTGTCCTGGCTCTCTCTGCAGAGTGTCTAACTATCCTCTAGTAGACGACATGTTCTATCTAGCACAACGTTCGATTTGATGGCTACCTCCCTGGGTACGCCTTTTCAACAACAACTGACGACGCGATCTTCATCGATAAACAATCGAGTGACATGAGCTTTCATCCTAACCGAATGGGGACGTGAGTATGGGTTGCCCTCTGTATCGATCAACAACGAGTGAGACAGAGGGTGGGGCGAGAGACCAGTCTTTTTCCTTCAAATCAAATGAAAGGTGAGTAGTGTGAATGAAGTGTTGCACGCACGGGATGGGCCTCTCAATGCACAAAGCACAATTTGTTCTATGCACTACACCATAAGGCTCCCTGGCCTTCCTTCTTGCACCGTATGCCGGCACATGGAGGGATGCACCGTTGCACCGTCAAATGCGCACAAGGCATACAACCTTTTGCACAAGTGACTGTGAGGATTACATCAATGGGTTTCAGGAAAAGGTTGTCCTCCTGTATCTATCAACAGAGCGTGAGACAGAGGGTGGGCTGAGTGTGACTGGAGTGTCTTCAATCAATTACCGAGAGGTGAGATTGAGGGATGTTACGACACTTGGAGTCAGGTATGTTCCCGTTTCCCTATGCACCCATGGGATGGGTCTTTGCCATCATCACAAGACACATCACCTTGTTCTGTACACTGCACTGTAAGGCTCCCTTGCCTTCCTCCTTGCACTTATGCCAGACGGGTTGGACGCACTAATGCACCATCAACTGTGCACCCTGGCATACTCCCTCTGCACCATTCCCCTGTTGATTCCTAAACCGGGTACGAGATATGGGTTTTAATCATTTTTCCTCGAGTGATATTAGTCATGGGGCGAGTGACAGTTCTTTCATTTCATTTGAGTGACTGTGAGTTGAGTGTAGTATCCCTCATCATCGACAAATTTCCTACGATTCCTTTAACCAGCTACCTCCCTAGGTACTGCTGCGTGGTCCCTGCCATGACGGACGTATGCCGAGAAGATGCCTTGGTACCTCCAGCAGCCGACAACAATACAGGACGTGCCATCGACACTCAACCTTGCTTCTTGACAAAATGGGCCAAGTTTTTCTAGCCCTACAACTTTTGTTTCTTAGTGACGTTCATGTTTTAAGTGTGGGGACGTTAGTGGATGGTCTGTGGCATGGTCCTAGGTCCCTGTTGTTCGGTTAACCCTATCCGTTAAGGTCTTAAGTGTGGGGACGCGTCCCTATGCGTCTACATTGCATACCCCTCTGCATATGCCTTAACCTGCTCATGCATGTATGCCATGCCTTGCTGTTACCCTGATAGGGTCCCCTCCCACCCATTCATTCATGTTCCACCCACCCTTGGGACTGTTCCCTTGCAGTTTTCCTTCATTCCCTAATTTTGAGGTCTTGCTATGTGAATGCACCCTACGTTCACCGAAGTCCAAATCCAACCTTATAGCCCTGTTCCTCCCTTTGAACTGACCATTTTTCCTTTTTACCTACTCCTGTTCCGGTGCACCGTTTTTGAGTTATTAATTTTTGAAGCATTTTCTGCAAATTAGCCGGTTTTCCATGTGAACACGCTTTTCTTGCTTCGGAAACGTGATTTGATGTCATAACCCTGACAACCACTTTTTCCCTGACATTTTTTCTTTTTACTCCGAGTCATTCCGATACACGGTTTGTCCAATATTAATTTTCCAGTTTTTTTAAGACTTTTTCGTGCGTCTTTTTGACATTTTTCCATGTGAACCTGCCCTGTTTGCATCGAAATTCCAATTTGATTTGACTGCCGTGTCTCGTGTGTCTTCCCCCACCTTTTTCCTTTTTCCTCCCCCCTCTTTCAACTTTTGAATTTTTACTTATTAATTTTTCAATGAGTTTTCGGGTGTATTTTTGGAGTTTTCGCATGTGAACCCCTCCTACTTCCACCGGAACTGCGGTTTAACATGACATCCTTGTGCCACCCCTTCTTGCGGACATTTTTCCTTTTTACTACATGTCATTCTGGTGAACGGTTCGTCCGATATTAATTTCTGATCCCATTTTCGGGTTTGTTTTTTGGGTTTTTCCGACGTGAACGCGTCTTATCTCCATTGGAATTATGTTTTGATGTGATAGGATTGTCGGGCACGTCTTTTTGCACAGTTTTCCTTTTTCCTCCACCTCGTTCCGATGCATGGATCTTCCGATATTAATTCTTAATTGTGTTTTTTGATCTGTTTTTTGTGTTTTTTGCACGTGACCGCCGTTTACCCCTCCCGGAACCTCTATCGCATATTTTCCCTGTCTTCCTCCTGCCGTCCTTCCCACTTTTTTCTTTTGCAACATTTTGTTTTGACGTCCGGATTGGGAGTTATTAATTTTTCTTTATTTTTATGAGTTTTTGTATGCTCCGTCCCGCGCGTGAACGCGCCTTTTTCGATTTTACGTGTCTTAACGCGCCCCGGTCGTGTCCGCGTGCTCCATCCCCGTATCGGGACGCCTTTTCACTCCCGGCCTCGCAAATTTTTTAACCCCCGGCCCGCGCTTGCGCGCGGGACAGGGGCGCCTCACCTCTCCTTTTTTTTTCTCTTCTTTTTTTAAATTAATTCATTAATTAATTAATTTCTTTCTTTATTTTTAAAATTTTTTACCCACCCCTCCCCCCAACGGACATCCTCTCCCCCCCGAATTCCAACTACCCCCTCTCTCTCTCTCTTTCCTCTCTTTTCTCTCTCTTCTTCTTCATCTCCCCTCTTTCTCTCTCCCCGACTCTCCCCTCCATCCCCTCCCTTCTTCCCTGCTCCTGGTGCCTCCTCTTCTTCTCCCTCTCTCCTCCTTCTTCCTTCTCTCCTTCCCCCCACGCCTCCCACGCTGCTTCCTTCCCACGCCTCCCACGCTGCCTCCTTCTCTCCTTCCCCCCACGCTGCCTCCTACCCTCCACGCCACATCCTGCCGCCGCCCTACAGAGTCCTGCCACCTGCCGCCTGGGTCCCGAAGTTCGCCGCCAGGGCATTGACGCCGCCGCCAGCGACTCTGCTGCCGCCCGAGACGTGTTGAGATATCGAGCTCCACTCGTGATATGCCAGGGTGACCGTTGTGCATTTATGTCACCGACTTGTCAGTTGCAGATGCGGTTGGTACACCGCCCATGAATAATAGCTAGATGACAGCTATCCTTATCTACTCTAGTTCATGGCTCAGTTAGTATGCCACCTTAGTTAGTTGTCTTTGGTTTGAGACCCATATATAGGGTTCTTCTATTTCTTTGTATGAGAGTTCTTTTGGCTTACACAACTAAGAAGAGGAAAACTGTTTTAAGCCTCCACCTCTGTGTGTATTCCCCCATTGTACAAGCAAGAAAGCTTCAAGTGAGACTCCTTCCTTCTCTCCCACAATCTTGACATGGTATCAGAGCCTTGTTCATGGTAAGGAGCTCAAGAAAGCAAGCCAAGCTCGCGGTGTTCTGGTAAGAGGAGCAGTGTTGCTTTCATTTTCTGTTTTGGGAGCAAATCTCTGCAGAGGTAGCACAGCCTGAAATTGCAAGCGTGCATTGTCTCAGGTTGAAACGCCCTTCGCGGTGAAGTAAGAGGGCAGTATATGCTGTGGGATAGGGCTTTAGCCCTTGGCGACCCTGTTTTTTTGATTTGAGGCCATTTCGGGGCCTGTTTTGGAGGCGGAAGTTTTCTGCACGCACTCAAGAAAAGGCCCAGTTTTATGCTATGCGACCACTGTTCTACAGGTCGGTGAAAAGTTATTGTAGAAATTGCATCGTATGCTTGTGTGCAGAGACATTGGGAGGTACAGAATCATCCTTGGATCCTGTTTATGCAAAATTGTCACTAGGAAGTGACTGTGTGGTCAAATACCACTTTCGCCAGTTTTGTAGATTTGCCCTTGTGAGGGTGAAGCTGTGTTTTTTGCAGTGACAGAATTTTTTGCAGTATTCTGTAATGGCTTCTGATTCTCTTTCACAGATTGTAATTGAAAAGCTTGACAAGAACAACTTCCAAGTATGGAAGTTTAGAATGACGAATTTCCTTATGGGAAAAGGATATTGGGAATTTGTTGCAGGAAATGAAGAAGAACCAGTTCTTCTTGATGTTCCCAATCAACAGCAAATGCAGGCATTTAAAGCATGGCATGAGAGAGCCAGGAAAGTTATGTATTGGTTGTCTATCAGTATTTCAGACTCTATGATTGTGCATATTCAAGATGCAAGTACGCCAAAGGAGGCATGGGATACTTTGTCAAAAATGTATAGCACAAATACGCAAGCCAGAAAAATGCAGCTCAAGCAAGAGTTGCATAATGTGCAAAGAGAAAGTATGAGCATCAATGACTACCACATGAAGGTGAAGAAGATTGCAGATGCACTTGCTTCCATTGGGTCGCCAGTGGAAGATGATGATTTAGTTTCTGTGACCTTGAATGGTCTAGGAAAGGATTATGCACAGTTCCGAACATCCATTCCGTCCGTGAAAGATTTCCTGATTTTGAGGAGTTGATTGCTCTTCTAATTTCTGAGGAGCAGAGAAATGGTGGTGCATCTTCTTCAGGAGGAACTTCAAAAGAAACTGTCTTCTACTCAAATGCTGGAAGAGGTAGAGGCAGAGGTAGAGGAGGCCGATTTGGAGGCCGTGGTAGAAATCAGAATATGCAGCAAACTTAAGAAAACCAGTCCTATGGAGGAGGACGTGGTAACTCTAGAGGCAGGGGGAGCCAAAGAGGTCGTGGTGGATGGCAAAGAGGCCAAAATGCAAACAATAATGTTGAATGCTACTACTGTGGTAAAATGGGTCATATGGCTAAAGACTGCTATAAAAAGCAGAATGACATCATGAATGGAAAACTGCAACAAGGGAATTATGCATCTTCTAGTAAACAGGGTGATGACAGAAATGAGCATTTGTTTATGGTGCAGCACATGAATAATTTTGTAACAAGTGCAGAAGAAAGCAATGATATATGGTATGTTGACTCAGGTGCATCAAACCACATGACAGGTCATGCAGAATGGATGGAGGATGCAACGAAAATGAAAAAACCAGGATTTGTGGAGACTGGTGATGATACTGCACATCCTATTGTGCAGATTGGAAAATTTCCTTTGTCTATGCAAGATGGGAAAAAGAAATACCTGTCTGATGTATTTTATGTCCCGAATATCACCAAGAATCTGGTTTCTGTTGGTCAAATGGTTGAGCAGGGCTTGCAGGTCAGATTTAATCCTCATGGATGCTTTGTTGAGGATATGAAAAGTAAAGGTCGCTTGATAGCAAAAGGAAAGAAGAAGGGCAGAATGTTTACGTTGGATGCAGACATGACTAAATTGAGTGCATCAATGTTTGCACATGGGACCGGTGTAGTTGCATATATTGATATCTGGCATAAATGCATTGGTCATGTTAATGTACAGCGACTTAAATCAATGCAGGCCCAAAATATTGTTGCAGGATTGCCAAAATTCAAGGTTGCAAAAATGCATAAGGTATGTGAAGCCTATCAATTTGGAAAACAGGCAAGGAAACCATTTCCTAGACATGTTCAAGAGAGTGAGAAGCCATTGGAATTAATCCACTCTGATGTGTGGACTACTAAAGCTACATCTCTTGGAGGCTGTCATTATTTTGTCACTTTTATTGATGATTATAGCAGAAAAGTTTGGGTGTATTTTATGAAAAAGAAAAGTGAAGTTTTTGGGCATTTCAAAACTCTTAAAGCTATGGTTGAAAAAGAAACAGGCCTGCAAATAAAATGCCTAAGGTCAGATGGAGGGGGAGAGTACCTCTCAAATGAGTTTGCAAGGTTCCTGCAGGAGCATGGCATAAAGCAGCAATATTCATGTAGTCATACCGCACAACAAAATGGAATTGCAGAAAGGAAAAACATGCATATTGGAGAGGTATCTCGTGCCATGCTCAACGAAAAAGACTTGCTAGATTTTTACTGGGCTGAAGCAGTTGCTAGAGCAGTCTATATAATGAACAGGACTCCCACTGCAGCAATACATGGGATGACTCCAGAGGAGAGGTATACTGGTAGGAAACCAGATATTTCTCATTTGAAAATTTTTTGTTGCATTGCCTATGTACATGTGCCAGATGAGTTGAGATCCAAGTTGGATCCAAAAGCTGAGAAGTGCATCTTTATTGGCTACTCTCTGCAGCAAAAAGGGTATAGATGCTATAACCCTTCTACTCGTAAGTTTACAGTGAGCAGAGATGTTGTTTTTGATGAGATGAGTAGCTGGTATAAACCAGTAAATGTGATTGATGATGTAGATGCACAAAATGGTAATGCTGCACAGAATTCACAGCAGCAGTCACAAAATATTAGTGGACCTGGAGCGTCCTCTAGCAGTGGTTCACATTCTTCGCCATGGACAGGCAGATTGAGATCAGGAGAATCTTCTCAAAGCAATGCAGATAGTGGTATGTAGGTATCACGAAAGGGAAAAGAAAAGGTAGATCAGCCCATGTTTGATGTGAATGCAGGTCACTCTTATGTGGATGGTGAATCCAGTGGCTCAGAACAGAGCATTGATGATGAGTTGGGTATTCCTTCTATTGTTACACCTGGAGTAAGGAAGACCAGGGATGTTTTGAGAGCACCTGGGAGTGAACCTACTTTGCGTAGGTCTACCAGAGCTAGGTATCCTGTGGATAGGCTGAAATATGATGGATTTACAGCCATTCACTATGCATATATGGTCAAAGTGATACAGGAACCAGAACCCACTTTTTTTGAGCAAGCCATGGGAAAAGAAAAATGGGAGAAAGCCATGGATGAAGAAATGGATGCCTTGGAAGCAAATGCTACATGGGAATTGGTACCTTTGCCTAAAGGTAAAAATGCAATTGGCTATAAGTGGGTTTATAAGGTGAAGCACAATGCAGATGGTTCTGTGAACAGATACAAGGCAAGATTAGTAGTCAGGGGGTATGCACAAACATATGGCATTGACTATAAAGAAACATTCAGTCCGGTTGCAAGGATGGCAACTGTAAGAGCAATCATTGCTATGGCTGCATCAAAGGGATGGTCTTTACATCAAATGGATGTAAAGAATGCCTTCTTGCATGGTGATTTGCAAGAAGAGGTCTATATGGAGCAGCCACCAGGTTATGTGCATGTTGTTCATCCTGAGTTTGTTTGCAGGTTGAAGAAAGCATTGTATGGCTTAAAGCAAGCACCTAGAGCATGGTCTGACAAGATAGGACAGTATCTTGTCACTATTGGCTTTCAGATTTCCAAGGCAGATTTCTCACTTTATGTGAGAAAAACAGAGAAAGGTATTATGCTACTTGTCATTTATGTTGATGATTTGATTATGACAGGTGACAGTGATGAAGATATCCTTCATGTGAAAATGCTATTGAAGCAGAAGTTTGAGATGAAGGATTTAGGAGAGTTGCATTATTTCTTGGGCATTGAGGTGATTAGATCACCAAGTGGGATACAGCTCTTGCAGAGGCAGTATGGATTGGACATGCTGTCCAAATATGGGATGACAGGCTGTAAGCCTATTTCAGTTCCTTTGGAGCAGAATGTGAAGCTGAGTGCAGATGCAGGTGAGCTTCTAGAAGACCCTACTATGTACAGACGCATAGTAGGAAGCCTGATTTATATGACTATTACCAGGCCAGATTTGTGCTATGTTGTTGGATTGGTAAGTCAGTTTATGCAGACTCCAAGGAAACCGCATTTGGATGCGGCTAGACGCATACTCAGGTATGTGAAGTCCACATTGCAGTATGGACTATTTTATGAGACTGGGGTTCAGATACAGTTGCATGGATACACTGATGCTGATTGGGTTGGTAGCATTTCTGATAGATGATCTACCAGTGGATATGTGTTCTCTTTTGGGAGTGTTGCAGTCACTTGGAGCAGCAAGAAACAGCCTACAGTTGCCTTGTCCAGCACAGAGGCTGAGTACAGGGGTGCAGCAATGGCTGCATGTGAGGTAGCTTGGTTGCATAAGCTACTTTATGATATGCATCAGCCTACAGATGGGCTAGTTGTCATTTATTGTGACAACATGAGTAGTATACACTTAGCAAATAACCCAGTCTATCATGCTAGAACAAAGCACATTGAGGTGCATTATCACTATGTGCGGGAGAGGGTTTTACTAGGTCTTATTGATCTAGTTTATGTCAGCACAGAGGATCAAGTAGCTGACATATTTACGAAGGCATTGGGCGCAGAGAAGCTGCGCAAGTTCAGAGACCTGCTTGGTGTGCAGGAATTGGGATTGAGCTCGAGGGGGAGTGTTGAGATATCGAGCTCCACTCGTGATATGCGAGGGTGACCGTTGTGCATTTATGTCACCGACTTGTCAGTTGCAGATGCAGTTGGTACACCGCCCATGAATAATAGCTAGATGACAGCTATCCTTATCTACTCTAGTTCGTGGCTCAGTTAGTATGCCACCTTAGTTAGTTGTCTTTGGTTTGAGACCCATATATAGGGTTCTTCTATTTCTTTGTATGAGAGTTCTTTTGGCTTACACAACTAAGAAGAGGAAAACTGTTTTCAGCCTCCACCTCTGTGTGTATTCCCCCATTGTGCAAGCAAGAAAGCTTCAAGTGAGACTCCTTCCTTCTCTCCCACAATCTTGACAAGACGTCCGTCGTCGCCGCTAGAGACACCTGCGCTGCTGCCGTGTTCAGCGCTGCTGCACGGGCCACTCCCCAACGCCGCCGCTGTCGACGCTCGTCGCCGCCGGCCTCGCTTGCACCGCCGCCCTCTTCATCCTCTCCCTCCCCTCCTCCTCCTCCTCCTCCTCCTCCTTTCCACTAACTTCAGGTTAGTTACACTAACCTTCTTTGACTTAATTAACTTTATTACTCACACTAATCCTAATTAGCCTACACTAACCCTGATTTAGTTAGTTTAACCCTAGTTCGGTTAGTTAACCCACCCTAGGTTAGTCTAACCCAAACTAACCCACCTTAGTTACCCTAACCCCCCCCCTAAGTCAAACTAACCCCACCCTAGGTTAGTCTAACCCAACCTAAGTTGAACTAACCCAAACTAGGTCAACCTAACCCCACTGTAGTTAGTTGAACCCCACCCCCTAGTTACACTAACCCTAGCATAGTTAGAGTAACCTCAGTTGAGTTAACCTAACCCTAGCTTAGTTCCACTAACCCCCCTTAGGTTAGTCTCCACTGACTTGCCTTAACTTACTTATCTGACTTAACCCAGACTAACCTAGTTCCATTTGACTAACCTGACCTAACCTAGCTTGACTTATATGACTTACCTTGACTTCCATGCCTTAGCTGACTTAATTTGACCTTACTTACCAAACTAAGCTGATTTTCTCTATTTAACTGATTTAATTAATTTATAAATTAATTTCCACATCATAAAATTTCAGAAAAAATTCTACAAATTCCCTTCGCTTTTTGTCCATTTTCGGAAATTTGTCAGCTGGAAATTTTCACCCCTCAAAATTTTTGAAAATTCAATATTTCCCAATTTATCCCAAAATTACCAACAAATGTCAAAAATTCATTTCAAATTAGTAAAAAATTCTAAAAAAATTCTACAAAATTCCACCCACCCCCTTGACCTTTTTCCCTTCCTTTTTCACTTTAACATATTTTCATACATGGCACCCATATTTCAAAAAAAAAAAAGGAAAAAATATGACCAACATACAACACTTCACCCTAAAAATTTCAATCTTATTTTCATACACTAAATTGTGGATATTTCCTACCTAGCTGAATTTTTCTTTTTCCTTCATCCCCTATCCATTTGTAATTATTCTTCCTTTTGAAAAAAAAAAACAAACACCAACATAAAACACAACCCCCTACAATTTATTCAACAACACAATTAAAAAAAAAAAAAAAACCAGACCAACACACATAATTCCAATCCCCACACATAATACTCCCCAAAATACCAACCACACACAATAAACTTAACAAAACAAAAACAAACTCAAACTCAAAACTATCCTAATACATCATCACATAAATTAACAATCATACTCAAACTCAACACATCCACTAAGGTGTTGTCTTTGTTGTTTCGTCAATGGTCTTTACTTTTCTTTTACTGGATTCACTTCTTTTGGGGGACTCTTCCGTGCGCATTTAGGCCATTACATACACACCCCTTTCAGGTATTTATTTTATGTGCTTTATTTATTTTCATTTCCCCCTTAATCACAAATTAATTGTTAAAATGAACTATTACTTCACCCACAGTTTCCACGCGCATTCGTGCTACACACACATATTTTTTTTAATTAAAATAAACCCGCCGTTCACTTAGCACGCGCTACATGCGCTACAGAGGCACTTTAATTTTTAATTAAAATGAACCAGCCGTCATCACAAGAGCACGCGCTGGCGAAAAAGCGCTCCACATCACCTTAATTTGTAATCAATGAACTTGCATTTAGAGACCCAGTCTGGGTATCGAAGTCCGGGATTCGAATTAAAGCACCGTTTTAACCTAATAATTGGTAATTAAATTTATAATAAGGAACCGCCGTTTTCTTGCTAAGGTTTATCACTTAATAAAACTTCACCCATTTCTTAATAATTTCTTAAAATAAACCTTTCATTAAATTAATTCCCCCTCACTGCACTTAATTCCCCTTTTTAACGAACCGTTTCGTGGGATGGGTATGCGCAGTCATTGGAGTTATTTCCATGGTCAAACACTGGTTTATCAACGATGTAGTCTTGCTATGTGTCGGATGTGGTATTGTTTTGGTTTACTGTCTTTGATACGGTTAAGGGTACGTTGTGTAGTTTTTTCTTTTATTGCCTGATACGGGGTTTTGGGTGTTTGTGTGATGCATAGCATGAAGCTTTCGGTCGCATATGTCTCAAGGTCATGTCAAATTTTTTCTAGGCTGTGGTTTGCTTGGGGTTAGTTGGTCGAGTCACGTTTTATTGTTTTGGTTGTTCTCTTATCCTTGGTTTTTTGTATGTTGCTTTGTAGGCATTATTCTTGATTGTCTGTGTTTGTGGTGTGTGTGTAACCATCTAAATGGCGCCTTCTCATGCTCCTCCCCCTATCCAGTACGTCCCATTAGTTAGTAGGGATTACTCTTCCCTACTCACTTTTGAGCCTCTCACGAAGGCAGGACTCGCTGCTTTTGTGGCTACTTCCTTTCCATTGCTTCCATAGGATCCGTCGTTATGTGATGAGTTTCTCGCCTCCTACAGCAAGAAGACAGGACTAATCCAGGGAATTTCTATGACTTTGACACCTCGAGGCTTAGGGAAGGCTCTGTCTCTTCCCTCTAAAGGTGAACCTTTTGTTACCACTCGTAAGCTTTTCTCTAATGAAGAGATTCTGAAGCTGTTGCAAAAGCAGACAAGGGAAATGCTGGATGTTAAGAAGGTGATCAACTCTTCAGGAGTTTCCTTTTCCATGATCACTGATCCCGTATGGAAGATGGTCTGTTAGTTTCTCCAGGACAGGTTTATGCCTGCCAAAACGCCATCCCAGTATTTGTCCAAAGATCTTTTCACAGCTTCCAGGATGGTGTTGAAAGGAGTTGCTATTGATTGGAGCACTTACCTCCTCACTAAAATGGATCAACATTTTGTCAAAGTCACCAGGGGCAATGTTACCAATGTCACCTATGGATCATATTTGTCTACCTTCTTGACCTATTCAGGTTTACAGAAGACTGTGCCTCCACCTCCTCCATCAGATCCAGTACCTCCTCCTCCACCTTCAGATGAGTCAGAACCTGTTGACATAGAGGATGATGAGTTACTCCTCCAAAGTGGCTGATTGTCCTGATAGTTCCTGGCATCCTATGATTGATTCTGTGGTCTTGAATCAAAGACAAAACACAGCTCCTACCTCTGCCCAAAGTACTAATCAACTGAGGATGGATCTCTTAGCCTATCTTTCAAAACATAATCTGTTTGATGCTACCTTCTTTGATGCCTATCATAGACGATCTCTCTTAGGACCTTCTGTTCCTACCCTCCTCTATTACCAACAAATGGCTCACCGATATGATCTATATCTTTCCCTTTGTCAATCTAATTCCACCACTATTTTACCCCTTCTTTTCCAACCTTCCTCTTTCCCTCAAATTCCCATTTTTACATATTGTTCCTTCATTGAGGATAGGGTATTTTCCCCTTCTCCACCATGTCCTTCTCCATCCATTCATGTACCCTCCACATTTCCTATTTATCAGTTAACACCCTTCCTTAGTGAGTCCTTCCAAATTTCTGCCACTCCTTCTTTAACCTTTTCTTCCTTTTATGATTTTGCCTATCCCTCACTTCATCCACTTTTCCTTATTCCACTACCCTCTCCTCACACTTCTATATCTCAACCACCTCAGTTGGTTAGTGACTGTGATGGGTTTGATAATCAGATTTCCAGAAGAAGGGGATGGAGTTCGGATGATTCCCTTACAGGACCTCAGATCAATTGGCTAGTAATTCCAGGAGAATGGACAGCTGCCAGTCAAGCTTATCAGAACTATGTTCATTTTGCTCAGCAGTATTCACAGTCTATAGATCCTTCAGTGAGATTAACTGCTCACTTTGCTTGGTACTTGGCGTATATGCATAGGCACTCTCATAATGATTCCAAGCCTATTCCAAAGTTGTGCATGAATGTCAATGTGAGCATTGATTCCCAACAGCTGGATATATTGTATTTTCATGCCCTTTGTTTGCCTAGCAGATACTTGGTCCTGTTGGAAAGGATGTGCTATCTTCAGTTTTTTCAAAATCATCCCAAAACCTTTGTAGATAAATCCTTGTCTATGGATCATTTTCGACAACATCAATCTTTCAAGAGGGATCATCTTCATTGATACCTTTCCAATGTATGGTGGATGCTTTTTAATGAAAATCTCTCTTTTTGGAGGAGTCATTCAGATAGTTGTGTTGTGTGTAGTGTTTGTGTTGTGAGTTCATTTATGTAAAGCGAACGTGGTGGTTTCCTATTGGATTGGATTTCGTGTGTGAGCTACATTTTGGAGAATTGTGGTGATGGGGTTGTGGTTGTAGAGTTGAAGCTGATGCTGATGAAGAAGAAGAAAACTCTTATATCCTTTACAAATTTGTTGTGATTTTCTAGTTTGATAAGAAGTGTTACTGTATAAAGGGTTTTCCTTTCTTTGTATTTTTATATCAGCTATACAGGTTATAAGTTGGGGTCGTGGTGGATGGATTCTTTTTGAAAAGATATTCAAGATCAAAGTTGAGTTTTTATTAAATGCACTTGTATTCCCTTTTTCCTGGGTCGCGAGGACGCTTCCTGATTAAGTGTGGGGATATGTTGAGTGCTGAAATGACTTGTTTTTTGGCTGATTTTTGTTGTTTTTTAGAGCTGAATGGTTGATTTTATGAGATGATTGATTGGTTTAGAAGTGGTTTGAGAGTGTTTTGGATGATATTGATTGTGTTTTGGAAGTTCATGATGTTCATCAATGGAGATATGTGGTTCTGTGATGTTCTGATAGGTTCTGATTGGTTCTGTATACCTTCTGTTTTGTTCTGTTTTGGTCTGTTTTGTTCTGATTGTCTTCTGTAAGGAGGGATGGAGTATTGATTGATGAAGATTGAGATCTTGTGAAAGTTTATTGAATGGTTTGTGAAAGTTTGGAATGGTTTGAGTATGAGTTATGTGGTTTTGATGACCTTCTGTAACCTTTTGTAGGTCTTCTGTAGAGCCTCTGTTTCTGTTCTGTACTGTAGCTGTTCTGGTACTGTTCTATGACTGTTCTGTATGCTTCTGTATGTGTTCTGATGGATGAGAAGTGTAGCTTGGGAAAGTTTTCTAGCCTTGGAAAGAGGTGAATACAAGTGCAAAAGAGCTGAAAGAAGTAGCTGCTGAAGACTCAAGTGAAGACTAGAGTGAAGTGACAGTAGTGAGCTATGAAAAGACACTGTAGTGGCTCTGGTGACTCTTCATATCAGACATACCTCTTGGGAGGGGTATCCACGACCTAAGAAGGATTATTGAGAGTGATTTTGAGAGATTGTAGTGAGGATATGATGTATTATTGATGGAGAGAGAGAGCGAGAGTCAGAGATAGTCAAATTCTACTAAAACAGAGTGATTGTATATGAGAAATTGAGAGAGAAGACTATGAAGATATTGAAGATGAATACTATGTGATGTATTTCCATTCAAAGATGGTGTATTCCTTTGCTTTCTTTGTTCTATTGATGGATTTTGTGAAGATATTGAAGAATATGGTTGATTCTATCAAATCTGTGGGAGATCTACATGATGCTGTATGAAGAATTGTTGTGCCTGGTGTTCTTTTCTTCATTGTGATCATATGAAACATAATAAACAAGCTTGTTGATGTTACAAGATAGATTTTCTTGCAAGAGAATTCCCTTTTCCTTGGTGTTCCTCTTGGGGCTCCATTCTTGGTCTCAGTCTATGTCTTTTGTCAAACCGTTTCTTGTTCTGTATAACTGCTGCCCTTAACTTTGCACTTGCTGTCTCTATGTCTTCTGACTTTCTTTCCAACTGTCTAATGCGTAAGGCCAACAACTCCTCTCAATTCAACTCCTCCTCCCAAGGTAACACACTCCATGTGACTATCATCTCTTCTATAGGCATGATAGGTTTTTGACCATACATCAATTCTGCAGGCATATATCCTGTAACAGCACTATGAGTTGTTCTATCAGCCCACAAAGCATAAGGGAGAAATCGTGGCCACTCTTTTATCGTCTCTCCACAAGCTTTTGCCAATGCCTTCACAATAGGTGGATGACCTCTTTCACTTTTTCCATTTCCTTTAGGGTTATAGGCTGAAGTTAAAGCAAGCTTTATCCCCAACCGTGCAAAGAAATCATGAGCTTCATCTGCATCCAGCTCACCCCTATCTGCTGTAATTTTTCCCACACAGCCATATCGACAAAAGATCTCTTCTAAGAGAAAAGTACATACGGTATTTGTCGTCTTAGTATGTAGAGCTCTCCCTTCCACTTGATTAGTCAAGTCTTCACGAGCAAGCACAAGATACCTCATTTGCCAAAGACCTGTAGGCATTGTGACCAAATCCACCACCCACTTAAAATGAAGAGACAATGGATATGTGGGTTGCAATCCATCCCAATGTCTCACAGTTGAATACATTTGACATGTCGTACATGTTTCCACAAAGTGAGAAACATCCTTATACATACCCTGCCACCAATATCTTTTTTTTATTTTTGTAAAAGTACCCTAAACACCTCTATGACTAGCCCACAAGCTTTCATGAAATTCTTGCATTACTTTTATTTGTGAAGCTCTGTCACCCAAAACTCACAATGGCATACCCTATTTCTTTTTAGCATGTTTCTATAAGTATCTATCTTTTGAGAAAAATCCATAGGCTTTTCTCTTGATCTTCTTTAACTCCTCATCTGACCATTCATCTCTCTTTGTTAATATACTGAGATATTTACCAATTCTCAGCCATTCTCCTGCATATTTGTCTTCCAAAAACACTTCTACACAAGATGCAAAACATCTAAAGTGTTTTCTCTTTGTTGTCCAAGCTTCTGTTAATGCCATAGCAACACCTTGCATTACTAAATTCACTCTTGCAACATCATTTTCAGCCATAAGAAAGTCATATTCTTCCTCCTCATCCATCATCCCATCTTCATTCTCATAACGTGCTTGAGATAACATGTCTGCCATTGGGTTATCTCTTCTTGCAATATGCTGAAATTCTGGGTTCAAAGATTTAATGTATGCAATCCACCGGAGCATAGCAATGTCCGGGGTAGCACAACTAGTAATCATACCCAATACCAGCAAACAATCAGTCTCAATGACTACATGAGCACCCATAAAATACTCCTTATCACATTTAAGGGCTGTCACAATTCCCCATAATTCTTTTTTAACATGTGAATATATTCTCTGTCGTTCAGTCAATACTTTTGCACCAAAGCGCATTGTATATCTTTGCCCTTCCTCATCATCTTGCCCAATTTCCCATCTAATCCCGATTGGGCTTGTATCAATAGTAATAATGATAGGCTTTCCATGTGAATAGTCAGCCTTTCTCAACGTAGTAGCAGATTTTAAGAGTTGCTCCAATTTCTTCATTGCTTTCTGATGTTTCCTTTCCCAATGAAAATTTTGACCTTTCCTTAGAAGTTGATAAAGAGCATCGACTACATGTGCAAAGTGAGGAATCCATATCAAATAGAACACACATGCACCTAAGAATCTATGCACCTCTGATACATTCATGCATACATCTCGCATTCTATCAATTTACGCACCTCTGATACATTCATGCATACATCTCGCATTCTATCAATCCCATCTATTTTTGCTGGTGATGGCCTTCGCCCGTAAGGCCCACACGTATGTCCAACAATCAAAACCTCTTCAACTCCAAAGACAGAAACTTTTGTCCAGAAAGAGTTAAATGCACCTCTTCTAGACGTGTCAAAATCCTCTCACAATCCACAATATGATCTGTAACAAACCGTCTGCATCCATGAGCATCCATCTCTTCATTCTTTTCATCCACTACACGCCCTTTGATTGGAACATTATCCAAGAAGGGCATAGTCAATTGTGGTATAAAATCCTTGAGTACCCTATTCATAGTATTTGTCATGTGTGCCACTGAGTTTGTTGCACCTTGTGGGAGAGTACACATCCATACTAACCCGAAAGGAGTCTTCATGGTTGTGATATCCCTGCTTTCAATTGCAAGCTGAAACTGATCATACCCCGAGTAAAGATCACCCAAAGAATAGATCGCTTTGCCTGCAAAAGCCTCTGCAAATTCATCAACCATAGGACCTACACCCACATTTCTTATGGTCACTTTATTCACCGGTTACATGTCTTGAATAAATCTCAAAGCCCCATTCTTTTTGGGCACAGTAAACCAACGTTTTGAGTACGGGGCTGAAGAAGGCTCCAAGATCTTCATGCGAATCTTTTCATTTAGCAAATCCATCAGCTTTGGCAAGTAAGCTTTAGGCACTGGAATAGGCCTCAAGTTCCATGGTACATGTGGCACCGTAAATATGACCATAGGAGAGACAACATTTGGATCCACACAACCTATTTCACTTGGCTAAAAAGCAAATGCCTTCCCATGTCTAGCCAACATCTGCATAAAACGGTTTCTCTCAGTAGGCAAAAGAAATCCTCCTGCACCAACTTTCAATTCCTGTAATGTTTCAGATGTAAATTGATGACCTATAAATTTAGGATCTCGTAAGCTTGGCTGCCTTGACACTTTTTCATACATACCCTCGCTCTCTGGTGGAAGTGGCAAAGCAATTGGTTTCACCTTTTTGTCAATTTTCTTATACTTTGTCTCCACAAGTGCTTCAACCCATTGTAATCCTTCTTGCTGAGAAAACAATGCTATAACATCATACATATCCAAAGAACATACTGACAACACTCTGTTTTTAGCCTCATTTTCTGCATGTATAGTTGCTGAAATTTCAGCCATAGTGTCAGTAATATTCAGCCCATAAAAGATACATGAAATGCCATCATTTTCAGCTAATAGCCCCAATGATCTCAGTTTCTTAATAGCCCGTTTCATAGATATGCATTCAGCCCTACACATAGCTTCCATAGGCTTAAACCAACATGAGTTGTTTGCTGTAAACTGAGAATTACCAATAGTAAATACATGCTTCATTTCATCAAGAGGCAAGTACACCCTTTGAACAGCACTATTGTAGCCCCGGATTACAGCAATGCTTAATGAAAATCCAGGTCTTTGAATTCCCTTGCATTTGGAATCAAAGGAGACTCTCGAAGCATATCACGATTTCTAGGATGATTAACACAAACAATAAGAAATTGAACTGCTTTCCTCCCATCTTTGCTTCTGACTCTTGCATAAGCAGAACCATCATCAAGTACCTTTATTTCCATACGCACTCCTATAATATAGGGCTATCCCAAAATCACTGCATATGAGGAATTATCTTGCACAAAGAAGTGTTGCTCTTCCTGTACATCACCAATTGTCACTTTTACATTAGGACATGCAGCATAGAGCTCCCCTTGAAGATTTATTTGTAGCCCTCATACACCAACCATGATCAGTGTCCATAGGCCATGCACCATTTTCATACAATCCCCACTTAATGGAATTTATCTCAGACCCATGGTCAAGTAAAGCAACACAAGGAGTTTCACGCTCCCCTATTTTCACTACCGTTTTAGTGGTACCTCTTGCCCAATGATTTCTTGTGTAGTGACTTCGAGGAATAAATCCTAGAGTCTCTTCTCCATATTGTTGCATTTTCCTTACTCCACCATGCATATTGCTATAAGACAATGCATTTTCAGCCACTTTCTTCTCTTTTCCACATGCTGTCCACTGATTAGTAGCATCCTGCATGGATAATCCAGTTCTTACTTCATGCTCATATTCAGCCCGTATACCCAACAAACCAGTTTTCTCTTCAAATTGTAGCAATGCACTAGTGGTATCACCAAGAAACTGACGCTTCCTTTTAATTATGTCAATGATCTCATCACAAAATTCTCACTTGGCAATGTCAAGCACCTCTCCCAAGGTAAATTCCACTTGATTGTTTAAGATCTGTTCTTCAAGAATCTTCTTAAGATCTGTGGTGGCTGTCTCAATGTCAGATTGCAACTTATATCCTGGCTGCTTGCCCTTCTTTTTGCCCTCTTGTTTGTTATCCTGTTTTTGCTCCTGAGACTGACCTCTTTCATAACATGCTCGGGAGGTGGCTGATTTGCAGCTTTTGGCTGATCCACACTTCTTCTTATCATTCTTTTAAATATCCCTACAATATCTTCATCTCTTTTTTGTTTTTCTTCCACAAGTACATCCATGTTTTGTACCTTTGCTAAATATGCATACACTGAATATGCATCTACCTGTGATTCCCAACCAGTTATGCCACCATGTCTTGCCCTACATGAGACATTTCACTATCAGTGACCTTTCTCTTTTCAGCTGCATGTAAATCAATGGTCCATATTTCAGCCTTTGGACCACCAAAACTTGGCCATGCATTCTATCCAATTGTAGACCAAAAGTAGAAGCATGTACCGCCACATAAGCATTTCGGACAGCCAAGTCTTCCAACAACTTCTGCATACCTCCCTTTCCAAAATTCAAAGCAAGAGGCAATCCTATTTCTTGTGCATTGATCTTGCCATCTTTCCAAAAGATAAGCTGTCGTGCCAAGGCCTCCTGATAGGTAGCACAATCCTTTCTCTCATGCTGCAAACTATCACACCACATACATCTTTTTCCAGGCTTAGGGGTTGCTGCCCGTTCCCTTCTTGTCCTTTTTCATCCAATTTTGCAACCTTCAATTAAAGATCCCACATCCCTTTGACCAATTCATCTAAGAAATCTTCCCTCACAGAGGGAACAATAGCAAGTACAACCATAGGGTTAGCCACAGAAGTGGGTGACTTACTAGATATTTCAACTGTCTTATCGTAACAGTGGGCAAGCTAGAGACATGCAATCTTTCTCTTCTTCTATGCTTCTTCACAAGCACAGTAACAGCTTCCTTGAGATGTCTCCACTCTGTTTTCAAACTTGTCTCTGTAGTCTGATCCTCCAGCAAATCATCAAGCTTCTCTTGAAGCTCAAGATCAGTTTCCTGTAGAAACAATTCAATTTTCTGACTTGTAAGAGCTTGCTGTTCTGCAAGATCCAACTGCTCAAATCTACTTTCAAATTCTCTTAACAATTCTGTAGCCACAAGACCCTTATTGGGTTGTATAACCCACTCCTGAAAAGTCTTGCACGTAATCAAACTGGTGTCCTCAATGTAAAATTCTTTCCTGAGTGTCTTCTTGAAGGCTACCCAGTCAGCATCCTGCAAATATAATTTAGTAATCTGTGCTTTTAGTTTATGAATAGTAACACGTACAAAATACCGGCTCCATGCAGATTGAGCCACTCCAAATAATTCCATCTTCTGAGCATAGGTATGTACATATGTAGATACATTCTTGCCATTAAATAACTTCACCTCATGCTCAACTGGTTGCAAAGCATTCATCACAACACTTTCTGTTTGAGCTGAAGCTTGCATCACCTGTTGTTGTTGTTGTACCTACATAAGCATATTCATATTTTGCACCAACTGTTGCAAAACATCACTGGAGATTGTATTCGAAGGTTCTCCCATATTATCTTTCCTTCTTCTGTGACGAACTTTCATGTCGGGTTTACCAATGTCGGAGGGGTTTTTGTCAAAAGGTCGAATCCACTGGGGATCAGAAGTAGAAGGAAGTAGAGATAGGAGATGGAAGAGAAGATACAGAATACCCAAGTGGTAAACACGACAAAAACAAATCATAATGAATTGAATCAATATGTATTGAAAGAACCTAGAATCTTTGCACTACTCAGAAGCGATCTCTAGGCATTAGTTCTCTTGGAGCTCCTTCGTAGACCAAAAATGTGGATCAGAAAAATCAGCTCTTTCTTTGCTGTCTGGAACCCAAATCTGATGGCTCCGTTGGCTTCGAAAGGGGGGTAGAACTTCAGGACACCTACTCACGGATCTCCCAGATCACTCCTTCTTCTTCCTTCAGTTCAATATGCAGTTTTCAGCCTGTTTACAGCGATCACGACGCGCGCGATTTTGTCAATCTGTCTTTTTTATGAAAAATCTCTTAATTGGCTGAAAAAGCAACTAGCTTTTTGCACGCCATCCTAATCTAGAAGCTTTTTTTAACTTTTTCAAAATTTTACAATAAATAATATCAAAAATAGACTAAAATTATCCAAAAATCTAGTATTTTTTGATAATCCATGCAACTCACACTAGTACTAATGGCTCAGATCACTTTGACTCTCTAGATCAATAGAGAAGTTGGATGATGATGCATTCCATACTTTTTCACACTGTGTCCTTATAACATCACAACAACGTGGTATTCAACTCCATGAAAACTAAGTTGGCTCCTTCTATAGCCTGTCATCAACAAAATGATGGCTAGAAAAAAAGAGTAAATAAGTGGTTTGAGACTTCCCTTCGCTATTTTTATCATGATGTGCAGCATGTGTTGGAGAGCTCATAGTTGCATTTGGCTGAGTTTGCCTATAATTACACCACTCATGCTAGTATTAGAGTTTCACCCTTTTTGAGGCTATATATGGTCATAAGATGCCTTTACCCACAATCATCTTCAATGATAATATTACGTCAGGAATTGCATAGAGGGGGGACTTGCTTGAGCTGTTGTGCCAAATACACACCATACACACAAGAGGAAGCTCACTCAAGGACATAAGAAGAGAGATGGAGGCCAAAACATTTTCTTGCTAGTTTCTTCTTCATCTGTTACACATAGTACAATGTACAAAAAGTATAGATAAGATAGAACATAAAAAAAAGTGATCTACTAAGTTAAACAATTGCATAACTGACTATACTAATTGACTAGCACTATAACTATGCCAGTGTAGGTAGGTGCAACAAACTTAAGTGTAGACATGTGAATCCATATATCCAAGTGGTCCATCATCAATATCCACGCGTGTTAATCTTGCCATCTCAATACTCCCTCTCAATATCAATTGTATATTTGTAACTCCAATTAAGCTTTGAACTTTTCAAAGCTTCTCTGCACCCAATGCCTTTGTGAAAGTATCAGCTATTTGATCTTGTGTGTTGACATATATCAAGTCAATTTCTCTTACAAGTACCTTCTCTCTCACAAAGTGGTAATAACAAATCTCAATGTGTTTTATCCTATCATAGAACATTGGGTTCCTAGCTAGTTGTATGCTAATCATGTTCTCACAATGAATGACAACTAGACCATCTCACTACACATCCAAATCAATTAATAACTTTTGTAGCCATACCACCTCACATGTTGCCATAGCAGCACCTCTATACTCAGCCTCCGTACTCAATAAAGTAAGTGTAGGTTTCTTTTTGCTACTCCATGTAACAATTACACTACCAAGGGAAGACATGAACCAACTAGTAGATCTTGTGTTAGACATGCTATCAACCCAATATACATTTATGTATCCAAACACTTGTATATCCTTACCTACCTCATAAAAAATTCAATAATGTAAAGTGGACTTTACATACCTCAATATGTGTCTAACTACATCCAAGTGAGGCTCTCTAGGCATCTACATAGACTGATTGACAAGACCAATAACATAGCTCAAGTCTACCTTATGATAGTCATGTGAATCAAACTTTGTACTATCCTCATGAACATAGTAGGATCTTCTATCTCATCACCAACATCAACACTCAACTTCACATTTTGCTCCAATGGCACTAAAAGAGGCTTACACACTATCGTATCATACTTGGATAAGATATCCAAGCCATACTACACCTTTGGAAAAACCATATACCATCATCACGTTTGATCACCTCAATACCAAGAAATTACCTTAGCTCACCCAAATCCTTCATCTCAGACTTTTTCTTTAAAAAGTCCTTAACTTCAGCAATCCCACTATGATTGTCACATGTAATAATCAAGTCATCCACATAGATCACTATGATGACCAAGCTTGCATCTCCCTTTGTCACATAAAGTGAGTGGTCAGCATCAAAAACATAAAAGTCAATGTTGACAAGATACTCTCTAATCTTGTTGGACCATGATCTAGGTGCTTGCTTCATCGTAGAGGGTGCTTTCTTTAACATGCACATATATGCGGGATACTCTTAATCCTCATAACATGTTGGCTACTCCACATACACCTATTCTTGCAATTCACTGTGTAAGAAGGTATTCTTGACAACCATTTACTACAAAATCCAACCTTTGGATGCTACCAAAGTAATCACACATCTAACAGCTGCCATTCTAGCAATTAAACTAAACATCTCTTCATAATCTATACCATATGTATTGCAACCAACCTAGCCTTATACCTGCTAACAAAACCATCTGCGTTATGCTTGATTTTGTAAACCCACTTGCAACCAATAGCTTTCTTGTCCTTAGGGTTGTCCTTAGGCAAAGGTACTAGATTGCAAGTCTTATTGGCTCTTCTAATGCATCCATCTCCTCATTCATTGTTGCATCCTAATGAATATGACTAACATCATCCTTAAAGAATGTGGACTCAACATTTTCAATCACCTTTACCATATAAGCATAATGGTTAGCTACATAACCTTCAAAATCAAATCTTTTAACAAGGTATTTAACCCTTCTAGACTTGCGTAACACTGGATCACCTAGTGGAGCCTTTACATTACCATGTGCTCTCTATACACCTACTGTCTTGACTAAAGGAATACCAACCGCATTATCCAAATTCTCTAAACCACTGGAATCTCCATCAAATACCAAATAACTAGTAGATGCATCACCATTTGACACTTCTTTCCTTTGTCTTTATTTGTAACACTTGTAGATGTGCCTAAAGATGTGGGGCTGCTCCTTAGTCTCCCAGCTAATTGTGGATGTAGTACCAAATGATGTTTTTGGTCCACTAAGGCTCTGTGATTCTTGCTTTTCTTTCTCCACATAACTATCATGGTCATCCAATGCATCGCCAATAGATGCACACCAACTACTCATCTCATCAAAATAATATCCCTACTCACTCTGAACTCGCCTATCCCAGGGTTATACAATGATAACCTTTTTTATTTAAAGGGTATCCAATAAAAATGCATTCTTCAGTCTTTGGATCAAGCTTCTTTCATAGCTCATCTAGCACATGAACATATGCAATACAACCAAACACTTTTAAGTGTGACACATCTAGCTTCTTGCTTGCAAAGCATTTTCGAGGGTCATCCCATGAACTGCAACTGTGGAAGTTTTGTTCATAATATAGATAATAATATGAATGGCTTCATACCAAAAGTATTTTGGTATTTTTTTAAAGCCATCAATGCACATGCAACTTTTACAATATGTCTATTTTTCCTTTCTGCAACCCCATTTTGTTGTGGGATATACCTACAAGTAAATTGTCTCTTTATCCCATGAGACTTGGAAAAGTTACTAAACTCATTAGAGATGCACTCTCCCCCTCCATCTGATCTTAGATACTTAACTTTCAAGCATCTTTCTGTTTCCACATCAGCCTTGAAAGTTTTGAAGTGTTCAAGTACATCACTCTTTTCCTTCATGAAATATATCCATAGATTTATTGACTAATAATCAATAAATGTCAACATATTTGCTGCCACTAAAAGATATATTATGTGTTGGCTCCCAAACATTGATATGCACAACATCAAGTATATTTCTACTCACGTCTCTCTCATGTGAAAAAGGTTGTCTAGCATGCTTACCAAACTGGCATGCTTCACATGATTTATGAAATTCTACATCTCTAAAAGAATACAACCCTATAACCAATCCTTCGGACTATATTAATTTCAGCCTTTGCACATTTTCATTCATATAGTAGGACTTCAAGCATTAAAGTGAATATGTGGCCAACCTGCACTTATCATTAAAGTATTCTACAAGAAAAAAATTTGCAATAAATTTAACCTGCAACCCTTGCTCTACCATTTAGCCAATAGACATTAAATTTCTTATGATTGATGGCACATGTAATACATCTAACGGAATCTTTGTCTGGCCATTATACAAAGAGAAGGAAACCTTTTCAGTGTGTGAAATTGGGTGGCATGAATCATCACCCATATGTACATAACCTAGATTTTGTAAATCCTGCATCTCTCCAAACCATTTAATATTATTAGATTCACTTGAATCGATATACCATACATCATCATGTGTCCCCTTTCCTATAACAACATTTATCAAATGCTGCATAACAAACAAATGCTCATTTTTGTCTTTATTTTGTCATGAAGAAAATGCATAGTTTCCTTGCTACAATTTACCACTAAAGATATCATCCTTCTTAGTATAACAATGAGCTATAATATGACATGTCTTGCCACAATAATGACAAACAATACAAGAATTTTTAGAATCTCTATTTTTCCATTCAACTCTTTCTCTAGAGCTCCCATGTCTCTAAAGTTTCCATGACCTCTTGAAACTTACATTTCACTGAATTGCTGATTTAACCTGTTTTTCTTGTTATCACTAGTATGTCCCATACCATACCTCTTGAAGAGGATATAAGATATTCTTTCCTGAACTTGAGTAAAGAACTTAGATCTGTTCACCACTTCCTTTAGATGATTCACCCTACATGTTGATCTCTTCAGTGAGATAATGAGAGAGACAACTACATATACAAAAGAGACAAATTATTTTCATACTTTCTCATTATTAAGGCCACCCAAAGTAAATGAAACTAATTCATGATCATCAGGCATTGCATCAATCGCTGCCAAGGTATCTACAATGCTTCTCACCTTCAAAATAAATTCATTGATAAATATTTTTCATTTCTTCAAAGTATTCAACTTTTACTTGAGTTGAATCTTTCGTGCCTTATGGTATTTACTGAAAACATGTTCTCAAAAATCATACAAGTTACACGTGAAGTTTTGGTGTTTCTGATATGGTCCAACATAGTATTGCCAATGAATATAAATAGCTGATACATCACCTCTTTGTCTTTTGCATATCATTATTTCCAAATCTTTAATTTATCTATAGTTGTAAGGTTACTTAGCTCTAGCTCCTTTTCTTCACCTATAGTGAACTCTTAAAGGCCTTTTCCAATAAGAAAATTTATCACATGAAACTTTCATGATGGATAGTTATTCTTGTTTGGCTTCTCAATGATGGGGTTTCCATTGTTCTTTGCCATTATCATAGAATTGATACAAAATAGCAAGTCTTCTGCAACCTTTCATAATAAGTGCACAATAATATACTAGGAAACCTTTTTCACTAACTGCTTTAATAGTATATGTAATGTGCAACATGTTTATACATAAAACTTGTGTTTGTTTTTTGACCAATACATAAGAACATATATATTCAAAATTTGTAATTCATGCATCCACTTTTGATCAACATAGCCAAAATCGTAGCATATCATGAAGCTACTATCCGCAACCTTGTATGTCTAAAACAAGGCCCACAAAGGCCTTAGATGGGAAAAATCTCAAATTACTGTGGAACAGCATAAAAAAGGTTTGATATGCTCACATAACAAATCTCATAGCAATATGATATTTTCACCATGCCCTACTTTTGGTGCCAACCCCAACATGAAGGGCATAAACAATCTTTTCATGATTTCCTTCTAATCGCGTTGTCGTGCTATGTTGCTAAGGAATAACATTAAGCTAACCTTGCTACCGAACCTCTTAAACTTATATAAACCATGATGGCCTATATATTGCTAAGATATGCAAAGAAATTAGTAAGTTAATCAAACATCTTCCATTTTAGCTCCACACTCCGTACCATTCACATTTGGATTGATTGCACAAATGTAGGGAGATTTCGTAATAATTTCCTGTAGACACAACAAGCTCTAGAGCATACACTTTAACATATAAATAAAGGCAAACTAACGCTCTAGAGCTTGCCAACCATTTACATTGGAGCATACACTTTAACATATACTCTCTTGCTTCACCTTCATTATACATTTAGAAATAAACATTCTCCTAATTTTCCATAATTTTTTATGCATAGAAACTATTTTCTCCTAAATTTTTTCCTTCCTTTGACTATTCTTAATGAAATTTTCCATTTATTCCAACATAAATTATTTATCTTTTTGAGTTTTTTTATTTTTAGGACTTATGTGAAGTGTGATCGATCATCATATTCAATTTCATACCATATGAATATCATTCGACCCCTAAATCTAAAAAAAACCCAATTTTCCAATAAATCTCGTGTTTTGGATTTTGCAGTTTTATTGTTTTTCAATGTACAAAAAGGAAAATGAATGATTCTTTGAAATTGCAGATATAAAAAAACATGTTTCAATCATTTGCAACCATTTTCTCATCATATATACTAACAATTCATCATAACAATTAAATAAAGATTGCTTAATTGAAAATTCGCATATGTACATCTCATAATTCAAGGAAATGGAGCCATTGACGCAATTTTCCAGCTGCTTTAATGCTTACAAATCACCCAATCTATTTTCCATTATGATTTTGAACCATCATCCATCACTAATTTGTCAAATCAGTCCTCTCTCTCTCTCTCTCTCTCTCTCTCTCTCTCTCTCTCTATCTCTGTGTGTGTCAGAAATAACCATATGAACAAGGAACAAGGAGGAGAGAGAAATATTGATTTTTGATCTTGCTAAATACTACATCATTCTTTTTGTAGATTGGAGCATTGAAGAGTAAAAATTTGATGCATCCAACGTCCAAGAGCAAGAAGGAAATGGTTGTCAATACGAAAAGTCAAATTTTCATAAAAATGTAGGAGGCATCGAAAAAAAATGTGTTCCCCTCCCCCATGTCATTCCAATTCTTGATTAGTTTTCTTTCTTTAATCAAGGTTAAGACTAATCCCATTTTTATTTTTCACACTTGCACAACGTAGTTCTGACCTGGTTGAGGGGGCAAACAATCTCGGAATTGCGATCCACTGGATGAGCAACTTTCTAGCATCAAAATCTATCACCGTCAACTATGTCACATGCTTTCTCGCTTTTGGATCCAGTAGTTGCTTTATAATGCTAAACCTTGCGGTCATTAAATGGGGGGTCAAACAAACTTCGATTGACGAACGGACACTTACATTGGATTCCCAACATCGAAATGCATCTAGTAAAACTCTAGCTCCTTGATTTGCAACCATTTCACTTGGCACTAAAAATGCCTCTTTTACGGCTCCTCAATATCTTTTACACTTGAAATTTGGCTTTAAAATCTACTCTCATTGGCGACCATGAGATAGGGTGACCCAACTTGCCAAATCCACAAACTGATCTTCATAAATAAAAACCATAAAGAGCACTAAGCTACTACAAAGAAAATACACAACAGAGCAAAAACACAGCTTTCACTTGATTCCTTGATAAGATCAAAGCATAATTCCCACAAGGGATAGGCCAAGCATAATTTGACAGAGATCTAGAGCTAGTTGCTAATTAACTACTCCAACATAGAATAGCTAAAAAGGACTATCAAAAGAGTCATCCTGAGTGGTGGTCTAACTTACTGACCTAACCTAGGACAATTGGACTAGGAGCTCATACTAGGCGAGGAATCCTATAGCATGGTCTATATATTTTTCCCTTTTATCACATTTTTCTTCAGTATTTTATACTCAACCATGTAAAAAAGAGGGAGCTGAGCGTGTTGTGATCCAAGGAGAATAGGGCATCAACCTTAGGTCTTGTTGTGGTATCCAAGAACCTACCAAGTTCTTGCAAGGTAACACTAAATCCTTTTCTTTTTTCACTCACTTTTACTTTTTCTCCAACCATCCTTATTTCATGAGAAGAACTCCCTAATATAGTGTTGAAAGAACCCATAAAGCAAGGATGCCACTTGAACTTGGCACAAGAAGCTTCTACATAGCAACAAGCTCTCTTTAGGTACTCTATTGAATCTGTTTAGTGCAACACTAAAAAAAAACCATTAATCGCACCTCTACCAAACAAACAAATGACCCTCTTGTCCTAATCAATTCAAATATTAAATCCAACAAGAACGGACCTCTTGGCCTAACAAAATAAATCCATTTCACTACAAAATGACTGGCTCTCTTGGCCTAACCAGAAAATGCACAGTGAGGTAGAATGCTACTATCCAACTATTATAAAGCATTGTACTTGACTATCACTTTCAAGAGTTGATTCATGCAATATATCATGATGCTTTCTTCTTTTAGTTACTGTCATTGTCATTGTCAGTCTCTTACACAAGATTGTGTTTACGAGTCCTCTTGTGCAATAGTCTATCTATTGTCTATGTCATCATGAGTCTTGTATTCACCTTCCAACCTCCATAGCTCTTTCCATGCTCTAGATCCATCTTTCTAACACTTAGACCCATACTAAATGCATCAAATTATTAGCTAAACCCTTGCATAAATAACAAGGCGCATCCTATAGATATGTCATTGAATGATATAATGTGTCCATGAAAGAATATGTAGATGGTCAATTGCTAACTTACACATAACCCATACTAACCATTGGCAACCAAAATAGGATGTCAATAGCAAACAATCCCCACAGTAGCCTTGAACTAATATTAGGAGGCAATTTTAAAAACTCCTCATGACCACAATTAAAAAAGACATCTTCAACAAAGACATAATTAGCCAGAGAAACTACAAAGCAATTCAATTGTTGGGGAATAAGTTGGCATGTCATTGTCTCAAAGATCTCAAGGGCATCCAAGCTTGAATTATGGTACATCCTTAGAATAGGATCTCTTACACTATAGGTTTCATTTAATTGGTTGGTTATTAATTGCGAGTCACCTTTCACCAGCAATCGATGAATACCACCATGTCTGCCTAGATTTAGGCCCATGATCAAGGCCTTGTATTCTTCCATGTTATTCCCAAAAGCAATGCCTAAATACATTGCCATTTTTAAAACCACTCACGATGGGGATTTTTTATGACAACCCCAACACTCACATGCTTAGGAGGTCCTTGAGAAGCTCCATCAAAATACAATGTGTAAACCCAAGCTTCATTAATGTAGCTTGTCGAATGGCAATCAACCTACTCATACTTATGATAATCAAAGTCTAATCAAGAGAGAGAGTTAAGATAGATACAATCCCTCCTTCCTCACTAAACTCAATAGGGACACTAAAAAGAACTCCATGATAGTGGTGGCAATAGACCTTAATATCCCACATAAATGATCAATCTTGCCACTCACTAATATGATAACCCTTACTCCACCGAATCACTTTGCCTTGGTGGTATCACTGCTCTAAACATGGATGCTCAAGATAAGGAATGATTTTTCCCATCTAATAGTCTTGGTACCCTTTGCAAGTTTAAGCTACATCCTAGAGGACTTGCAATGGCACCAAGTTCAATGTTAATCCCTATACATAATAGGGATTTAGTTTATTAAAAATTTACTTTAGTTTTGAACTCTATCCCTTGCAAATTTGCTAAAAGGGCTATAGACCTATTCTTCCCTATACGAAAAATTTTGTAAGAACCATCCTGTTTGGGTTCCAAATTGCTAGGGAATAGCTCACAAAGAGCATCATAATATAAAGCCGATTGAACCCTAGCAAAATTATACTTATTAGCCCAAAGATCATAAAGTATTTTCATCAACTTCTTCCCTACTTCCTGATGTAACAAAGCTTGTAATAACCAAACCTTGTCAAGATGTGCAAGGGAAATGAGTCTTTTCTTGTAATGCTTTCTCGTCTCCCAAAGAATAATTTAGAGAAAACCTTATTGTAGGTAGCTTAATCTCCAAAGATAGAACACACTATTACCCATATACTAATTTAAAAGGGGTGTGGATTTTAGCTCTTTTAAACATCATATTATAAGCCCAAATAGCCGCATACAACATTTTATCCCAATCATGCTTACATTCAAAGATAGTCTTGGATAAAATCCCCTCAAAATGCTTATTGGTACTCTTTACTTGCCCATTAGCTTGGGGGTTATAGGGTGTGGTCTTATTATGTTTAATCTTTAGTGCTTACATCAAAGCCTCAATCACTTTATTCAAAAAATGTGTCCCATGATCAGAAACAAGTTTCTTACGTGGACCAAAATGGCAAACAATCAGCTCCAAAATAAAACTAGTTGTTTCCTTGGCATTATCCTTCATCATAGCACGCGATTTAGACCACTTCGTGAAATAGTTTATTGCCACAACAATATAACACTTTCACATAGTCAACGAAGGATGTATAGGTCCAACAAAATAAATAACCCACTTCTCAAATGCTAGTATAGCCATGATAGGAGTCAGTGGTGGGTGCTTCCTACTCTCACTATTATAATGGCTTTGATATGTATCACATCTCTTGACATACACAAATGCATCTTGGAAAATGGAGGGCCACCAATATCTAGCCCTCAAAGCTTTCTATGCAGTCAACAATCTAGTAAAGTACCCTCCACAAGTGGAGTCATGACACTCTTCTGAGATAAATGGAACCTCATCATGCATAACACAACAACCGATAAACATCATCGACCCCTTGCCGATATAGTGTTCCTACAATCAAGGCAAATTTCAAGGCTTGTTGTCTAATTTTCCTTTTTTCAACCTTTGATAAAGTGGCTCTAGCCTCTCTTATGGATAAATAGTACATTCTAGAAGCATATTAGGATGGAATGGAGGTTATATCAATTTTAAATAGACCCTCAAGGTCACTACCTTTTGCCAAGATTTCCTTTGGCTCATCGAAATCCACAAGGCATTTAATGATGCACTACAACTTTGGTGGCTTACTCCTAATTTAATAGTCAAACTTTTGCAAAGTGATTATCCACTTCTCAAGGTAGTTAGGTAGCTGCAACTTATTCAACAATAGTCTTAGCCCTTCTACCTTCGTATAAAATACTACATTTTCATATAGGATGTAGTTCATGAATTTCTTCATTGCAAAGACCATTCTAAGGCATAGTTTCTCCATATAGGTATAATTAATCTCGGATATTCCCAATTTGAAACTAGCAAATGTAATTGGATGGTACCACTTCTCCCAAATTTGGGCTAAATAGTAGCTCATACTATACATCGTAGCTGCTAAAAATATATAAAATATCTCACCTCTTTTAGATGCTTTTACCAATTCTTGATTCACATCCTTGAAGTTTACTTGACACAGATCACTCCAAATGAATAGACAATTAAAGGACAATAGATTCATCAATGAAAATATTCTCTCACTCAATGCATTAATAACGTGTCAATAATAGCCAACTAATGACAAAAAGCTATGCACTTCTTTAGGAGTATGTGGCAAGCTCATAGTGACATGACCTTTATCTTTTCAAGATTAGTTGCAGTACTAGCCGAGCTAACCACATGGCCCAATGATAATCCATAGGGCACTCCAAAGACTCATTTCCTTAGATTGAGAGCAATGCAAAATTACCTACACCACTCAAAATATTTTCATAATATAACAAACTATCTTTCCCTCTTGTATTGACTGCCCCAAGGTCATCAATAAGGACTTTCAACTCCTTTGGGGAAATATCACCAAAAGTTTTATCAGTCGTACGTTGCCAAGATACATAGATGTTGTTTTCAACTTATCTTTCTCTGTGATAGCCATTTGGTTATAATCGATAAAGTAATCCATAAACGAGTAGATATCCCTACATGCTAACTAATCTAGAATCTGATCAATAAATGGAAGTGGATACTAATCTTTAACTGTTTCTCTATTAAGCTCCCTAAAATCTATGCAAAGCTGAATTCGATTATTCTTTTTTTTAATAACTACTAGTGAACACCACTCCATGTGTTATATAGGAAATATTATGCTAATTTTTCCCTTATCTCAAAAGGTGTACACCTTACTTTTTGTCGAATAAGCTAGCTACCTTTCTTCAGAGGAATAGTATGTATAGCCAAACTAGGAGGAATACCTCTCTGAAAGAGAAGTAGAGCCTAGGAGGAAGAAGCTTGGCGGTGAGAGCTATGGCGGATGGAGAGCAAGAGCAAGAGTGAGAGAGAGAAACTCAAAGTGGGAACTCCAACAACCACAATGTGTGGCCAGGCCTTCCTTTATTCAAACTGTTACTAAAAGAATAAAGAATAAGTGACTGTGACGGGCGTCCGCCACCTGCAGTGCGCAGTGGCAGGTACTATCTGTGTAGTAATACACGGGCCGCTAGGAGGAGGTGCCTTTACCCCCAACAACCTTGCACTTAAAGGCAAATCTGCCCCAGTGAGAGAGAAAAGAAAAGAAAACACAGTACAACATGGACACATGTACAAGAGGATGAGGAAAAAAAGGCGTCATCTCATCCAACGCCCATCAATCTCTTGAGGAAGGTAAAGCGCTCTGTAGTGAGGCTCTTTGTGAGCAAGTCTGCAAGATTCTGCTCAGTCAGAATCTTGACAAGGTCAACAGACCTGTCCTCAACGATCTCACGAATGAAGTGATACCTCACCTCAATATGTTTCGTCTTTGCATGAAAGAACGGATTCTTGGCCAAGTGAATGGCACTCATAGAATTCGAATGCAGCATAGACATAACATCTGTCATACCAAGGTCTGCAATCAAACGGCCTAACCAAATAGCCTCCTTGTAAGCCTCTATGGTTGCAATATACTCAGCCTCTGTAGTAGAAAGAGCCATACATTTTTGCGCCATGGACATCCAAGAGATAGATAGCCCCTCCAACATAAGTGACCAGAAGTGGACTTCCTACTATCTGCATGTCTTGCGTAATCAGAGTCAGTGTATCCCACGACTCATGTATCCTAGCTACCATAGCAAATACACATATTTGTTGTGTCCTTTAGGTACCTCATGATACCCTTCATGGCATCCCAATGTTTCTTGCCAAGTGTAGCCATATAACGTGCCACAACCCCAACTGCAAAAGCAATATCTAGACGGGTGGCTATCATGGCATACATAAGACTGCCCATGGCTAATGCATAGGTAATCTTGGCTATCTCGGCCCTCTGCTCATCTGTCTGCAGACAATTGGCCTGTGAAGCCTTCACATAAGAAGGTAATAGATAGCCAATAGGCTTAACATCCTGCATACGGAAGTGCTCAACGACTTTATGAATGTACTCCCTCTGTGAGAGATACAGTAGTCCCTGAGATCTGTTGCGTGTAATGCGCATACGAAGTATATGAGAGGCCTGTCCCAAATCTTTCATCTCAAAGCTCTTCTTGAGCTAAGCCTTAAGAGAATTTAGATCTTCATGAGCTATCCCTGCTAAAATCATGTCATCTACATAGAGTACCAAAATTAGTAAAGAACCATCACAAGCTTTCTACGTGTACAAACACGGATCCATAGCGCTGCAGCTATAGCCTTGTGATTGCATGAAGGTATCAAACTTATGGTACCATTCCCTGGGTGCTTGCTTCAAGCCATATAGAATCTTCTTTAGCTTGCACATTAGGTGTTCCCTACTAGGGTCTGCAAAGCCCTTAGGCTGCTCCATGTAAATCTCATCATACAAGTCCCCATATAAAAAAGCCGTCTTGACATCCATCTGGTACAAGTCCAGGTCAAGATGTGCAACCAAAGCCAAGTCTAAGCGTAGGGTGGTCATCTTGACCATAGGAGAAAAGACCATCAAAGTCAACACCATGCTCCTGTTGAAGGATGGATTTTAGGCCCCGGAACATGCCTAAAAATAGGAGAAAAATGTGGAAATGCGGGGGAAAATGCTCAACCACGAAGGCCGCAGCTCGACCTAGGACGATTTTAAGCATCAAGTGCTTGACGGGCGCCCGTACGACACTCCGAGAATTTTCATAATTTTTCCATGCGCCTGTGCTAGTCAGTGGAGCTTCCGGTCAGTGCAGGATGTCGAGACGAGTTCATAGAAATTTTCAGACGGACGATTGGAGTCCGTACGCAGAAGATGGCCCGAAACCGGTCGGGGTGCCCAAAGGGGGGCCCAAATTGGGAAATCCCAAGAGGTGTAAGGGAGGGGGGGTGACCTTTGGCACCCCCCCTCCAAAAAACGTGATGTAGGGGGGGTGGGGGGGGGGGGGCGGCTGTTTTTCAGCCGCTGAAAAAATCGCGCCCCCCCCCCCCCCCCCCCCCCCAATCATGATGAGGCTTCATACACAAGCCATGAAGATGATCAGGCCGGGCTTCTGCCTCTAGTCTACGCTCCGTATCGCTGGTCTCCGCTCCCGCAATGGTGGACTGTAGAGAGAGAGAGAGAGAGAAAATCAGTCTTTCTCTCTCCTCCCTCTCTCTCCTCTTAACCCCCGTTCATGCGTGGAAGAGTAGAATGGAAATGGATGGCCGGATGGATGCCGATTCTTGACGAGACTGAAGGGCAATGCATAATCATTGTAGATTGCTGATTCCAAGTGGAATTCATGGCTGGAAATCAGTCGTGGGACGTGCCAAATTTAATGGAAAAACCCGCAAGACACGGTAATAATTGTTTTTTCAAAGAAAATGGCATTTTGGTGCAAATTTGGTTGATAAAAATGTGTTCATATGGATTGAGTTTTGAGTATGTCGTGCTTTGATCTGTTTTCTGGCTGTTCATTATTTAAAAATCAGAAAAACATGTGTGGGATAGCAGAAAATGGAAAACCGAGACACGAAAAACCATAAAAATGAAGGAAAATAGGGTTTTTTGGGCTAAAAATTATGCAATAAATTAATCCACACCTACTAAAATTCTTTTTTTTTGCTGAAATGAACTAAGGGCCACAGCCCATAAACTGAACTTAATTTTCAGCAATTAAAAAATGGGAGAAAACGGGAAAAATTGCAAGAAAATGGTGGAAAAACCCTAAAAAATAGGGGAAAATTATATTTTGGGCTTCGAAAAATTAGGAAAATTATGAGTAATGTCCGTGAATGTATAGTGAGGCTGAGGCATGAAGATTTGCTTCAGATCAGCCTTGCTTCCATGTTTTAGTTCGGTTTTGTCCGCTTTTGATATGAAATTTAATGGAAAAAGCCGTAAAATGCCATGCAACGAAGCATACAATCGTTAGAAAGAAACCATGAAAGGGATGTTTTTGCACTTGTGCACGATACTGTTTTGCTAAATGTTTGAGCACTAGACATCCACCAAATGCATGGAGCATGGAAAAGAATTTAAAAGTATCAGTGATCAGCTCCTGGACATGCATTGCAATTGGTTTATGAGGACATGACCTACGTTGAGAGGCAGTGAGATACCCATGCTGTAGGCTAGTCGTGGGATCCTAGAGGGGAAATCAAGTAAGGACAATGGTACATTCCTGGACACGTTTATTTGGTACCTTGAGCGACGTTTGTGCGGAATGTCTAAGTGTTGAGCGACGTATCGAGGGGCCAATCCCCAAGGTGTAGGAGAGTCGCAGAGGGTTGACGGCATTCAGCCGTAGGAGGAACCCCATGTGTATGTGATTCGAGCCTTTTGGCTATGAGAAAGGGACTCCCTCTGAGGAGTAGTGGGCTAGGATCAGTTGGACTACAACGTATTACAAACGCAATGTTTAGGAAGGCAGAGATTTTGATAGACGCTCCTGGCCGCGAAGCCGAGGGGTTGTCTTGTGCGTAGTGACGAGGTCCGGCTAGTGCATGAGCCAGTGCCGGCCCGTTTTTAGGTCCATCAGTGGTGCGTCTGTCGGGAGCCGCTTAAAAGTGGCGGTTCTCGAATCCTGGTTGTTTAGGGACCAACTAGCAGTTTATGCCAAAGGATACTGAGATTGATCCATTATTTATTGATAAGCATCGTCTAGCAGAAATCCAAAAGCAAGAAAGAGACGAAAGAGCTAGGCGACGTGCTGAAATTTTTAGGAGATATTCTCCTAAGCGTAGCGGCGCTGAACCCTTACGAGGGAGTGGATCTAGTGGTCTTGGGGCCACAAGCAATAAGTTAGGAGAAGGTGGAAGCTCTAGTGCTCCCCTTCCTTCTATAAGCCAGTCCACGTCAAGTACGGGAGGTGTAACCCCACCGTCCCCTATTCCTAGTGCAAATCCAATTCTTGTCATGGCGCAGCCTATTGCAATTCCAGCAGGAACGACGGATTTGCCGGCTCTAGGTTACCCGCTACCCATTTTTAATGGGCTAGTTGAGGAAGATGCGGAACTCCACATTAGGGAGTTTCAAAAGTTGATGTTTAACTGTCGCATTCAAGAAGAAGGACATTTAATGATGTTCTTCAATATGACTCTAAAAGGAAGAGCCGCTATATGGTATCATGGTTTAGAAGCCGAAACCATATTGAACATTGATGCATTTTATGGAGCTTTTCGAAGGGAGTTTGCCCCTGAAAGGGGTGGGCAATATTGGTTGCGTGTACTCAACGTGACCCGCCAAGAACCACACGAGGATATTCGTGCTTATGCAAATAAAATAAAAGAGGTTTTCCGTAAGTTGGGCACCTCTATTCCCATCCCCGCAGCTGCCCAATTGCAATATTTCCTACATGGTTTGGACTTTAATATCCAATTGCAGTTGAGTAGTGTCCCCTTGGGGGATATAGATACTGCCATTACATGAGCACAAGAGGTGGAATCCCGATTACAAGCAGCCTATGCTTCTCGCAGCAATTCGAATATGGGTTTAGTATTGGGAAACAATATGGCAATGGCCAATGGCAGTAGTGGTCAAGGGATAGCGATGGCTAATCCTAATGGGAGAGGAAACATGATGCAGAATGTCCCTTTATTACCAGCTCCCCCTAGCATGTCGATGCCTACGGGCAGTCAAATAGCTCCAAGTGGTGGAGGCCAGGCGGTCAATGCTAATACCATGCCTGTGGCTCAACAACCAGTACCTAATCGAATTGTTAGGCCGATGGAACGACAGGGTAATGACCAAGGCTATGAGTCGAGTTCTTCCAATGTTCTTGGCGAGGTTAAGGACATGATGAAGCATTATACCAACATGATTATGGAGCAGTATCGGCAAATAGCCGTTGATGTCAACTTCCTTAAAAAACAACAAAATTTGATAGGAAGTAGATACCCAGATGAGGGTGCACCTTCGAGGTTTAGTTGCAAATGGTGTGGTGGGCAGCACTATCCAAGGAATTGCCCAAATGTTAAGTGCGACATTTGTGGAAAATCTGGCCATTTAGCAGCTACTTGCTGGAGTAAGATCAGTTCCCTCCAGCGAGGAAGTCGGCAACCAGGGCATGTTAATCATCGAGCCTAAGGAAATGATTCACAGCGAGAAGATGGGCCTAAAAAAATACTTCAACGACCAAAGACTACAGTGGAAGAGCTACCAAGTGGTAGTGGGGTTAGTTTGATTGAGGCTGTAAGCGCTAATGATGCTGAAACCTCTAATCTACGAGCTGTCCTTACAAGAGGTCAAAAGGGTAGAGAAGCCGACAAGGATAAGCCTGTCGACGGAAACCCTAAACAAGGCGACAAAGGAACGCAAGTTCTGGATCCTGCCATGGAAGGGGGACCTTTGAAGCCCGTAGAAAGTAAAGCCGATAAGGAACCACCAAAGAAGAAGGTGAAAGTTAAGAAAGAGGCAATAAAGCCAGTTCAGCGACCTAAAGAGCGGATGGTTTGGCGTGAAAAGCGAGCTCTATCGAACTATCATGAATTCGATTTGGCGAGCTCTCTTTGCGAAGTCAAGCCGGATGTGAATCTCTTATAGCTTATTAAGCTTTCCCCAGGAGTACGTAAGGAATTTAGAAAGATTCTACGTACCGGGTATATCGTAGAACATTTGGGTATTGCGCGAGTTGGTGATGACTGGTTCGAGCATGCTGAGAAGCATTGCCCAAGGGTTGTAGCCTATGTCGATGGGATATTAGTAGATTATGCCATTGTCGACACGGGATCATCTGTTAACATTATGAGTTCTAAACTGATGGAAAGGTTGGGTCTTGCGATTCAGAAAGATACCTCCACAATTCTTAGAATGGCAGATGATAGTTTGAGACAGCCGGAAGGTTGCATTACTAAGGTCCATGTCACTGTTGCAAATGTAGAATGCATGTTGGACTTTAGGGTGATTCGTTTTGCAGGGCGGCCAAGTTACCAAGTATTACTCGGACGACCTTGGATCTTGCAAGCGGACTGCCAAGTAGATATACCCGCCGGTCGACTGATATTCGGTAGAGGTGCCCAGCGTGTGGTGGTTGATGCTTATCCTGAGTCCCCGCAAAGTGAGAGAGCTCCTCTATCTTCTACAGAATTGGAGACATTAGAAGATTTATCTGCCAGTGAGACATCATCGAGTGATGAGTCTAAAGAGGGATCCACCACAGAGGACATCTATCAGATCACTTTGAACGAGCCGATAGAGGGCCAAGATCGTATAAGAGATGCAGATGTTATCGAGCTAGACCTTGGTACGCTTGATGATTCGCGGCCAATCAAATTAGGTTCTATGCTTAGCTCAGCAGAAAGGGAGGACTATGTGGCCTTGATCCAGGAATTCCGTGATATCTTTGCCTGGAGTTATGATGAGTTGAGAGGCATTACTCCTAGTCTTGCTGTTCATACAATTCCGTTGAAAGAGGGCAGTCGTCCTGTACGGCAGAAAGTAAGGCGTATGCCTTTCGAATTGAGGGACGGCCTGTTTGAAGAGTTACAAAAGCTTCGAAAAGTGGGTTTGATTTTTCCTGTGCAACACACGGAATGGTGTTTGCCAGTTGTGATTAGAAAAAAGAAGAATAATCAAATCCGTTTATGTGTAGACTTTAGAGAGCTGAATAAGCAGACAGTTAAGGACTACTACCCGTTACCATTTATTGACCAGATTTTGGATCAATTAGCGGGTAGGGAGATATATTCGTTTATGGATTGCTTTGCAGGATATAACCAAATGGCAATTGCAGAAGAGGACAAGTTGAAAACAACTTTCATTACTGTATTTGGTACTTTTGCGTACCATGTGATGGCCTTTGGTTTATGCAATACGCCTGGTTTGTGGCAACGAACAGCAGATAAGACATTCGGTGACATATCCCCTGAAGAGTTGAAGGTGTTTATTGATGACTTAGGGGCCGCTACCGTGAGAGTGAGGCAGTTGATCATTTTAAGAAAATGCTTCGAGCGCTGTAGACAATTCTGCATCGCCCTAAACCCACGGAAGTGTGTTTTTGGAGTACCTTATGGGCTGTTGTTGGGTCATGTGGTCAGTTCGGTGGGAATTGCGACAGACCCCGAGAAGGTTAAAGTTATAGTTGCCATGGGTCCACCACGCACTCCGAAGGAAGTTCATAGCTTTCTGTCTTTGGTTGGTTACTACCGAAGATTCATCAACACCTTAGCAGAAAGAACGTTGCCGCTTACAAATTTATTGTCCTTTAGCTGTTCGTTTGTATGGGGTGACCCTTGTAAGGTAGCATTCGAGGATGTGAAACAAGAGCTAGCAAGAGCGCCCGTTTTAAAAGCACCTAAAAGAGGTGAGGTGTTTTATATATTTTCAGCAGCCACCATGTATAGTATCAGCTGCTGCTGTTTAGCCCAAATTTGGGAAGAGAAGTGGTACCACCCGATTGATTTTGCTAGCCGGAAGCTAGGGGTATTCGAAATCAATTATACTTACATGGAGAAATTGTGTCTAGCGATGGTCTTTGGGACCAATAAATTCAGGCATTACATTCTCTATGAGAAAGTCGTGCTTTATACGAAGGCGGAGGGACTTCGTTGATGAATAAGTTACAGCTGCCTGATCGTCTAGCAAAGTGGTTAATCACTTTGCAGGAATTTGATTATGAAATCAAGAGTAAGCCACCAAGGTTGCAAGGCATCGTGGAATGTCTAGTGGACTTTGGGGAGCCGAAAGAATCTGTGGCTGAAGGTAGTGACATGGATTTGTTACTTAAGATAGATACGGCATCTATTCCCTCCTGGTATGCTGCAATAATGCATTATTTATCAACGGGAGAGGCAGGATCTGAACTATCTAAAGCTGAGAGAAGGAAAATTAAGCAGCAAGTGTTAAAGTTTGCTTTGATCGCAGGTACATTATATCGGCAAGGGGTTGATGATATCTATCGCCGGTGTGTGATGCCTGAGGAGGTGCCCTTCATTTTGGAAGAGTGCCATGATTCTGCTTGCGGTGGCCATTTTGCTGGACGGCTTATAGCACAAAAGGCTTTGAGAGTAGGTTATTGGTGGCCTGCCATCTTCCAAGTTGCGTTTGCGTATGTTAAGCGATGCGATATTTGCCAACGGCATGATAGTCGAGAGAATAGGAAACGACCACTCACCCCTATTATGGCGATACTTCCATTTGAGAAGTGGGGAATAGACTTTGTGGGTCCTATTACTCCGTCGTCGACTACGCAAAAGAGGTACATCATTGTCGCAACTGACTACTTCACAAAGTGGTCAGAAGCACATGCAACAAGGAAAGATGATGCTAAAGAAACTGCTAGTTTCCTTTTAGAGCAAATAATATGCCGGTTTGGTCCACCGAAAGAATTAGTATCGGATCGCGGAATCCATTTCCTGAATAAGGTGATTAAAGGTTTGACAGAGATGTGGCAAATCAAGCATAACAAGACAACCCCATATAATCCGCAAGCCAATGGGCAAGTTGAAAGTACCAACAAGCAGCTTGTGGGCATCCTGTCCAAAATTGTGTCGGAAAAGAAACGGGATTGGGATAAAAAGTTATACGTGGCAGTGTGGGCTTATAATACGACTTTCAAACGAGCCACTGGCCATACCCCGTTCAAATTAGTATATGGGGAGGAGTGTGTCTTGCCTTTAGAAATTGAGCTGCCGACTATTCGGTTTGCCATCAATCATTCTTTGAGCGATGAAGACGCACTTTTTGAACGCTTGACGACACTGGCACATTTAGATGAGCTTAAGTTGCAGAGCTTATTGCACCAAGAAGTGGCAAAGCGCCGAATGAAGCAGCTACACGACCTCAAAGCCAAGAAATACACCTTCAAGAAAGGACAGCTTGTTCTGTATTATGACGCACGACGAGAATTATTTCCAGGCAAGCTAAAACCCAAATGGGATGGGCCCTATAGGATCGTTAGAATAGGAAAGAATAAATCTACAGTGTTGTTAAGGGGATAGAATTTAAAAATAAGGTTAATCTTAATAAGATTAAACCTTATTATTTCTGACTGCACTAATGCTATGACTGCCTTGCAGGTCTAGGCTAGATCGATCAAACATCTGCAAGGAAATCGTGATAGAGGTTGATGGGTCGTCTGATCCCTTATTTAGAACACCCATATTTAGAGCAAAGGTATCATCAGGGAAAGCTCATTTGGTGGAGCAAAGGATACAAGGTGATTGAGCAAGAAGGCAGGACATTTATTTGGGAGATCAAGGTCTCCTGCCATCACTGCCTACAAATTTTGACGAGTATCCCTGTTGAATTCAATGACGATGGAGGGATGGAACCTACAGTCCACCCATTGAATATGCTTAATTTCGATTACCATAATTAGAGTAGAGTTCAAGATGGCAGAATATGTAAACCCTTTATGGACGTACACTTTGTACTTTGATGGGGCGTCCAGGGGTCCATGCAAAAAAGGAAGTGTAGGAGTTGTCATCCGAGACACCCGACGACGCATTGTCATGAAGTTAGCTGTTTATCTCGGGGTGAATTTTACCAATAACATGGCAGAATACAAAGCCCTGATTATGGGTTTGAATATTGTGAAGAAGGGTGGTATCCGCCAGTTGTTGGTGAAAGGGGACTCTCAGTTGGTTTTAAATCAACTCAATGGGACGTACATGGTACGAAACCCCATCCTTTGTATGTACCATCATACTGCCATAGCCCTGCTAGACGAATTTGACAGAGTGTCTTTTCAGCTGATTCCACGGAATTGGAATCAGTTTGCCGATTCTTTGGCTAATCTTGCGTATGAAGAGGACCTCTTCTTTAATTGTGGCCCTTGTCCCAATATATCTATTGATGCTGAGACAGGACCTGGTCGGTTGTGGGGTATGCTTTCTAAACATGCCCTCTTTGGCAGACGATGGTTAATTTGGGTGATGCAGAGGGTAAGCGAGACTCATCTGCCGTTATTATCTTGGACCCATAGACTGATTCGACGACATGTGATGTGCACACCTCTTGCGATATACGCAGGAGGGATAGGTCATAATTTAATGCATCTAGTTTAGGGCTACGAGCCTTTGTTCCCCTGGGAATAGTATGCTTTGATGTCTATCATGGTTGTTTCCAGGAGGATGTTATGCAAAGTCATGTTTGATTTCATTAGGCCAAGAGGGCCATTTCCCTGTCTAGTGCGGGTGCGTTTAATCGGGTTTTTGTTTTAAGTGTTGTGCTGGACAGATTTCGTGGTTCATGGACTTTGGTGGAGCCTGGCGGAGCCTTTACTGCGATGGAAGCTTCTTATGGCCAATCCAGGTGATATTTCTCCTTTACGAGTATCTTTCTTTCCTGTTATATGTGTATTTGTACTTGTCAAGGGGACACATTTTTGTTAGGGATCGGCAACCAAGGCATGAAGTCCCAAGTTTAGGCTAAGTATGTTTGAGGGAGGTTGGAGTAGTCATTGCCTCCTGTAAAGACATTGTCCGACATCGAAAGACCTGTTTTAGAGGGACGCCCTAGTGGCCCTGTTCTGCTAACCTGCTAGGCAGCCGTTCTAGGAGTTCTTGTTAGTAGTGAGGCAGTTAGAAAAGCCTGTCAGCAGATAATACTAATGATGCCAAGAAATCGGGCACATCCTAACAGATGAATATAAATACGAAGTTGTGTAAAAAGGGGTTCTAACCCCTATCAAAGAAAAGAACAGAAATGAAAATATATAAGCAGTTGATCATTGCCTTGCGAGGGCCTGGTAGGTTCCTGGGGACGAGTCAGACCCGGGGCCGATACCTTGTCTTCCTAGGGGTGGCTTCTTGCTGCAAACCAAATGAAAGACCAAAACAATGAAGGTTGGAGCGAAAATAAAAGTGAGCGTTAGAAAAGGATTAAGTGTCACCTTGCGAGGGCTTGATAGGTTCTTGGGTGCCGAGACAGGTCCTGAGACCGATGCCCTGTTCTCCTTGGGTCGCTACGCTCAGCTCCCTCCTTTTTACATGCCCAAGTATGTCAATAAAATAAAAACCCTAAAAGAAGAAATGTACTGAAAGAACATATTCTTTGATCAGGCTATAGGAGTCCTCGCCTTGTAGGAGCTCCTAGTTGTGTTGTCTTTAGTTGGTAAGTAGTTCAGATTACCACTTAGGGCAACCTCTTTGATAGGTCTTTTAGTTTGGCTGTGTTGGAGCAGTTGGTTAGTGACTCACTTCGGGTCTTCTATTAGATGATGCTAGGCCTATTCCTTGTGGATGTCATGCCTTGGTTCTGTCCAAGGGTAGGGGGAGCATTGTGCTGAGTTTTAGTATATATTTGTTTTGTATCAGTTTGATGCTTCTTTGGTTGTTTATGTGCAGATATGTTCGTGGGTTCGACGGACTGAGTCGTCCTATCCCGTGGTCGCCAATGAAGGATGGATTTTAGGCCCCGGAACGTGCCTAAAAATAGGAGAAAAATGTGGAAATGTGGGGGAAAATGCTCAACCACGAAGGCGGCAGCTCGACCTAGGACGATTTTAAGCGTCAAGTGCTTGACGGGCGCCCGTACGACACTCCGAGAATTTTCATAATTTTTTCGTGCACCTCTACCAGTCAGTGGAGCTGTCGGTCAATGCAGGATGTCGAGACGAGTTCATAGAAATTTTCAGACGGACGATCGGAGTCCGTACGCGGAAGATGGCCCGAAACCGGCCGGGGTGCCCAAAGGGGGGTCCAAATTGGGAAATCCCAAGAGGTGTAAGGGAGGGGGGTGACCTTTGGCACCCCCCCCCCCCCCCCCCCTTCCAAAAAACGTGATGTGGGGGGGGGGGGGGCAGCTGTTTTTCAGCCGCCGAAAAAATCGCGCCACGCCCCCCCCCCCCCCCCCCCCCCCCCCCCCCCCCCCCCCCACAATCATGATGAGGCTTCATACACAAGCCATGAAGATGATCAGGCCGGGCTTCTGCCTCTAGTCTACGCTCCGTATCGCCGGTCTCCGCTCCCGCAATGGTGGACTGTAGAGAGAGAGAGAAAATCAGTCTTTCTCTCTCCTCCCTCTCTCTCCTCTTAACCCCCGTTCATGCGTAGAAGAGTAGAATGGAAATGGATGGCCGGATGGATGCCGATTCTTGACGAGACTGAAGGGCAATGCATAATCATTGTAGATTGCTGATTCCAAGTGGAATTCATGGCTGGAAATCAGTCGTGGGACGTGCCAAATTTAATGGAAAAACCCGCAAGACACGGTAATAATTGTTTTTTCAAAGAAAATGGCATTTTGGTGCAAATTTGGTTAATAAAAATGTGTTCATATGGATTGAGTTTTGAGTATGTCGTGCTTTGAGCTGTTTTTTGGCTGTTCATTATTTAAAAATCAGAAAAACATGTGTGGGATAGCAGAAAATGGAAAACCGAGACACGAAAAACCATAAAAATGAAGGAAAATAGGGTTTTTTGGGCTAAAAATGATGCAATAAATTAATCCACACCTACTAAAATTCTTGTTTCTGCTGAAATGAACTAAGGGCCACAGCCCATAAACTGAAATTAATTTTTAGCAATTAAAAAATGGGAAAAATTGCAAGAAAATGGTGGAAAAACCCTAAAAAATAGGGAAAAATTATATTTTGGGCTTCGAAAAATTAGGAAAATTATGAGTAATGTCCGCGAATGTATAGTGAGGCTAAGGCATGAAGATTTGCTTCAGATCAGCCTTGCTTCCATGTTTTAGTTCGGTTTTGTCCGCTTTTGATATGAAATTTAATGGAAAAAGCCGTAAAATGCCATGCAACGAAGCATACAATCGTTAGAAAGAAACCATGAAAGGGATGTTTTTGCACTTGTGCACGATACTGTTTTGCTAAATGTTTGAGCACTAGACATCCACCAAATGCATGGAGCATGGAAAAGAATTTAAAAGTATCAGTGATCAACTCCTGGACATGCATTGCAATTGGTTTATGAGGACATGACCTACGTTGAGAGGCAGTGAGATACCCATGCTGTAGGCTAGTCGTGGGATCCTAGAGGGGAAATCAAGTAAGGATAATGGTACATTCCTGGACACGTTTATTTGGTACCTTGAGCGACGTTTGTGCGGAATGTCTAAGTGTTGAGCGATGCATCGAGGGGCCAATCCCCAAGGTGTAGGAGAGTCGCAGAGGGTTGACGGCATTCAGCCGTAGGAGGAACCCCATGTGTATGTGATTCGAGCCTTTTGGCTATGAGAAAGGGACTCCCTCTGAGGAGTAGTGGGCTAGGATCAGTTGGACTACAACGTATTACAAACGCAATGTTTAGGAAGGCAGAGATTTTGATAGACGCTCTTGGCCGCGAGGCCGAGGGGTTGTCTTGTGCATAGTGACGAGGTCCGGCTAGTGCATGAGCCAGTGCTGGCCCATTTTTAGGTCTATCACCTGCTTAAAGCCCTTAATAACCAATCAAGCATTGTATGCCGGCTTGGGGTGTCCATGGGATACTTTTCAGCTTCTATACCCACTTGCATGGCAAAGCCTTCTTACCATGAGGCAAGGAAACCAAATCCCAAGTCTGATTCTTATGCAATGAGTCAATCTCAGACTGCATAGCCCTGACAATCACCCCTGTGCATAGCCTCATCATAAGTGAGAGGATCTCTTGCATCTATAACCAATACATAATCCATAGAGGGCACAAAATGGTCAGGAGGTCATCTATATCTAATAGAACGCCTCAACCGAGGCTCTGCTTCCTGACCAACATCCTGTCTAACATCAGCATGTCTTACAGTTAGGCCATGAGCATCACGTGATGCTGCACGCTATCTAGCACGGGCTGTACGGGAGTAGGTGGCTCCTCCTGAAAGATAACTTTGCGTACCTCAACCACTTTCTCAGGATGCTTATGCATTTTGTCCTCATAAAAGATGACACCATGGTTGCAGATCACTTTTCGCACCTGCGGATCCCATAGAGGTAACCTATCTCTCCTGAATCTCCATAGCCAATGAAAATGCATTTGACACTTTTAGGATCTAGCTTATTGCATTTGTCCTTGGGCACATGGTAGAATGCCTCACATCTAAAGACACACAAATGATCATAAGAGGGGGGCTTGCCTGCCCATACCTCCTCTGCAACCTGAAAGTCAATGTCACTGCTAGGTGACCTATTAATGAGATGCACTACAGTAGTAAGTGCCTCAACCCAAAAGTGCTGTCGTAAGCCAACTTGGCTAAGCATGCTACAAACCCTTTCCTGAATGGTCCTATTCATGCGTTCAGTCATACCATTTTGGGGAGGGGTATAAGGGGTGGTCAACTGATGCTTAATACCCCGCTCATCACAAAACTGCTCAAAAGCAGGTGATACATACTCACCCCCATTATTTGACCTTAAGCATTTCAGTCTATTCCCAAACTAGTTCTTTGCTAATGCAAGACAATGCTGAAATGTGTCTAAGACATCGGATTTTCTCTTTATGGGATAAGCCCAAACCTCACGTGAGTAATCATCTATGAAAGTAACAAAATACTTTGCTCCACCTAGGCATGGGCCCACATACATTTGAGTGCACAAGAGCCAAGGGCTCACCCATGCGTTTCTTACTAGACTTTTTATGTGTATTCCTAGTTTGCCTGCCATACAAACAATGATCACAAGAATCAAAATGTGAAGAGTCAAAAGGTGGAAGATACTGCAAAGCACGGACTATTTTCATTCCTTTAAGGGACATATGTCCCAAACGAGCATGCCAAAGGGATACATGGGGGATAGAACCCACATACAAAACATGATCCAATGTAGCTCTAGATATAAGTAAGGGATAGAGGCTACCAGACTTGGCACTCTTACAAGTGTGCAAGCTTGCCACGAGTAATCTTCCATGTATAGTCTCCAAAAGACACAAAATACCCTGCATCATCAAGCTATCCAGCTAACATAAGGCTGTGAGTCAACGCAGGTACATGGCGTACATCATGCAAAATAAAAGAACTACTAGAAGGAAACTGTAGCCTAACATCTCCAATGCCCACAATGTTAAGAGACCTATCATCACCTAGATGCACAGAACCAGACATGGTACGATAGGTATGAAACCAATCTCTACAGGGTGTCACATGAAAGGACGCACCCGAATCCAAGAGCCAGCACTACGCATACATAGAATGTATCTCAGAAGCCTGTAAGGCATTGTATGAAGAAGTTGCAAGTATGTAATCATCATCTGAATCAATGCCCTGCATAACATCAACCTCTTCTATCTTCACACTAGAATTTGTAGGTACAATACTGCACTGAGAAGTCTTTTCTTGCACTTTCTCTTTTTCCTTTTCCTTGCACTTATCATCACGCATCTTATGGCATTGTGGCCTAATATGTCCTGCTTTCCACAATTATGACAAGTAAGATTAGACTTCCATCCACGGGACTTACTGTGACCATGTGACTTTGACCTAGATTTCTGAGAGTCCTTTCCCTTATGATCATTATCATGACTGCCATGTCTGCCACCTCTAACGGTCGATACATGTGAAGAGTGGGAAGCATCATTGTTTTTCATGTTGATGTCCTCAGTCAATAAAGCACTCTCAACATCGTTGATTTTCAACCCATCAAGCTTGTTTGTGCATATGGTAGTACGGAAGACATCCCATGATTCAAGCAAGGTGCCAAGCAAAAACAACGGGTGCAAGTTGTCTTTGAACTCAATACCCTATGACAATAGATTCTTCATGATAGCAAGAAACCACTGAAATGAGATGATAGGGATGTCCCCTCCTTCATGCAAAGGTCCATTAACTGCTTCAGCCAAAACATTGTGACGTAGGACTCTGCTGCGCATAAAGCTCATGAATCTTCTCCCATAAGTCCCATGCACTCTGATTCTTATCTTCAACAACATTATGATGGACCTCTTCTAAGAGTGACAAGATAATGGTAGACTTGCATAGCTCATCAACTTCCATCCAAACATCATCATCCATATCCTCAAGTTTAGCACCCTTGAAATGCAATGGTTTAATCTGTAACTTCTGTACCAAAACTTGCCATATTTGGGACTTCCAATACCCATACCATCCAACTTGGCAATGTTAAAGAGAGTTGTGTCTTTCAGATACTATCCCAAATCAAAGAAAAAATGCAAAATTACAGGTTGTTGTAATTAGCAGAAAATGCACTAAAACCACTGCTAAAATTGGCTGAAAGAGTGGAAAGTACCAAGAGAACCACTTGTCCACCAAATATGACCAAGATAATATCAAATAGTAAGCATGACCCTCATACAAATGCTCGAAATCTGCAAATTTCAGCTTGCTGGAATAAATTACAGCAGTATGTAAAATTGTCCCAAAGTGAAGCAATCACTGATACATATGTCACTGCAACTGCCAGGTAGCAAGATACATCCAATAGTGAGTGTCAAGGGGCAAGAAGATACCAAGAACTGTCAAACCAATAACCTGTTAGGCAAGATACATCTCATAGGTCTAGAAGTCATGCATGTAATGGGTCTTGGGGTAAGAGAAGAGACCAAACAAAAGCACAATTGATAGAGCAAGAAGCTCAATGCATAATCATCCAAAATGCAGACAAAATTGACAAACTTTTGACAGAGATGGGTGCTACCCCAATAGGCGTATCAAATCAGCCCACTACAGATTAGTTGCAAACATAAAGCTCTTAAAAGAGCAAATGCACGTAACTGTTCCACAAGCTCAAGCTCAAGTGTAAGTAAAATTCTGTGTACATCTGAATATGCCAAGAGGCTCCCACTGGAAGTAAAGTCAGATGCAAATAGAGCAATCAATGCTCAAATACATCGAGTACATAGCATCAGATATGCCAAATCCTAGTAGGGTACATCTGAAGCATAAATCCCAAGCTATCTCCGACCCGTAAAGCATAAGCTTGAAAGCATTCAAATAACATGTAACTGACAACCAAATGTAATGCCTAGTAGGTCCAAAATGCTCAAATACATCCAAAGACGAAGCTCCAAGTGGTTGTCATGCATGGGCAAACCAAGTGGCATCCATATCTGATCAAAGCATAAATGCAAGAAGCCCAAATGTCAAGCAGTGACAATAGGCATAAATTGGTCCAAAGCATGCCAACTCAATCCAAATGCTAGTGAATGACAACCAAGAAAGAGCCTAATCCAGGCTCAAAAGCATTTCGGAACCAAAAAGAAGCATTTGACAATCTCCAAATACATCGGTATGATCATTCAAATTATCGGTAAGCACCCCGTATCCAAGAACAAAGGCATACACCAAGTAAATGAGCTTTAGCCCTCTGTATTATAGCACCATATTCATTGTCAAATGAAGCTCAATTAGTGCCCAAATCTGCTCCAAATCAGTCGCAAATCATAGACATAGCATCCCATAACATCCAAGTATCACCGAGCATCAATAGGCATCAAATGGGCAATGCCAAGACGCATCAAACATCAAATATCAAGTGCTTCCCTATTTTTGACAGTCTTGGGACTGTGTATACAGCAATGGCTAAAGGTGGAATCACTCATATCGATCATCGAGAGCCAAGAGCCAATGCCAAGGAGTTTGAAGATGATCAGGAAGCTTGCAAACAATGTCCAGAAGCAGGGGAAGGAGTTGGAAATGCCAAAAGGGGATCAGCCCAGCCCCCTAAAAATGCATCGCATTTTGTGTTGGCTGCTCTTGGGGGTTGGGGAGTCTTCAACAAGGCTAGTGAGCACTTGGCAATGATCAAGGGACTCCAGTGCAGCCCTGTAAGGTGCCAAATGAAGGCCGCAAAATGAAGCTTGAGTTGAAGCTCTTCAAATCTGGGTTGAAGAGAATGCCAAGCAAGCTCCAATGCCTTTGCTCTGATACCAGTTGAAAGGGAAGTAGAGCCCAGGAGGAAGAAGCTTGGTGGTGAGAGCTATGGCAGATGGAGAGCAAGAGCAAGAGAGAGAGAGAGAAACTCAAAGTGGGTACTCCAACAACCACAAGGTGTGGCCGGGCCTTCCTTTATTCAAATTGTCACTAAAAGAATAAAGAATAAGTGACTGTGATGGGCACCTGCTACCTGCAATGTGCTGTGGCACGGGTACTGTCAATGTAGTAAAGTGTAGTAATACACGGGCGGCTAGGCGGAGGCGTTTTTACCCCCAACACTCTCAACTCATCATAGCTCTAGGAAAAAATATCACAAAATTATCAGATCAAGGACACATAGTCAGGCTTCCTCTCTTCTAGACTAACCATAGATCCTATTTTAATCGACCATGGATCATCCAATGTACCAAGATCTAGCTCAATCACATTTGAATCTTTGATCCTACCTTGAGCTTCTATTAGCTCATTCAGAGTCATCTAGTAGATGTCTTCTATAGTGGATCCCTCTCTTCATTCATCACTTGACGAAGTATCACTACCAGAAGGATCCTCTCATGGTCTACTAATTCTATTGAAGATAAAGGTACTCTCTTACTTTGAGGAGATTCAGGATATGCATCCACTATTACATGTCTGGCACCTCTACCATAAATCACATGACCAGTGGGTATATCAACTTGATAGCCAAATTGCAAGTTCCATGGCCTTCCTAATAATACTGGATAGGTTGGCTGCCCCGCAAACCTAATAATCCTAAATTCCAGAATGCATTCCACATTAGCAATAGTCATGTGGACTGGTAATGCAACCTTTCGGTTGTCTTGAACTGTCATCAACCACATCCAAAGAATTGTGGAGGCATCCCTTTGAATTTCTAGTCCTAGCCTTTCCATCAATTCTGAACTCATAATATTGACAAAGGATCATGTGTCCACAATGGCATGATCCACTAATGTGCCATCAACATATGTTGCTACCCTTGGGCAATGCTTTTCAACATGTTCAAACCAATCATCTCCCACATGGGCTATTCCCAAGGGTTTGATTGTATACCTAGTGCAAAGAATCTTCTTAAACTCCTTACACACCATTAAAGATAACTTAATCAATTGTAGGAGATTCACATTAGGCTTTACCTCAAAAAGAGAATTAGTCAAATCAAATTCATGATAATTAGAAATGGTTCTCTTTTTCCACTAGACCATTCTTTTTCTTAGTCACTGAACAGACATAGGTGCCTCTTTCTTGGCTTTTACTTTCTTCTTTGGTCGCTCCTTATTAGAGTTAGCTTTGCTACTAGCAATTTTTAGAGGACCGGTTTCCACATGGGATTGAGAACTTGCATCCCCTTATCATCCTATTTAGGGTTTGTCTCATAGGTTTTAGATTATCTCTAATGCCTTCTTTGACCTTCTATCCTCTTGTAATGGCTCGTAGATTAGAAGCCTTAGTGGTGTTGATACGCACAGCCTCGATAAGACTGACATCGCTACCACTAGGCATCTCTTCTACTATAGCTTTTCCTCTTTCTGCAGTATTTGCTTTGGTCCCTCATCTTGTTGAAGGTTATTCCCTTATGCTTGATGGTTAATCAGACCTGGGTGCTTACTCCCTTTTGCTGAAAATAGCTAATCTTACTCCAACAAGTACTAGCTAGATGGTTGGCCTTCCCACATATATCGCATTTGAAATTAGGGTAGTTTATCGAAAAGTGTTGACCACCACACCATTTACAGCTAAATCTTGATGGAACTCCCTCTTCATGATGTCTACTTTCTATCAAGTTTCGCTGCTTCTTGAGAAAATTAACATCCATGTCTATTTGTCTATATTGTTTTGTTATCATATCAGTATAATGCTTCATCATATTCTTAACTTTGCCAAGAACATTTGATGCACTAGAATCATAGCCATGATCATCCCCTTGCCATTAGGTGGCCTAACCACTTGATTAGGGATCGGCCACCAATCGATCAATTGGCATAACATTAGGGTTCATCATTTGGATTCTAGTGTTTAATGGAACCATTTGGCTAGCCATTGGTGTAACAACATTAAGAGGAGCTGAAAACATAAGCACATTTTGTATTATGCTTCCTCTTCCATTCAAATTGGTCATAGGTATACTAGTTGCACATTGACTTCCATTGGTCATGTCAAATTATTGCCAGGACTTAGACTTGAATTTAGGTTTACCCTAGATGTATAGGCTACTTTTAAGTGATATTCTACCTCTCTTTTTTTTGTAATAGCAGTTTCTATATCAACAAGAGCAACACTACTCACCTACACTTGGATATTGAGGTCTGATCCTTATAAAAAAGTATTGTAATTGGGTAGTAGTTAGAATAGAAATAGAGGTTTGCAATTTGTGAACACCTCTTCCAGTTCCTTGGCATAGGCTCTCCAGCATTCTCATGGAGCTCTTGACATGTCACATTCAAAACCCGTAGCCAATATTGACCACCTCTCTTAGGGAAAAACTCTCTTTGAAAGGTCACAAAGAATAAGTCGATTGTGGTTATGGTTTCGGCTTCCAAGCCATGATACCACATTGTAACTCTTCCTTACAGATTCATATTAAAAAACACCATGAGATGTCCTTTGTCTTGAATTCAGTAATTGAACATTAATTTCTAGAACTCACTTATGTGCAACTCTGCATCGTCCTCTACTAACCCATTAAAAATGGGTAGAGAGAAACCTAGGACTGGTAAAATCCAACATTCCTACAGGTATCGCAATGGGTTGCACCATCATGATGATCAAGTTTGCTCTATGGATTTGTATCGGTGGGGTTACACTCCCACTCAAACTAGGCTAACTTTTCGGGGAAAGGGGAACACTAGAGCTTCCTCCTCCCCCTACTAAACTAACTAGGATACTAATTGGGTCAACAAGTCCTCTCTTTCTCAAAGACATCAAACTACTATGCTTAGGAGAATATCTCCTAATGATTTCAGTTCACAGTCTAGCCCTTTCAGCTCTTGCTTGTCATTGAATCTTGGCTTGATGGTGTCTATAAGCAAATATGGATCTATTTTAATGCTCTTTGGCATAAACTCACTGACCGGTCCCTATAACTACTTTCCCTTTTGTGGCTGAAATTGTTTAATTCTCACCATGAAATTATCATTGGAAATTTGATTGGCCTAACTTTGGGCATTGTCTTGTGGTTGGGTTCATTACAATGTAAACATCTTGGTGCTTCTTTGGTGTGAAGATACAAAATTTGCAACTTTACTTATAGTGGCCCTTTTTCTTTGATTTGTTAGGGTGAGGAAACTGCTACATATTAGCAGCCCCCTGGCAAATGCACCACCTATTACAACCTAAAACAGGCTCAACAATGGCTCTAAGGCTCTAGTTGGGCCTCTTAAGCTCACTAAACCACCCTTATGGCCTCATGGCTAGGAGCTTCTAAAGATCGTATATACTACTCTAAAGAAATAACATGTTTGTATTGATTATAGTCCACCGGTTTTCTTCCCCAACTCCATACTGGGAGTACCTAAACATATAGGTGGCTAGCACCTTGATTCACATACAACAAGAGCTCTGTCCTCCATCACAATGCTATGGCCCTACACCTCGAGGATTGGCCCCAGGATGCGTAGTCTTACATATAAAACACAAACCTAAAAAAGTCATCTCATAATATAAACGTAACAATCCAAGAGATTATATATTCTTCACTTAATCAATTTCCTCTAAAGATATCGCAATAATCTACAACAAAGGGGAATCTTACACTCTCAACATTAGTTGTCACCTAGACATACAATTGCCATGCATCCAAGAATTTATCTTTTGATACCATATTTAAATTGCACATGCAAAGTGTATGGCACTCTGTGCTCAAGAAAATTAACTAAGAACCAGCCCCAAGGTGAAGGGCATAAACAATTTTGTGTCGTCGTGCTATGTTGCCAGGGGGGAATAGCATCAAGCTAACCTTGCCACTAAACCTCTTAAACTTATATAAACCATGATGGTCCATATTGCAAATATATGCAAAGAAATCAACAACTTAATCAAACATCTTCCATTTTAGGTTCACACTCCCTATTGTTCACATTTGGATTGATTGCATAAATGTAGAGAGATTTCGTGACATTTTTCCATAGAGCAAGCTTTAAAATATACTTTAACATACAAACAAAGGAAAATTGAGGTAAATATCTATACTTCACCTTCATTATACATTCACAAAAATTCTCTTGATTTTTCATAATTTTTTATGTGTAGAAACTATTTTTTCTTAAATTTCCCCCTTCTTTTGACTATTCTTAATGAAATTAAATACATCTCTCTCTCTCTCTCTCCACATTTACTTTTGTGTTCTCATAGTTAGTAGCAAAATATATTTTAATTCCTCTCCTTTGTCTTTGATACATTCAGCCTCTTGTATGTCTGGTCATAATTCCTATATTCACATTGATCAACCTTTGTAACTCTTTTATCCTTTATTATCCATATTGTAGAACATAGACACATAGGCAAATAGATAGATGCTTGCACAAAATAGATACAAACAGAAATAGATGCATACAAGTATGCATGCATATACTCCACACACAACTACCTTGTCTATATGCTACATAATTAAATGTATCTATATATGAATTTTCATATAGACATAGACATATATCCAAATCTATGTACACATAGCCATTATGTAACTAATGATAATATGAAATATATAAAAAAGATACATTTGTATATACATGAAAGAACTACTAGTATCTAGAACATTTGAAAAAGGTACCACCACTTGCACATATGTACACATACAAACATTAAAATCATGGAGTAAATCTCTAGACACACATATGTCTAATTTGTAGAGTATATATCTATTGTATTGGATAACTAGTATATTAATAAATATAATGATTGTAGAAGATTCTAAACCCTTAAAATATAGTCTACCATTTAGCTTCTATAATGAAAACTTAATCTACCATTTAGTCTACCATTTAGATTTTAGATTCTATAATGAAATATATAAAAAAGATACATTTGTATATACATGAAAGGACTACTAGTATCTAGAACATTTGAAAAAGGTACCACCACTTGCACATATGTACACATACAAACATTAAAATCATGGAGTAAATCTCTAGACACGCATATGTCTAATTTGTAGAGTATATATCTATTGTATTGGATAACTAGTATATTAATAAATATAATGATTGTAGAAGATTCTAAACCCTTAAAATATAGTCTACCATTTAGCTTCTATAACGAAAACTTAATCTTGATTGCTTGGGAAAGCTTTTGTGTTAATCAATTTATGGGTCAAATTGTTATTCACTTGGAACTTAAAGTAGGTACAAGAAATCCATAGCTTTAAAGTATTGCTACATCAATTTTCCGACTTGTCATTTACTTTACATTAATTTTTATTTATGGTCATCTTTTTGAGCTATGAAAAAGATCTATCAATCAATTTGAAAATTATTGAGGATAGGTATCTCCCCCTCCTCCTCTCTCTACTTAAAAGGATGCAAAAATAGTGAGAATAGAACTCCCTCCTTTTCTGGCAAATAATTCAACTATATCCATGCAATAGATTACTCTTTTGTCTTTGGTAAGCTTGTGAAATCAACCTCTACTCTTACTATTTGTGATCACGTCACAAATAGCTCAAGGCTTAGTCTTCTTTTTAAACATTTCTAAAGATTGGGTGGGGCATTTAATGAGGGCTTTAAGGCCATATATCATCCTTAAACTTGCCCAAAGTCAATAAGAAAGAAGATTCATGACACAACTCCACACTTTACAAAAACTTTGAAAAAGATTTTGAATGAGTCATCATTTCCAAATTGACAAGTCACAAGTATTGGACTTTGTGACTCTCAATGTCCCTCTCTTGCAAGTGAAAGACTTGTTATAAAAACTTTAAACAAGATTTCAAATGAGTTTTTCTTTTCAAATTGACAACTCACAAGTATTTGACTTTTTGACTCTAGATGCCCCTCTCTTCAAAGTGAACAAAAATGGAGATGTCATTTGTAAGTTGGTAATTTCCATCTTCTTTGCCTTCCTCAATTAAATACATGATAGAACCCTTGAGATCGACTTTTTAAAGCATGGCTAGATAAGAGAACTATGATTAAACTTTGATAGGAAGGAGAGTTTGATACATCCAATCATTTAAGTTGCTTTTGTGTGTCACCTATGTATATTCACGTGTTATCATGTTTAGGAAAAAAACTTTGCTGATAGGATATTACTAGGTACTCTGCACCTAGAATCTTCCCATGCTTCACATTGATGTTCTATGAGTGCTTTACACTAGGGTTTGAAAGCATGTTTCATGTAGCAAGAGGGTTTATGGGAGGTTTCTATAGGAAATAAAATCTAAACTTTGAAAGCTTTGGAACTTATACTAAAACAATGCTGAATGCACAAAAATGTAATATATATGTGGCACGCACTAATGTATATAGAGCAAAATACTAATATTAACAGGATTTATGACCATTTTCCAAAGTTTCTAAAAGATAAACACGTTCAATTGTGATTTCTATTTACATTGAGCTATCATAGCATGCATATTATCCTCACATATTGAGCCAATAACATCACATAAATTTGACAACCCATAAACTATATTGATAATTCCTTTTTTTTTCTTCTTCTCTCCCTCTCCCTCTCCCTCTCCCTCCCTCCCTCCCTCTCTCTCTCCCTGCCTCTGTTACATATACACATCGCACCACTTTATCACAGCCGACAGTTGTTCCCCTATCACAGCCGACATTTGTTCCCCTTTTGTAGCCATTATCTGGAGTACCAGAGCTACATACGCACATACACATATACGACACTTATCACACTCACAGCACCGTATTTTCAGTTTCCAGTTTTTAGCTTTTCATTCAGCACTTTTATTTTGGATAGCTGGACCTCATCAGTTGTATCACAGTTTGTCTCATAGGCCAGTTTTGGTCTTTAGAAGACGTTAATATAACTTTCTTTCTCTCTCTCTCTCTCTCTCTCTCTCTCTCTCTCTCTCTCTCTCTCTCTCTCTCTCTCTCTCTCTCTCTCTCTCTCTCTCTCTCTCAATTCATAATTAATAACATATGTACATAATTATATATGTATAATATGTTAACTAAAATATAATTATACATGTTTTCATAATAATTAATTGGTATATTAATAATTAATAATTAAGATCCAATCAATTATATAAAATTATTAATAATTGTAGTATGTATATTACAATTATCATTAATACAAATAATACATGAAAGATAACTATACATAATAAGTTATTATTAAAATAATAAATATTAAAAATTATAGTTAAACATTAACATATATACATAACATATAGTATATATATACATTAAATTATTTATTAATTTTTATATATGTATACAATATATATATTTTATTAGTAATTAATTAATAATTAATTAATTAATTAATATATGTAATATAATTAAATATACAATTATATATATATATATATTGTATATTATAATTTTAATTAATTTAATTAATAACTTAGTGATAATTATACAAAATCATTCAGTGTTAATATCTAGTATAAATATCAACTATATATATATGTATTGATTATAGATTAAGTTTTATTTTGCATAATAAAGTTAATAGTTAAGGGTTAAGACATAATTAATATGTGTCTGCAAGTATGGGTGTCGGTGTGTGTGTTTGAATGATATACATGTACAAAAACACACACACATGTATGGATGTATGTATGTGTGTATGTGTATGTGTGTATGTGTATGTATGTATGTATGTATGTATGTATGTATGTATGTATGTATGTATGTATGTATGTATGTATGTATGTATGTATGTATGTGATCTCATAAATGTTTATCCTCTCTCACCCTCATCATTTTTTTTCTCTCATTTCCTTTTTTTCCTATTGTATCTCATCTTACTTTAGTTCATATGTGTGCATATGTACACATGTGTATATATGTGTATGCACATATTGTATGCATTGCATGTATATGTATATGTATATATTTGGGTGTGGATGTGTGTGTTTGCATGTGTGCATATTTGTAAGTGTGCGTTTTATAAGTGTGTGCCCACTCTATGTCCTCTGCTCTCTCTCTCTCTCTCTCTCTCTCTCTCTCTCTCTCTCTCTCTCTCTCCATTTTTTCTCTTACTCATATATATTTATGTGTGTATGAGTATGTCTGCATATATGCATAGATGTGCATATGTGTTTGCACATGTCAGTGTGTGCACACTTACATGTGTACGTGTGTATATTATTTTCGTGTCTTTTTATAGTCTATGTGCATTTTTGTATGGTTTTAGAGTATGTATACATTGCACAAACATGTTCAACCATTAAAATTATTATCCCAGCCTATAATGTTCAATAAAAAATGAATCCAAATCTTGTTTTATGATGCATATGCATTTGTAAATGTTTTTAGAGTACGTACACATTGCATGTACATGTTTCATCATTAAAATATCATTTCATTTTATATGTCTAATTGAAAAAGAAATTCATCTCTCTCCATAGAGAAAGAGAGAGAGAGTCATATACAAATTTTCAAAGGCTCACCTTTCCCCTTACCATGATCAATCCTATATTCAATTAAAAAAGAGAAAGAGAGTATGTGTATGTAAGTGTCTTTTGTTAGGTAGAAAGATTTATAAGAAATAAATATAACACCTACTCACCCTTCAAGAAAAAGCCATATTTTTATTTATTGAATAGGAAACTGCTTCTCTTTGTGTGCCACATAGGCTTGGGGGCCTTCTAGTTGGTTTGGGATCCCCAAGGCAAAGCTCTCAATAATCAAAAGAATGGATTGGCTCATCACATTAGAAAATAAAATATGTTGATGAGCAAAATTTTGTAAAAAATGTATATGACAACTATAAGAGATGGTCGGTCATACAATGTATATAATGTCAAAAAACAAGGGAAAGGAGGGGGATATATATGTATGTTTGTGTATGTTGACAACAATGAGTAGGCACAATAACACTTGAGCATCTCCTTTGAAATGAGGGTGTTGTCCACAAGTTGGAAGACAAACAAATATTAAATGAAAAATTATAATTTTACTAAATAATTAACTAAACTATTCAGCTCTCTCTCTCTCTCTCTACCTAATATGTCACTTGTTTTTAAAATAGTGGATTAGTGAGTGCAAGTGATACTAATTTTCAAGTTTGAAATCCCAAGGTTTTGAAATATTGAACAATGGGATAATAGCATTCCACCAAATCTAGGCCACTTTTTGTTATATGAATTTGCCCCTAAGCAACATCTAGAAGACAACAAAGTTACCATATTGCAGCTTCTTGTCGTCTTTTTGTCCCGTATTATAGCTTGAGAGTTGCCAACAAAGCTTCTTTTGGTTGAAACCTTTGAGAGCTTCCAAAAGCTTGAGAGTTGCTAGAAAGCTCAATTGATGTAAGATATGTTGGTTATCCCCTATCTTTTTAATATCCTTTGGATAATGGAATATCAATAGTTTGCCCTTTTCTATGCATAGAAATTTGCACTTTTTTAATACTAAGAAAAAACCTTTATTATGAAAAGAAATTTTAGCATATACTATATGCACAACCTGTAATGAGCAGGATGCATGGAAACTAGGGGTTAGATATCCAATTACAATGATCAGGGTATAAAAGGTATAAGAGACCTAGTTTAGGGCATCTATATAGTATAATTAAGAACCGACTCTTCACCTTCTTCTTTAGCTTCCATGGCTTCCTCCCTCTTTCTCCCCTCTTTTCTATCATTCTCTCTCCTCTTCTAGTCTTTCTCTCTCTTTTTCTTTCTCTCTTTCTCTCTCTTTCACTCATTCTCCTCTCTTCTCTCAACCTCATTCATTATAAGTGGTGGTATTAGAGCTTTAGGCTTTGGTCCTTTTCCCCTTTCCCTTTCTCTATCTAGTTCCCTTTTCAAATCTAAAAACCCTAGTTACTTAGGCAATATATAAAGGTAGTACAACAAGGAGAACTACAATCAGTGTCTTCTTTCTTAAAGGCAAGCAAGAGCTATGGCTGGATCTTTTGACATATCTAGATGTAAAATTGTTAATTTTAGTAGGGTGTCACTCTTTCCCATGAAAATTTTAGGGGTCTCAATATAAAATTGAAGGCTAAAGAGTTAGAGGAGAGCAAAAATTTGAGTAACTTTTTGTTCTAGACCTTCTCTCTCTCTTCCCTTGCAAGATACCATGTCTCCTAGGTCCAAGAACTCTCAAGATCTTCACTCCCACTCCTCTAGGAGATCAGCCACTACTTGGACTTGGTTCTTTACATCCTCGTCTTTAAATTGAGTAGCACTTTGCTTGGTTTTAGCCCTGTCTGGCCCTCTAGACAACCCTCACATTTTTTAGCACAATTCATGCTAGTTGACTTGCTCCTCTCCTACCTCTCCTCAGTTGTGACCAACCTCTCCCTTGCCTTCCCTAATCTTCCAGCAACTAATGGGGACTCTTGATCAAGATATTGGTCTCTCTCCTTCAACATTTGAGCTTCCACAAGCTAAAAACCCTAGTGCATCATAGTGAACTATTTTGGGCAGCCATTGAAGCTCAAATCGAGCTCTCAAATCCTCAAAAACCTCTTCAATATCAGCCTTCAAGTGGCCCTTTAACCATTGTTGGCCCCCATTCATTTACATTGAAGACATGGAGGTCATCATGCAAAGAGTTCTTATGGGCAGCCTAGGTCCAAGAACTCTCAAGACCTTCACTCCCACTCCTCTAGGACATCAACCACTACTTGGACTTGGTTCCTTACATCCTCGTCTTTAAATTGAGTAGCACTTTGCTTGGTTTTAGCCATGTCTGGCCCTTTAGCCAACCCTCACATTTTTTAGCACAATTCATGCTAGTTGACTTGCTCCTCTCCTACCTCTCCTTAGTTGTGACCAACCTCTCCCTTGCCTTCCCTAATCTTCCAGCAACTAATGGGGACTCTTGATCAAGATCTTGGTCTCTCTCATGCTAGTTGACTTGCTCCTCTCCTACCTCTCCTGAGTTGTGACCAACATCTCCCTTGCCTTCCCTAATCTTCCAGCAACTAATGGGGACTCTTGATCATGTTTTTGGTCTCTCTCCTTCAACATTTGAGCTTCCACAAGCTGAAAATCCTAGTGCATCGTAGTGAACTATTTTGGGCAGCCATTGAAGCTCAACTCAAGCTCTCAAATTCTCAAAGACTTGTTCAATCTCAGCCCTCAAGTGGCCCTTCAACCATTGTTGGCCCCCATTCATTTAGATTGAAGACATGGAGGTCAGCATGCAAAGAGTTCTTATGGGCAGCCATGAAAGCTCCCCTTGAAGCTTTCAATTGTTGAAGAGGAAGCTCAAGATCAAGTACGGTGTAACATGGCCGCCTATTGGCTATCCAAGCACGTTTTAGTAGTCCATCGAGAAATGAATCTAAGCATCACCGTCGGCACTCCTATGGAATGTCACGGGGTTTGTTGCCTAGGGTTTCCCGAGTTTGCCTCACAAAGAAACGTTCGTGGTCGAACCCACTAGGATTGACCTAAAACATGGGACCCTAGTTGTCAAGGCCTCCTGTTAGCATTCTAATGTCGGGTCTTGGACATTCTACTTTACGCAAAGCTACCCAATCAGAAGCATATCCATACCGCACTTGGTTCAAGGAGAATGAGAATCGAGAGGGATGTGCCCTTCAACCTCTCAGCCCATAGGGCATAATCCCAATCTAGTTCCCTAAAATGGCATGAATCGGGTTCTAGTCTGGCATTGCCTAAAGGTCAAATGACAATAAAACCTTGTGAGAAGCCTCCCAGTTCTCTAGGACTACCCTGCAGTAGGGTGGACCCATCGGGGTTTCACCCACCCGTTTTCCAATATAGGCATGCTTTAGTTATCTAATTATCCCTATCAAATTTATGTGTGACATTTAAAAGCAGCTTCCTTAATTAAGCCTTTTAGGGAACAAGGTTCATTCACCTAATCTTATGGCACTGACACAAAAACAATTTCAAACACGTTCCTTGGAAGTAAACTTAGTATTAGCATTTTAAGTGAGATACAAGTCTTGTTAAAAATGAACAATATCCACAATCCGTGAGGATGCACCTTATTTCCTCCAAGATTCTGCCCCTTGCACTAGTAATAGGGGCCCTCAAGAATCTATCTCGAGTCACATAGATCATTTGAGTGTAGGACCTAGAGGCAGGGAATTTACAGCTAGAGCCCCCCTAGCATCATCCAATCAACCACTTACATTCAAACCAACCCGCAGAGAAGCCTCTCATGGTGGGTTCGATCTGTCCACGTTCCCATCACGGCTATTTAGAACCCCCTTAGCTAGGGTTGGCGACTAGGCGGAGGTGGTTTGGCGTGCCCTCCAAAAGTTCAACCTGATTCATTATTCCCATTTCTTTTATGAGTTTGGGATCATACAATCTTTTACAAGTGATGTTCCTAAATTTACAAGCACAAACAATGGTGTAGGCGAGTGATTGGGACATATGCTAAGGTGGATTCCCTATCTTTGATGCTTAGCATTTGTCCTTCTTGCATTGACATAAATTTCCAATATCCTCCTAGGGATAGAGAATACCTTCTTTCCAAACCCACTCCTATGTAATAGGAGCGAGCAATTATGCAATTGGATCTATATCAGATGGTAGCTGTCCTAGCTTGCTGGCCCTTAGTCCACGGTTCTTGTCTTGGGAACATGACACTCGAGTTTTCTTGTATTAACATCAAGTTGTATCATGGCTAAAGGCAATATCTCCGAGGTTGTTTTGGCTTTATTGCGGCCAGATGTAGGATAGAGACCAATGAGTGGTTCACCTGTCTCAAGTTCAACCTATGAATGTAACAATAGTTTGACTCATTTACTTTTAGACCCTAAATAAGTCGAGTTAAGCCCTATCCTTACGTATATAGAATTCATCTTATTCAACTGCCTTGAGCAATTAAGCTTCATATGCACGTCTTAAAACTATCTTTAAGATGAATCCCTAGCAGTGCAATTGAAATCGTCCATGATACCATGCAATCTAGATGCGAGTATTTCTTAAGACGATGATGCAATATAGAGTTCTACTCTTGGGAATTCATTTCAATGCACTTATGAAAATCATAAATAGAGACTTGTATTTTTCTTTTGTGCGAGGAACATGAAGTCATCAGGCCTAATGCAAATGTGAGCTACTTCTCTCTGAAGGTTTATAGGAGCCTAATAGCTGGCTTAGTATTGCAATGACCTAAACATACTTAACCGTTATCATGGCAACTCATGATCCTCATGGACTTTATTCAAGCCTTTACACCTACCTTTCCAATTTTGCAAATTTCGTGATGCAAAAAGTATGATTTCTGCTTAATGATGACTATGTTTTATCATCACGATAACCCATTTTTCAGTTTCTTTTACCTCTCAAGAATGCCAATGCTAGTGCATAAATGCAATGCGCTACGAACACAATCAATAAAGTCCTTGATTTCAGAGTGCACCAATGTGTAAACTTTTGTGCAAGTTGTTTGTTCTAAAACATGCCAAAGTGCAATAAAACACAATGCTGAACATTATTTTTATAATACACCCTAGTTGGTGGTTAGCTATTGTAGATTTTTGCTTGATAAACTCCTCCTAATGTAGTCGATCTACATTTTCCAAAGATTCCTACCACATTTATTATTTATGGAATGCACCTGGTTACCGAGTGTCATGGCTCCTTGACCCGTAGCTCCATCTGTTGAAGTGGGGTTCACACTTGATTGGACATTACTTCACTTGAGAGGCATCGTATAGTTTGGCTTTTCCTTTGCGGATACACACCCGGGCTACAAGGGACTTTACTCCTTGTGGAAAAAAATCGATCGTGAGAACCCTCTCAAAGAGGGGGGGAAAAGAAGGCAAGCTTGAAAGCTTCCAAGGGACATTTTCCTTTCTCTCTCTCTCTCTTCTCTCACTCTCTCTCACTCTCTTTTCTCTCACTCTCTTTTCTCTCTCTCTCTTTCTCTCTCTCTCTCTCTCTCTCTTTTCTCTCACTCTCTGTCTTTCTCTTTCTCTCTTTCCAGACCAGCATAGCAGGGGAGGGTAGTGGTAGTAATCCCCCTTCCTTATCATGCCTAAGGGGGATTTTATAGTGGTATTGGGGGGGAGAAATAGCATGGTATGGACCCCCCTTTATCCCCATCAGGGCGGCTAGGTGGATGGCTACCATATGCAAAGTAGAGTGGAGGGGAAGAGAGAGCAGTGGTTTCCTCCACGTCAACCTATCCTCCTACAGCAGCCGCCGTCGGCCACCCCTACGGCTCCCTCTCCCTCCACCATGCCATCATGTCATCCACAGCAACCCCCCGCTCCGTCCGCTAGCTGGCGCCACAATTAAGGGGGCGCATTATTATTGTTTTTTAATTCGTTGTTTAAAGAGGGGGTCATTCGACGCGGGGGAAATATTACATCCTTCCCTCCTTAAGGAATCAAGATGTCCTCATCTCGAAAGGAATTGGGGGTATTGTTGGTTGAGAGTACTCTTGTCAATCCATGTGGCATCTTCTTCTGGAAACTCCTTCCATTGGATGAGGTACTCCTCGAGGATTCTACTCCTCAATCCCTTTTTTCGAATGTCTAGGATTCTATCTAGCCAGAGCTCAAGGACTCCTTGGCTTGGCATTACAACTTGTTGATCATTGAGTGCATGGATAGGATTGGATACATATTTCTTTAGTAGACTAACAGGAAATACATTGTGAACCTTTATGTTCTTAGGGAGTTGGATTTTGTAGGCATTGGGCCCTAGGCATTTGAGGATTTTATAGGGTCCACAATACCTTGGACTCAGCTTTTTAAATTTTCCCAATGATAAGGAACTCTTCTTGGGTCGTACACAAATAAAAACCATATCTCCCTCATTGAAGAGTTGCTATTGTTTGTTTAGATATGTATAGGTTTCCTGCCTATCCTTCTAATGTCTAGTCTGATGACCTTGACTTGCTCATCCATTTCCTCGAGAATTTCCTTGGAAGCTTCTACCCTTAAAGTAGGATATGAAAAGTTCAATGGAGTGTGACAATCATGCCCATACAATGCTTGGAAAGGTATCATTTGAATGCTTTGTTGGTAGGAAGCATTAAAGACGAACTCTACCAATGGTAGATATTGGATCCATTTCTTGGGTTCGCGATAGCAATAAGATCTAAGGATATCTTCAATGACTTGGTTGACCCTCTCTGTTTGGCCATCAGTTTGAGAGTGATAGGCTGTATTGAAACATAATTGAGTCCCAATGGCCTCGAATATCCCTTTGTAGAAGTGAGATGTGAAGAGGGAGTTGCAGTCACTAACAATCCTTCTAGGCAACCCATGGAGTCTGAATATATCCTTGATGAATAATTAGGAAATATCTAAAGCTTTATAGGTTTTCTTGATTGGGACGAGTTGTGCAACCTTAGTGAGCATGCCTACTATAACCATAATTGAATTGTAGCTTCCTTGCAATGAAGCTAACCCAACAACAAAGTCCACGCTGATAAGTTCCCACTTCATTTGGGGGATGTCAAGAGGTTGCAGCTTCCTAGGCATCTTGATATGTTCTACCTTAATGCATTGGCAAGACAAACATTTCATGATATATTTGAGCACGTCTCCCTTAAGCCTTCCCCAATGGTAACTCTTCTTGACTGTGTTGAGGATCTTGATATATCTGGGATGGCCTGAAAAGGGGAAGTCATGTGCTTCCCAAAATATTCTCTGTTTGAGTTTCTTGTTCGAGGGTATACATAATCTTGTCCTAAAATAGACAAGTCCCTCATTGACGGAGAATTCTTGATACTTGACCTTAAGTTTGGGGTTTTGGTCATTTTTCAAGATTTTCATCATCTCCAGATATTCTGGGTCATGACTATGGGTCATGACTAGCTTCTTCCTTAGCTAGTTCAAGGACAGGGTTGCTAGGCATTGACACCATAGTTGCGAATGATTCCGCCATTGAGGGTTCCTCCATGATAAGAGAGTTTAGATACAAGGCTTAAAAAAGCTAGACTGAATAGTGGGAATCGAAGGACTAATGAGGCTTGTCATTTTTCTCTTAAGTGTCTTTCTCTTTTTCTTCTTCATGGTCTTCTTCGTCTTTGACAGTTGCAAAATAGGCCTTCTATGATCTTTTCTTGGCATGACAAAATTTTTCAATGTGCCCAGTTCTTTTGCAAAAGTCACAAACAATGTATTTCTTCCCTTTGTACTTGTTTTTGACATAGAGTGGGTGTTCTTCTTTTGAAGTTAGGGCATCAGCAACCACATTCTCTCTGACAACTAATCTCAAAATCATACTCCTGCAGAACTTCAATCCATTGACACTGCTCATGTTGACATCGGTCTGGGTGAAGATACATTTAAGGCTTTTATGGTCAGTGACCAAAGAAAACTTGTTACCAAGCAAGTAATGTCGCTAAAGTTTGAGGCATGAATCACTGCTAGCAGCTCCAGGTTATGGATGGCATAATTTCTTTCATGGGTTTTTTGCTTCTACGAGGAATAGGCTATAGGATGACCTTCTTGCATTAGTATACAGCCCAGTGCAAGTGAGCTAGCATCCATGACAACTTCAAATTCCTTGCTTAAGTCAGGGAGCTTTAGAATTGGTTCTGCCACCAAGCTATGCTTGAGTTGATCAAAACTTTCTTGTTTAGAGGGCGTCCACACTATGGTAACTTACTTTTTCAGCAAATTTGTGAGGGGTGCTACGATTAAAGCATAGTCCTTAATGAAGATCATGTACGAACTTGTTAATCCAAGAAAGCTACACACTTATTTAATAGTAGCCGGTGTAGACTACTCTTGGACATCCTTAACCTTTGTAGGGTCTACAAATATTCCTTCTTTTGACACAATAAATCCAAGATATTCAATTTTCCTTTTGAGGAAGGCACACTTTTTCTTCTTAGCATAGAGCTTATGAGTCCTCATGGTGTCAAGGACAATGCAAACTTGGGATTCATGATCCTCCTCTTTCTTGGAATAAACCAAGGTGTCATCAAAGAAGACAAGTACAAAGTCATCGAGATATGGTCTAAAAATGTCTTGCATTAGCCTATTGAAGAAGGTGGCAGGGGCATTAGTCAATCCAAAGGACATAACTATGAATTCAAAATGACCATATCTGGTATTGAATGCCATCTTAGGAATATCCTCTTCTTTGACATAGATCTCATAGTATCCTGACCTCAAATCAATCTTGAAGAAGATTTTTGCCCCCTGCAATCGATCGAGTAACTCATCTATCCTTGGAATGGGGTACTTATTCTTGATGGTTACTTGGTTTAAACCTCTATAATCTATGCAAAGTCAAAGTGTACCATCCTTCTTCTTTTGGAACAAGACTAGAGCCCCCCAAGGAGAACTGTTGGGGTATATGTACCCTTGGTCCAATAGCTGTTTGAGTTGTTCCTTTAACTCAATAGCTTTAGGAATGGACATCTTGTAGGGCCTTTTCACAACTGGTACAGCTCCTGGCATTAGTTTAGTCTCATGATCCACTTCCCTAGGTAGTGGTAATTCAGTCAATTCTTTTGGGAACACATCCACATATTCTTTTAACCATGATGGTTCTTCATTGGTGTCCTCTACTTGATTTGTTTGTTTAGCTTGATCAGGTAGATGGGTAATCGTTTCCTTATTCCTTGAACTATTCTCATTGCCTTAGATAGATGGATCTTTGGTTTACCTGCTTCTCCTTGTGTTGTAACTAGCTCACCCTTAGGATTCCGAAAGGAGACTTGACCCTTCCCACAATGAATGTGAGCATAATTGGGGATTAGCCCATCCATCCCAAGCACACATTCATGGACTCCTAGATTCATTACCCTAAACTTAACAATTGTGGGCTCGTTTCCAAGTAGGAATTCCATCTTAACAGTTTTTCTAGTGCAAGTGATTTCTCACCCATTTTGCTAGCTTGACAAGAAAAGTGAGTGCAACTACAACGATCATCCCTAACCTTCTTGCACAGGCTGGTGAAATGAAGAAATGAGTGTTGCCACAGTCAATCAGGGTTTTGAATTTCTTACCCTGGTAGTTCGATGGTGTTTGAATCATCGAGAATCGGTGGTTTGGCCCCTTTTTATGGAGAGTCGTTGGTTCACAAGTGGTGTTCTAGTCGCATTAAAATAATCCTCCATGGATTCAATCCAGATTTTGGCATTGGATTCAATAGTCTTCCCTTTTTCGTCAAATTCCGGTGGTTCAAATTTTTTTAGAAGAAACTTCTTCTCTTGTGCCTCTACCAGGCTAAGTGCGAAAACAGGATTCTAGTTCTGCACTTGGGGTTGTATCTGGTTACCAATTTAAACTTTCCATGTTAGGATTGCATTTACAACTCACTATACATATTAAATCAATGCGAGCATATTTTCCATCGCTACTATGCAACAAATTGAATGAACATAAAATTCTTATTTAACCATACGGAAGCGTAAGCCTCAAGTACAATTATTCGCGAATAGATAGAGATTGACTGAGATGACTTTCTTTTCAGGAGTTACATCAATGCCAGGTTAATAATTCCCTATTGGATTTAGCTATAGGGACATAATAATAGTATGTATTTGGGGAATGGATTCTCAGGAAGCGATAAGCCATGGGAAGTTTAGGGAATCCCTGTTTTTGATAGCCATAACATTCGTTTCTCCGCATTACTTTAATTATGTCTTACTGGTAAGACTTTAACCACTTCCTCGTAGATGTAGCAGTTCTATTCTACTTGCCGGCATCCGATGTGTAGGATCAAGTTTACATGGGCCTCATGGAAGATGAATAACTTGATGATCTTCAAGTCCTCCAACCATTTTAGCCTCTTCATATTGTTTTGAAGATAGGCGAGCCGGTTGGCATCTATGTAGTAGTATCCCACACTCCAAGTCCAATGCCTTTCCACATACAGTGGTGAGGGTTTGTAGAGCCAATCCAGGATCCCCATCATGTTGGACCGTCTGTGATAGTTTGAAGAGTTCATAGCTATCTTGAACATGATATAAAATACGAGGAAACTGCTCCATGCTTCGTAAGTCTGGAAGTGGTAGCAATCCACAAGTGAGTAAAAAGAAAAATATTTTCTAATGAAAGCATCACTTCACTCTTCCTGATCTATCCTATTTGTTTTAGTCATTGGTCAGCTCTGATACTAACTGTAACGTGCCCGCCTATTGGTTGTCCAAGCATGTTTTAGCAGTCGATTGAGAAACGAATCTAAGCGTCGCCTCTAGGTAGTCCTATGGAATGTCACAGGGTTTGTCACCTAGGGTTTCCCAAGTCCACCTCACAACAAAACGTTCGCAGCCGAACCCACTAGAATCGTGACCTGAAACTTGGGACCCTAGTGGTCAAGGTCTCTCGATAGCATTCTAACGTCGAGTCCTAGAAATTTTACTTTATGCAAAGCTACCCAATCCGAAACAGATCCATACAACACTTGGTTCAAGGAGAATGAGAATCGAGAGGGATGTGCTATTCAACCTCTCTGCCCGTAAGGCATAATCCCAATCCGGTTCCCTAAAACGGCATAAATTGGGTTCTAGTCTAGCACTGCCTAAAGATCAAACGGTGGTAAAACCTTGTGAGAAGTCTCCCAGTTCTCTGGGACCATCCTGCCATAGGGTGGACCTGTTGGGGTTTCACCCACACACTTCCCAATATATGTGTGCTTTAGTTACCTAATTAGTCATATTACATTTATGTGCAACATTTAAAAATAGCTAACTGAATTAAGCCTTTTAGGGAACATGGTTTGTTCACATAATCTTATGGCATTAACACGAAAACAATTTCAGAGAGGATCCTTGGAAGTAAACTTAGTATAAGCGTTTTAACTGAGATACAAGTCTTATTAAAAAGGAACAATATCCACAATCCATGAGGATGCACCTTATTTCCTCCAAGATTCCGCCCCTTGCACTAGTAACAGGGGCCCTCGAGAATCTATCTTGAGTCATACAAATCGTTTGAGTAAGACACAGAGGTAGGGAATTTATAGCCAGAGCCCCCTGGAATCCAAGAATCCTCCTACGTTCAAACCAACCCACGGAGAAACCTCTCGTGGCAAGTTTGGTCCATGTTCCTGTCACATCTATTTAAAACCCCCTTGACTAGGGTTGACGGTTAGCTAGGGATGGTTTGGTGCGCCCTCCAAAAGTTAAACTTGATTCATTATTCCCATTTCTTTTATGAGTTTGGAGTCATACAATCTTTTACAAGCGGCGTTCCTAAATTTACAAGCACAAACAATGGTGTAGGCGAATGCTTGGGACATCTGCTAAGGTGGAGTCCCTATCTTTGATGCTTAGCATTTGTCCTTCTTGCATTGGCATAAATACCCAATATCCTCCCAGGGATAGAGAATACCTTCTTTCCAAACCCACTCCTATGTAATAGGAGCAAGCAATTATGCAATTGGATCTATATCCGATAGTTCTCGGATGGTAGCTATCCTAGCTTGCTGGCCCTTAGTTCACGGTTCTTGTCTTGGGAAAATGACACTCGAGTTTTCTTGTATTAACATCAAGTTGTATCATGGCTAAAGGTGATATCTTCGAGGTTGTTTTGGCTTTATCACGGCCAGATGTAGGATAGAGACCAATGAGTGGTTCACCTGTCTCAAGGTCAACCTATGAATGTAACACTAGTTTGACTCATTTACTTTTAGACCCTAAATAATTCGAGTTAAGCCCTATCCTTACGTATATAGAATTCATCTTATTCGACTGCCTTGAGCAATTAAGTTTAGCACTTCATATGCACGTCTTAAAACTATCTTTAAGATGAATCCCTAGCAGTGAAACTAAAATTGTCCATGATACCATGCAATCTAGATGCAAGTCTTTCTTAAGATGATGATGCAATATAGAGTTTTCATCTTGGGAATTCATTTCAATGCACTTATGAAATCATAAATAGAGACTTTTATTTTTCTTTTGTGCGAGGAACATGAAGTCATCAGGCCTAATGCAAATGTGAGCTACTTCTCTCTAAAGGTTTATAGGAGCCTAATAGCCGGCTTAGTATTGCAACAACCTAAACATACTTAACCACTATCATGGCAACTCATGATCCTCATGGACTTGATTCAAGCCTTTACACCTACCTTTCCAATTTTGCAAATTTTGCGATGCAAAAAGTATGATTTTCGCTTAATGATGACTATGATTTATTGTCGCGATAACCCATTTTTCAGTTTCTTTTACCTCTCAAGCATGCCAATGCTAGTGTATAAATCCAATGCACTGCAAACACAATCAATAAAGTCCTTGATTTCAGAGTGCACCAACGTGTAAACTTTTATGCAAGTTGTTCGTTCCAAAATATGCCAGAGTGCAATAAAACACAATGCCGAACATGATTTTTATAGTATAGCCTAGTTGGTGGTTAGGTATTGTAGATTTTCACATGAAAAACTCCTTCTAATGTAGTCGATCTGCATTTTTCAAAGATTCCTACCACATTTAAGATTTATGGAATGAACCTGGTTACCAAGTGTTGTGGCTCCTTGACCTACAGCTCCATCAGTTGAAGCGGGATTCATGCTCGATTGGACATTATTTTGCTTGGGAGGCATCGTATAGTTCAGCTTTTTCTTCTCCTGGGCTACAAGGGAGTTGACTCCTTATGGAAGAAAGTGGATTGTGAGAGCCCTCTCAAAGAGGGGGTAAAGAGAGGGCAAGCTTGAAAGCTTCCAAGGGGAATTTTCCTTTCTCTCTCTCTCTCTCTCTCTCTATCTCTCTCTCTCTCTCTTTCTTTCTCACTCTTTCTCTCTTTTATATCTCTCTTTTCTCACTCTCTGTCTTTCTCTTTCTCTCTTTCAAGACCGGTAGTAGGGGAAGGTAATGGTAGTAATCCCCCTTCCTTCTCATGCCTAAAGGGGATTTTATAGTGGTATTGGGGGGGGGGGGAGAAATAGCATGGTATGGAGCCCCCCCCCCATCCCCATCAGGGTGGCCAGGTGGATAGCCATCATGCAGAGTATGGTGGAGGGGAAGAGAGATTAGTCGTTGCCTCCATGTCAATCCATCCTCCCACAGTAGCCATTGGCCACCCTTGCAGCTCCCCCTCCCTCCACCATGCTGTCATGTCATCCACAACACCCCCCCTCCATCCACCAACTGATGGCATGAGTAAGGGGATGTATTATTATTATTATTTTAAATTCATTAATTAAAGGGGGTTCATTCAGTGGGGGAAAAATATTACATACGGGAGACTCCACCATCAGAGCAAGCACCAAACTCTTGAAGATTGTACCCATTGCAGTGCTTTGCTTCCTCAAGCTAACTTAATGGAGGACTTGTATCATTGTGTGGGATCATGCTTCATCCATCTACTTCAAGAACCAAAGAGATATATTAATTCAACCTTAATCTCTCATTTTAATCCACTTGATGAGCTTAGATCCTTTGTTGGAGAGATTAAGGATGCATATTGCAGTATTAATAGAGTCCTTCATTGAATGCATACTGCCCACATTGAATTATTAGCTAATTTTTGCCTCCCATGTGCTTTACAATGCATCATGTTAACTCTTCTCCATTGGTTATCACTAACCCTAACACTTATCCTATCATGTGTGTATTAAATTGATCCCAAGAGGATAATAAGACATTGTAAAAGGGTAAGTAGTAGCCATGAGTCAGCAGACTACCAAGGTAAGCCCCACCCAAGCTCTTATCTAATTCTTGCATATCATGAAAAGGCCCAATGGTTATTTGATGACACCCAAAGAAGCATATAAACAAGGCCCAAAAGAATCCAAGCATGCATCATATTTTCATTTTTTGTCAAGAGAATAATACTAAGTTGTTACAAAATCACTAAAATAATATCCCACATAAGGGGGAGGGGGCCACATCCACATCCATCATAAATAAATGATATACACAAAAGTATAAAGGGTAGGAATACTCAAAATTAAAGGCCAAAGGCCTTACAATATCAAATGTATCAAAGTTTCAAAGAAATAATAAAATACGAAGGGGTGTGCTTTTTGGGGAACAGTTGGGGTGGAGTGCATGAGTGGTTATGTGCCTCTTTCCCTTCCCTCTCTTCTCCAATCACATATTCTCCTTTTAAGTGGTGCAAAAATTTATTCTTTCTCCTCTCTCCTCTGTATTTTGTGCAGAAATTCATCTTTTCCCTTTTGTTCTTGCATAATGATTGAAGCTATGGATGAAGATGATAAATTTGTTCATTATTAAAAGAGAGATTTATGGTTTCTTTTTAGTTTTGAGATTAATGGTAGAGCCATACACATAGATTTTGTGTGGTTTGTCCTTGGTTTTGTGGTTGATTATGTTCATGGGAGAGTTGCTGTCATTTTGGTGCGCAGGCGAGGAAACTTGCCATCAACAAGCATCAGAAGAGGCTGAAAATGAAAGAAATGGCATTGCCAAGAAGAAAAAAATTCAATGGATGTTTGCAAAGTTTCTTCTTCCACTGAAGAGTTGGATATTCTCAATATCAAAGCCACTTTCCACAAGAAGTTCATCCCACAATGGCAGAAACATATTACCATCATGATGCAAGCTCTATGCAGTGGACTGTTTCCTCTTCCTGTTGAAGCAACAGAAACTTGCATCTTGGTGGCCAATTGTTCGGAAACAAACTGAAGAGCAGAAGCAGAGAGAATGACTATCCATGGAAGATTTGGTATTCATTGAGAAGTTTCCAGACATCATCAAGTGGGAGATTGTGAAGAAGCTTCAGGAGTCGTGGTCTATGGAGGTTCACGAAAACAAGAAGGAAAAGAGTTGGAATTTGTTCGTGATGCTCAACAGCAAGATACGTGGGATGCTTGGTGCACTGACAATCTTCTATTTGTCCAATTAGCAACCCACTGGAAGTTGGTAGACAGAGTGTTTTTCACAACATACACTATTGAAACCATCAGAAGCTGGCATTATTATAATGATGGCACAACAACAATCCTAAGAAGAATGAGTTTTGATACTTTCAGAACGGAATATCTCCCCCTCTATAAGTACTGGTTTAAAAGCCGAATTTAGAGATGTTGAAAAGAAGGAAGTAGAAGGGATGTTGGCCAGAGAATCCCCCAGAGACTGAAGTCCCTCTCTGATTCTATTTTGCTGAGTATTGAATAACTGGTTGGAGCCAAGCCCCTGATGAATGACGCAATCAAGAGGCAAGCATTAGAATGAGTCCAGAGGTATGTGAGAAGAGAGAAGGCAAGAATCAAGGCTGAGAACGAGCTTGCAGGAGAAGCCTCCTTTGACGCCCTAAAAGTACTCTTTACAGAAGTCCCCATGGCGACTCAAGGTCCCCTTTCTAGTTAGATTTGTTCTAAAAATATTGATGATAGGCTAGCAAATGTAGTCCCATTGCCAATTTTTAAGGGAGAGTACAATGAAGACCCTAATATTCATGTAGCAGAATTTTTGTAATCATGTGTGGCTAACAATGCCAGAACCCCTAAGCATTGGTTAGTGGTATTCCCCGCTACTTTCAAGGACATGGCATTTTAGTGGTATGAGAGACAAGCAGCAGGAACTTTTGGCACATGGGATGACCTGAAGTTGGCCTTTCTCACTAAATTCAGGCGTGAAGGTTTTGAAGAGCGGATGCGAGAGGAGTTCATGAATCTAAGTCAGTCATCTGGAGAGAGAGTAGAAGCTTATGTCCCGCAAATGGAATCCATCCTGAAGAGATGGACTAACCATCATTTGGATGAAGGCATCCAGAAAGGAGTGTTCCTTAGAGGCCTACAACCAGAAGTTCGCAAGTTTGTGGAATTGAGAAGACCAGTCAATCTGCAACCTGCAGTGGAAGGTGCAAGATTGTATGAGAAGTTGAAGCAAGGTTGTCAATGACTCTAGGAAGAGGAGTCTTACCTCCTCCCATGCCATGAATGGTATACCCACCAAATGCAGTCCCAGGGACTATTCCCTACCCCAATCCCCAGATGCAAACAGTGCCGCAGTATAATGCACGTAATCCACTGTGGTTGCCACAAATGACAGTGCCTCAAATGATGGTTCAACCACAACAACAATGGCCTCAAACAGTTCCTCCAATGGCTACTCAAAAACAGTGGAACCCTACCAACTGGAATTGAGAGTGGAGTTTTAATGCCGAGAAGTGCTTAAAAATAGCTAAAAATTACTAATATCAAGGGAAAAATATTCAACGTCGAAGGCGGCGGCTCGATCTAGGACGATTTTAAGTGTCAAAGTGCTTTAAAGGCGCTCGAGTGACACTTGTTGATTTTTCATAATTTTTCAGACTTCCGTGCGGGTTGTCAAGAGTTACGGCCAATGCGGGATGTCGAGCCGGACGTCCAGGATTTTTCAGAGCTCAATTCAGAGTCCGGACGGGGAAATGGCCAAGAAACCGGGCAAGATACGAAGGGGTGGACAAAAGTTTGGTCAAGTGGTCATGACCTTGGGGGGGGGGGGGGGGGCATGTAACATTTTAATCTACTACAAAGCGTGGCATTTTTGTGAAGCATGAAAACGTGAGGAGGAGGGCGCCATATCTGCGCCAAAATTCACGCTTGATGGGGATGGAGGCATCATGCAACCTCAATGCAACCCATACCAATGATTATTGCCCTTGCTTCCCCTCTGCCTGCTGGTCATATCGCCGTGCTTCGCTTGCGCAATGGTGGTCTCTATGAAGAACTCTGATTTCAGTCTTTCTCTCTCCTCCCTCTCTCTCTTCTAGAGGCAGATTCATGTGGGAAGAAGAAGAATTGACGGATGCTTGTCCAACCGAGATGGGATTGCTCCGTGATGCAAGAGGAGGGTAGATTGTTGATTCCGAACTGTCATGAAAATTAATGGCTACTGGAAATCAGTCTCGAGACATGGCAAATAAAAACCCGCAACCCGCAAAGAACGGTAATTTCATTTTTACAAAGGAAATTGATGTTTTATGCAAGTTGCTTCATGAATATTTGTTCCCATGGGATGATTATGCATTATGTTGTTGTTTGCTATGAGTTTGATCAGTTTATGCTCAGAAAATCAGAAAATCATAAGTGTTGTGACTGAAATTAATAGTGTAAAACCTGTAAAACACGCGAAATATGAAAAAATTGGGTGTTTTTGATATGTAAATGGAAAATATAATAAGACACACCAACTAAAATTGTGGTTTTGCTACAAATGAACCTAAGGGCCACAGCCCACAACTCATTTTGCATTTTTAGTTATTTAATATTGCAAAAAATACAAGAAAAATAGAGAAAATGGGTAAAAATAAGGGAAAAATAGGTTTTGAGTGTGCGAAAAATACTAAAAAATAAGATTCATGTTTGTGTATGTATGGGGGGTCTGAAGTATAAGGTTTAGCCTCAATTCAGCCCTAACTTTATGTTTTAGTGAGTTTTTATTGCTTTTCATATAACAAAAAAATGGAAAATATTACCCTCAACCTATGCACCGTGCATAATCTAAACGGCGAGGGGGTAGAGAGAATGAGAGTGGTGTTTAAGTGCTGAGAGAAAGAAAAGGCTGATTGTTTTCATCTATGCATATCATATAGATTGGTCGTTAATTTAAAATAAGGATCTAGTAGCACGAGGTCTCCTCGGTGCTAGGTTCGTGCAACGTAGCAATTACGCGTCAGAGAAATTCATTGAAAGAATGCTTTTGCACTAAGCACAATGGTGATTTTCTTTGTTTGAGCACATGGACATTCACAATTTGCATGAAGCATAAAATGATAAAAGGTATCAGACAATACCTTCTGGATGCATAGCACCTGTATTCTCTAGATCATGACCAACGTTGAGTGAGTAATGTTGTCCCAAGTTGCAGGCTAGGCATTGGGTCTAAGGGGGAAGTAAAGTGAGGTATGGTACATCCTAGAACGAAATAATTGGTACCTTGAGAGAACTATGTGCGAAGTGTTATATATGTTTAGCGATGCATCGAGGGGCCAATCCCCAAGATGTAGGAGAGTCGCAGTGAGGTAGCGGCAGTTAGCTGTGGGAGGACCTCCTATGTTTTTACTTTGTGCTATTTGGCAATGTGCTGGGACTCCTTCTGAGGAGTGTTAATTGGGTTAGAGTTGGACTACGAGACATGATACAGATGCAAGATGTTTAGGAAGATGATGTATGTGTCATCAACACTCCTGGCCACGAGGCCGTGGGGTTGTTGAGCGCATGATAGAGGTCCGGCTAGTGCATGAGCCAGTGCCGGCCCGTTTTAGGTCCCATCAGGAATCAACAACCCCAAGTCTCAACAGGAGCTCTGAATCAGAACCAGAATAGAGGACCCTCTAGATCAACCAACCGGTGTATACAGTAATTACATAAGCTTTCCAAAACCCTACAAGCACTTCAGGAGGTGAAAATTTGAAGGACTACTTATCCAAATCAATTGCACATATGAAGAAAGAGCTTATAGATGTGATTACAGAGTAGCTATAGACGTTGAAGGTGAATACCACTAATGTATCCACCCTTGCGGGAGCTGGGAGAGATGTGATGCGTTCTAATACCTAGTGCGGAAAGTGTCATCAAGCAGGAAATTTAGCCATTGAATGTACCCAGAAACCAACCATTCCTCAAGCCTTTTGCTCCTACTGTTTTTGCGGAAGAACCATATAGAGGATATTTGCTCTCTGAAAGAGATGCATGAACGAAGACAGAAAGATGAAAATGCAAGATTCAACTTGCTAGAATCCAAAATGACAACACAAGATATTGGACCAAAGCCTAGGGAGTTTGGTCCTAATTTTGGTCCAAGGAGGTTTCCCTCTCAAAGTTACAGAGGACGACAATCTGGTAGTGGTCAGAGAGATGAGAGGTGGAATGTTATAGGTGTGGAGAAAAGGGTCATATCTTCCCAAATTGTCCAAACCCTAGACGATCTGTGGATTACAAGTCCTTATGCAGGTGATGCAAAGGAGAAGGCTACATTGTAAAGGACTGTCCAAGTCCAGCCCCTGTCAAGGCCAATGCCACTGATAGCCAATAGAAGGCACAAGAGTCTACCTCCAATTTGGTAGAGTTGGAAGTTGCTGCTATCACGCGCTCTAAGAAGAAGGAACCAGTTGTCCAGAAAGAGAACAAATCCCCTCCCAAGACTGTGAAGTTCAATGTGTTAACAGAGGGACAAAGCAGTACAGGACAGTACAATGCAGTACAGAGCATTGTAGTGCCACAGAGAGTCACAGAGATAGTCCTAAAAACAGGACCAGAGGTCCAAGAGATAGACGATACAGAAGCACCTCCAGAAATAAAGGAAGTGCCGATGCTGCCATTACTACAAGAAAAAGGAAAAAGGAAAATGGGTGTGGCTCAATTCCCTAGCAGACTGGAGAAGCCCGTGGATCCTATCAAAGAATATGACTTGGTAAAAGACCTAGACACTTTTAAACCAAACTTAACATTCCGACAGTTGTTGATGCTATTTTCCAGCTGTCGAAAGAAATTCAAAAGCATATTGACAAGAAGACGTGGACTAAGGATTGCTCCTTCAACAACAACCAAGATCAATAAGGCCCCGGAGCCCCTGTAAAGGGCCTGTAAAGGAAGTAGATGTGGCTAATGTTGAGATATTGAGCTCCACTCGTGATATGCCAGGGTGACCTTGTGCATTTATGTCACCGACTTGTTAGCTATAGATGCAGTTGGTACACCGCCCATGAATAATAGCTAGATGACAGCTATCCTTATCTACTCTAGTTTGTGGCTCAGTTAGTATGCCACCTTAGTTAGTTGAGTTTGGTTTGAGACCCATATATAGGGTTCTTCTATTTCTTTATACTTGAGTTCTTTTTGGCTTACACAACTAAGAAGAGGAAAACTGTTTTTCAGCCTCCACTTGTGTGTGCATTCCCCTATTGTGCAAGCAAGAAAGCTACAAGTGAGACTCCTTCCTTCTCTCCCACAATCTTGACATGGTATCAGAGCCTGGTTCGTGGTAAGGAGCTCAAGAAAGCAGACCAAGTTCGCAGTGTCCTGGTAAGAGGACCAGTATTGCTTTCATTTTTCGAGTTTGGGAGCAAGCCTCTACAGGTAGCACAGCCGGAAAGTGCAAGAGTGCATTGTCTCAAATTGAGATGCCCTTCGTGGTATAGCAAGAGAGCAGTATATGCTATGGGATAGGGATTTAGCCCTGTGTTGCCCTGTTTTTTTGATTCAAGGCCATTTTGGGACCTGTTTTGGAGGCGGAAGTTTTTCGCATGCACTCAGGAAAAGGCCCTGTTTTATGCTATGCGACCACTGTTCTACAAGTCGGTGAAAAGTTATTGTAGAAATTGCATCGTATGCCTGTGCGCAGAGACATTGGGAGTTATAGAATCATCCTTGTTGCCTGTTGATGCAAAATAGTCACTAGGAAGTGACTGTGTGGTCAAATACCACTTTCATCAGTTTTGCATATTTTCCCTTGTGAGGCTGAAGCTGTGTGTTTTGCAGTGACAGAATTTTTTGCAGTGTTCTGTAATGGCATCTGATTCTCTTTCATAGATTGTCATTGAAAAGCTTGATAAGAACAACTTCCAAGCATGGAAGTTTAGAATGACGAATTTCCTTATGGGAAAAGGATATTGGGAATTCGTTGCAGGAAATGAAGAAGAACCAATTCTTCCTGATGTTCCCAATCAACAGCAAATGCAGGCATTTAAAGGATGGCATGAGAGAGCCAGAAAAGTTATGTACTGGCTGTCTATCAGTATTTCAGACTCTATGATTGTGCATATTCAGGATGCAAGTACGCCAAAGGAGGCATGGGATACTTTGTCAAAAATGTATAGCACAAATACGCAAGCCAGGAAAATGCAGCTCAAGCAAGAGTTGCACAATGTGCAAAGATAAAGTATGAGCATCAATGATTACCACATGAAGGTAAAGAAGATTGCAGATGCACTTGCTTCCATTGGGTCGCCAGTGGAAGATGATGATTTAGTTTCTGTGACCTTGAATGGTCTAGGAAAGGATTATGCACAGTTCCAAACATCCATTTCTGTCCGTGAAAGATTTCCTGATTTTGAGGAGTTGATTGCTCTTCTAATTTCTGAGGAGCAAAGAAATGGTGGTGCATCTTTTTCAGGAGGAACTTCAAAAGAAACTACCTTCTACTCAAATGTTGGAAGAGGTAGAGGTAGAGGTAGAGGAGGCCAATCTGGAGGCCGTGGTAGAAATCAGAATATGCAGCAAACTCAAGAAAACCAGTCCTATGGAGGAGGACGTGGTAACTCTAGAGGCAAGGGGAGCCAAAGAGGTCATGGTGGATGGCAAAGAGGCCAAAATGCAAACAGCAATGTTGAATGCTACTACTGTGGTAAAATGGGTCATATGGCTAAAGACTGCTATAAAAAGAAGAATGACATCATGAATGGAAAATTGCAACAAGGGAATTATACATCTTCTAGTAGATAGGGTGATGAGAGAAATGAGCATTTGTTTATGGTGCAGCACATGACCAATTCTGTGACAAGTGCAGAAAAAAGCAACGATGTGTGGTATGTTGACTCAGGTGCATCAAACCACATGACAGGTCATGCAGAATGGATGCAGGATGCAATGAAAATGGAAAAACCAGGATTTGTGGAGACTGGTGATGATACTGCACATCTTATTGTGCAGATTGGAAAAATTCCTTTGTCTATGCAGGATGGGAAAAAGAAATACATGTCGGATGTATTTCATGTCCCGAATATCACCAAGAACCTGGTTTCTGTTGGTCAAATGGTTGAGCAGGGCTTGCAGGTCAGATTTAATTCTCATGGATGCTTTGTTGAGGATATGAAAAATAAAGGTCGCTTGATAGAAAAAGGAAAGAAGAAGGGCAGAATGTTTACGTTGGATGTAGACATGCCTGAATTGAGTGCAGCAATGTTTGCACATGGGACCAGTGTAGTTGCGGATATTGATATCTAGCATAAATGCATTGGTCATGTTACTGTACAACGACTTAAATCAATGCAAGCCCAAAATATTGTTGCAGGATTGCCTAAATTCAAGGTTGCAGAAATGCATAAGGTATGTGAAGCCTGTTAGTTTGGAAAACGGGCAAGGAAACCATTTCGTAGACATATTCAAGAGAGTAAGAAGCCATTGGAATTAATCCACTCTGATGTGTGGACTACTAAAGCTGCATCTCTTAGAGGCTGTCATTATTTTATCACTTTTATTGATGACTATAGCAGAAAAGTTTGGGTGTATTTTATGAAAAAGAAAAGTGAAGTTTTTGGGCATTTCAAAACTCTTAAAGCTATGGTTGAAAAAGAAACACGCCTGCAAATAAAATGCCTAAGGTCAAATGGAGGGGGAGAGTACCTCTCAAATGAGTTTGCAAGGTTCTTGCAGGAGCATGGCATAAAGCAGTAATATTCATGCAGTCATACCCCACAACAAAATGGAATTGCAAAAAGGAAAAACAGGCATATTGGAGAGGTATCTCGTGCCATGCTCAATGAAAAAAACTTGCCAAATTTTTACTGGGCTAAAGCAGTTGCCACAGCAGTCTACATAATGAATAGGACTCCCACTGCAGCAATACATGGGATGACTCCAGAGGAGAGGTATATTGGTAGGAAACCAGATATTTCTCATTTGAAAATTTTTTGTTGCATTGCCTATGTTCATGTGCCAAATGAGTTGAGATCCAAGTTGGATCCAAAAGCTGAGAAGTGCATCTTTATTGGTTACTCTCTGCAGCAAAAAGAGTATAGATGCTATAACCCTTCTACTTGTAAGTTTACAGTGAGCAAATATGTTGTTTTTGATGAGATGAGTAGCTGGTATAAACCAATAAATGTGATTGATGATGTAGATGCACAAAATGGTAATGCTGCATAGAATTCACCGCAGCAGTCACAAAATATTAGTGGACCTGGAGTGTCCTCTAGCAGTGGTTCACATTCTTCACCATGGACAGGCAGATTGAGATCAGGAGAATCTCCTCAAAACAATGCAGATAGTGATATGCAGGTTTCACGAAAAGGAAAAGAGAAGGTAGATCAGCCCATGTTTGATGTGAATGCAAGTCACTCTTATGTGGATGGTGAATCCAGTGGCTCAGAATAGAGCATTGATGATGAGTTGGTGGTGCACAGATCGGATGCCGTATGCTTGCGTAGTGAATGCTGGAAGGTCCCCAAGAACAAAAGAACTCTACTTTTTGTACAAAACTCAAGGTAAAAAGCATGCACGACATGAACAAGAGACCAATTGGGTGCAATCTCCTCCCATGTCTTGTGTGAGCGCTCCACAAAGCATGTATTTTATGTATTAATCATCTTCAAGCTCCACAAAGCATGTATTTTATGTATTAATTCAAAGAAATAAAGCTAATGGGTGGTGCCCAAAGAGTCTGACATACCCAATACAATGTCCAAGTACAAATAACATAATCGTGCACCCAAGCGCATACAAAATAATAAATAAATATCCAACGCCTCAATAAATAGGCGTGACAAAATATAGGCGCCATGCCTAAGGTATGCGTCCATCAAAATATAAATGATAAATCGAATACTCACTATCCTCCAATGCTTTCCTTTGCCACTACTGCTATCTCTATACATCAACTGAAGCATTCACAATCGTTAGTAAAATAATACAATTAAACCGACAAAAGTGAATACCTAGCAGTCTTCAGCTACATAAATAAATCAACTGGTTAGAAATCAATCCTAACCTTAATTTATTATAAGTGCGCACTCTAAACTCATAAAAGTTTATTAATTTAATATGCATTTTGCGGAATCACCCGCTATGGAATCACCCATGTATACACTAAATTAATGAAACGCCCGAAAAGGATAGGCGTTTCCATCAACTTCTCGCACAAAGAATCCACTTTGTGTATGAGCCTCGGTCATCAAAGTTTACGGAATCCACCGTGGCATAGAATCCACTGTGAAATATGCCTCCTGACATCAGTTGGGTATTCCTTCTATTGTTACACCTGGAGTAAGGAAGACCAGGGATGTTTTGAGAGCACTTGGGAGTGAATCTACTTTGCGCAGGTCTACCAAAGCTAGGTATCCTGTGGATAGGCTGAAATATGATAGATTTACAGCCATTCACTATACCTATATGGTCAAAGTGATATGGGAACCAAAACCCACTTCTTTTGAGCAAGCCATGGGAAAAGAAAAATGGGAGAAAGCCATGGATGAAGAAATGGATGCCTTGGAAGCAAATTCTACATGGGAATTGGTACCTTTTCCTAAAGATAAGAATGCAATTGGTTGTAAGTGGGTTTATAAGGTGAAGCACAATGCAGATGGTTCTGTGAATAGATACAAGGCAAGATTAGTAGTCAAGGGGTATGCACAAACATATGGCATTGATTATGAAGAAACATTCAGTCTGGTTGCAAGGATGGCAACTGTAAGAGCAGTCATTGCTATGGCTGCATCAAAGGAATGGTCTTTACATCAGATGGATGTAAAGAATGCCTTCTTGCATGGTGATTTGCAAGAGGAGGTATATATGGAGCAGCCACCAGGTTATGTGCATGTTGTTCATCTTGAGTTTGTTTGCAGGTTGAAGAAAGCCTTGTATGGCTTGAAGCAAGCACCTAGAGCATGGTCTAACAAGATAGGACAGTATCTTGTCACTATTGGCTTTCAGATTTTCCAAGGCAGATTTCTCACTTTATGTGAGAAAAACAAAGAAAGGTATTATGCTGCTTGTCATTTATGTTGATGATTTGATTATCACAGGTGATAGTGATGAAGATATCCTTCATGTGAAAATGTTATTGAAGCAGAAGTTTGAGATGAAGGATTTGGGAGAGCTGCGTTATTTCTTGGACATTGAGGTGATTAGATCACCAAGTGGGATACAGCTCTTGCAGAGGCAGTATGGATTGGACATGCTGTCCAAATATGGGATGACAGGCTGTAAGCCTATTTCAGTTCCTTTGGAGTAGAATGTAAAGCTAAGTGCAGATGCATGTGAGCTTCTCGAAGACCCTACTATGTACAGACGCATAGTAGGAAGTTTGATTTATATGACTATTACCAGGCCAGATTTGAGCTATGTTGTTGGATTGGTAAGTTAGTTTATGCAGGCTCTAAGGAAACTGCATTTGGATGCGGCTAGATGCATACTCAGGTATGTGAAGTCCACATTGCAGTATGGACTATTTTATGAGGCTGGGGTTCAGATACAGTTGCATGGATACACTGATGCTGATTGGGTTGGTAGTATTTCTGATAGACGATCTACCAGTGGATATGTGTTCTCTTTTGGGAGTGCTGCAGTCACTTGGAGCAGCAAGAAACAGCCTACAGTTTCCTTGTCAAGCAAAGACGCTGAGTACAGGGATACAGCAATGGCTGCATGTGAGGTAGCTTGGTTGCATAAGCTACTTTATGATATGCATCAGCCTATAGATGGGCCAGTTGTCATTTATTGTGACAACATGAGCAATATACACTTGGCAAATAACCCAGTCTATCATGTTAGAACAAAGCACATTGAGGTGCATTATCACTATGTGCGGGAGAGGGTTTTACTAGGCCTTATTGATCTAGTTTATGTCAGCACAGAGGATCAGGTAGCTGACATATTGATGAAGGCATTGGGCGCAGAGAAGCTGCGCAAGTTCAGAGACCTGCTTGGTGTGCAAGAATTGGGATTGAGCTCAAGGGGGAGTGTTGAGATATCAAGCTCCACTCGTGATATGCCAGGGTGACCGTTGTGCATTTATGTCAGCAACTTGTTAGTTGCAGATGCGGTTGGTACACCGCCCATGAATAATAGCTAGATGAGAGCTATCCTTATCTACTCTAGTTCGTGGCTCAGTTAGTATGCCACCTTAGTTAGTTGAGTTTGGTTTGAGACCCATATATAGGGTTCTTCTATTTCTTTGTACTTGAGTTCTTTTTGGCTTACAAACTAAGAAGAGAAAAACTGTTTTTCAACCTCCACCTATGTGTATTCCCCCATTGTGCAAGCAAGAAAGCTAGAAGTGAGACTCCTTCCTTCTCTCCCACAATCTTGACAACTAATGCCTTCCTAGATCTTGGAACCCCAGAGATTAGTATATGGATTAAAGGATGCTTTATTTCAGATACATTGATTGATGGAGGATTATCAATAAATATAATGACAGATGTGACAATGAAGGACTTAGGGTTGCAAGGAATTCAACCTACATAGTGGCTTATCAGATTGACAGACCAAAGCAGAATTAAACTGTTGGGCATCCTCCCATACGTAAAAACAACCCTTGCAAGAAAAGATTACTGGTGGCTGATCTATCTTGTGGTCAAACCAAATTCTTGTTAGATATGATCAATGCCCCACCCTCATTAGGTGCCACCAATGATCCATGGTGCTCAAAGTTGTAAGGTCCCCACTATGAGGAGAAGCCAAATGTGAGCCGGGACATTGGTTGAGTCCTGACTTGTATATCAGATGAGGTCTATGTGACCGGATGGAAAAAAGGTTACTGTTGTGGGTCTAATATTTGGGTTATACGGAGTGGTTAAGCTAGTAGCAACTCGAGGCACATTGCATCGAGTTGCGGGGTAAGGGAGTTAAAAGGGGCCAGTGGCCCCCTTGGCGGGGGTCCGGGGGTAGCACCCCCGGCCCGATGGTAAAGGGCCGACTAGTGGAGGCTCATATGGTAGGTCGGTCAGGCCGACCTAACAGCCTTCGTGGGCTATAAAAGCTAAACCCCTTCATAGCCATCGATCACTCATCTTTCACCCAGTCAGAGTTGTTGTTCCAGCTAGCCTTAAGCTCTTCACCTATCTTCTGTCTAGATCGCCATCTAAGCTTCACACAGCGGAAGCACACGGGTGGACAGAGCCATCTTTGTATCAGTTGTTTGGAGCTAATGAATTTACTGATTCTCCTCTTATTTATTGTGTACTCTCTATCTCTTTCTCAGATTCTGTTCGCTGCGTCGTGTAATTTTTACAATTATTATGGAACATCATACCCTATGATGTTGGGAAGACCTTGGCTTTTTAAAGCAAGAGCCATAATGGACTGGTTCAAAGGAACCCTAACCCTAGGCAGAGGACCCAACAAAGTGGTGTTGAAATTGTATGGATCGCAAAAAGGCAATGGATCCATATCCATCAAAGTCATAGCTGAATCCTTCAATGAAGTAACAGATGGTATATCAGAAGACGAAGAGGCTGTTAAACAGATCTTTCCCAAGAAAACAAAGGCACAGTCCCTAACAGTGGGCACTGTAAGCCAACTACCAAAGGAAGCCAAGTCTTTGTCCATGGGAGAATACCTCCTGCCTCAACTAGAATTAACTTCTGAAATCACCTCTGATAGCGAGATAGAAGCATAGATGTACTGTTCTCCCTGTTACATGTCAGTCATAGAGACAGTAACAGAGACAGAGCCAGAGACAGAAGTAGAAGCAGAAACAGACACAGAGGTGGAGGATCTGTTCTTCTCCTACAGAGCCTCTACAGAAGCAGAGACAGAGCCTCTAGAGGAAGAGGATGAAAATGAGGAGAAAAAAATAAATCAGGATATGAAAGTGCAAATAAAGAATTTCATCTAATAGCATACGATCCTGTTGATGGCCCTACAGAGACCTCAGAATAATGAAGATCTCGAGGTGTTGGACGGAATGACCATGGTTCCATTTGGGTTGACCAATGGACCATAAAGTATGCAGAATCTGCATAAGCAATGGATCAAAGGCATAAAATTTAAGTTCACCAATGGCTCTGGTCGCCCTAACCATTCATTTTGAAGAAAAGATGATGATGATGCCCCTTGTCAGTAAAAGTCAGAGCCATTAGAGCCACGACTTTTAGAAGATCCATGCTATGTGACATTCCTAGACGCATCCTCTGAAGATGAATCCCTAAGTCCAAAAGAAATCACCACTCACACAAAAGCAAACAAAACTCTGATACCCTTCCAGCAATCTCAATAGACAAATGAGTCATTTGTTCAGAAGGAGGACACTAGTTATAGTGGAGCATCTGACGATGACACTACTCCCTTGAAAGAGTCAGACCTCTATCCAGAAGCAATCCATGGGATATTTATCCGTAAAGTGAAAGGTGAAAGAAAAGTGACGTTCTTGGATACTGATGGTACTGAACATCACCTGAAAGTGGGTCTCAATCTTCCAGAAGAAGAACTAGTGGTCCTACAAGATCTACTAAAGGAGAACTTAGACGTGTTTGCTTGGTCATACAGACCTAAAGGGGATTGATCCCACAGTATGCCAACATCATATTGACCTAGAGCGTGATGCCAAACCTGTAAGGCAAAGGCAAAGGCGTATGAATCCTAATTTTTCAGCTCTAGTAGAGGCTGAATTATTGAAACTTCTTGAAGCTGAGTTCATTTATCTCGTGGCTAACAGTGAATGGGTTTCGCCCATTGTGGTTGTACCCAAGAAGAACAAGAAACTTTGAATATGTGTAGACTTTCGAAAGTTGAACTCGAAGATGAAGAAGGATCATTTTCCTATCCCTTTTACAGACCAACTGTTGGACACAGTGGCAAGCCATGAGTTGTATTCCCTCTTGGATGGATTTAGCGGATATAACCAAGTCCAAATCGCAAAAGAGGACCAATCCAAAACAACCTTCACCACAAAATGGGGGATCTATGCCTATAGAGTGATGCCATTTGGGCTCTGTAATGCTCCTACCACCTTCCAACGAGTAATGATGATTGCCCTCCAGAATCATTTGTATGATTTCATTGAGGTGTATCTTGATGACTTCTGTGTCTATAGTCTAATCTGTGAGCACTAGGGACACCTAGAGCAATGTTTTGACAGATGCCGAGAGTATGGGATTTCTCTCAACCTCGAAAAATGTATCTTTGGCATCTCATTGGGAGTTCTTTTGGGCCATATTGTCTTTGCACAAGGGATTGCAATAGACCTGGTGAAGATTGAGAAGATTGCCGCCTTGGTAGCACCAACAAACCTCAAGCAATTGAGAGGATCTCTTGGCCATGTGGGCTACTATAGAAGATTTATTGCACATTTTGCAACTAAGGCAGCCCCTCTACATAAGCTCCTAAGGAAAGATGCGGATTTCCTTTGGACTGATGACTGCGAAGGAGCCTTTAATACCCTAAAACAGTGCCTTATCCAAGCACCGATCTTGTAGCCTCCTGACTAGATGAAGGAGTTTCATGTGCATGAGTTGAAGGGCTAGGTGTTGTCCTATGTCAAAAGGGCCCCTCTAAATTAGATCAACCGATATATTATGCAAGCCGAAAGGTCACTGTTAGGGAGCAGAACTACACAGTGACAGAGCTTGATTGCTTAGCAATGGTGTTTGCACTGGAGAAGTTTCGACACTATCTATTGTCAACGCATTTCAAGTTCTATATGGATCATGAAGCCCTGTCCTTCTTGATCAACAAAGCACATGTCAAAGGCCGACTGATGAGATGGTTTCTTCTATTCCAAAAGTTCAATTTTGAAGTGGTCACTAAGCCTGACCATTCCCATGTCCTAGCCGATCATCTATCACGGATTACTCAAACTACAGAAGAGGAACAGGATGATCCAGACCTTCCTCATGCTTCCTTGTTTCTAGTTGAAACATCTACTCCCTGGTATGCAGACATAGCCAACCTCCTGGCAACTCAACAGTATCCTCCTGGCATCTCAAGCCGTGAGAAGAAGAATCTTTTGTTAGAATCAGCCCCCTACACTTTGCTAGGCAGTGCACTGTACAAGAGAGGCAAAGATGAAGTGCTAAGAAGATGTGTTGTAGGAGATGAAATTGGCATAGGATTGAAAGCATGCCATGACGAACTATGTGGTGGACACTTCAAGGATAAGCGATAGCCAGGAAGGCTCTATTAGCAGGATACTGGTGGCCGACCCTCCATAAGGATGCATATGACTACTATAAGAGATGTGATGCTTGTTAGCGAATGGGAAAACCCACCAAAAAAAGTGCCATGCCACTGCAACCTATTCTTTCCCTAAAGCCATTCGAGAAGTGGAGGATTGATTTTGTGGGTCCCATTGATCCACCCACCAGATGGAAGCAGAATAGATGCATCCTAGTATGTACGGATTATGTCACAAAGTGGTGTAAAGCTAAAGCTCTGAAGTGAGACGATGGTAACAAGGTAGCTCCGTTCACATACGAGAATATTATTACCCGTTTTGGCAGTCCCTTTGAGTTGGTAAGTGACAGAGGTACTCATTTCCTTAACAAAATCATGGAGGAGCTAACAGAGCTGTACAAGATCCTCCATCGCAAGTCCACTCCTTACTACCCCAGAGTCAATGGCCAAGTTGAAGTCACCAATCGCATCCTTTGCTTGATCCTAAGAAGAACGATTGCTGCACATCGTCATGACTAGGACGATCGACTTACGGAGGCCCTCTGGGTATACGAAACCTCCCATAAGGTAGCTACAGGATAGACCCCTTTCCAGTTAGTATATGGTACAAAAGTTGTCTTCCCTGTTGAACTGGAATTTCCTTCTTTGCGAGTGGCAGTTAAAGAATGCTTGGGAGATGAGGGCTCACTGCAATGCTGCCTCCTACACTTGGAATGTTTGGATGAGATTTGGCAGATGGCTCTATAGTGTATGAAAACCACTCAAGCGCGACGCAAGGCCTATCATGACAGTTTCATCAAACACAAGGAGTTCCAAGAAGATGATCTTTTCCTAGCCTATGATTCGAGATTTGGCAAGTTTCCTGGCAAGCTTTAATAACGGTGGATGGGCCCGTAGTACAAGGTACATGCTGTCAATCCTAATGGCTCTGTTCAGGTGCAAACTGTTGATGCCTTTGATGATCCTTTTCTGATCAATGGCTATCGTCTGAAGAAGTACTTCCCTCCCTCAGGATCTTGACAATCACAGTCGACCTACCCTCTCCCTTTTGGGCGTTGCACTGTCATTCTCTTTGTGCTTCTGATAGCCCTTATGATTCTCCTCATGAGGCAGTCTCGTTCTGCTAGCCCCTCACGGATACATCTCAACCTGATCTTGTTCTCTCCTCGTCTGATCCAACAATGGTGACGAGGTTGGTCCTAACACATGGCATTTCTACCATTCTCTTTATTAACGAAAAAAAAGAAAAAGAAAAGAAAAGAAAACAAACAAACTATTATGGGAGCAAAGGAAGAAATTCCCTATCATAAAACAGGCCTCGTTCGAAGAACAGGTGGAAACACCCTTGGGCAGGAAGTTGACTGTGGAAAAGGTGGTAACACCCCGCAGTTCAAGACAGTTGATTTATTAGCAGAATCTTTGCGCGACTAATTTGAAGCCACCTCCCTTGGTGTGCTGTCTCTGCAATATCAGTCTCTCTGTCCTTCTTAACAAACAACCTTTCTTACAAATCATTGAAGCACCAAACTTGTTGGCTGCCTCCCTGGGCACGCCTCGTCTTCAATATCCTGATGACAACAACGGCCGACACGATCTTCATCATCAACCCCTTGAGTGATATGAGCTTTCATCCTAAAAGGATGGGGATGTGTGTATGGGCTACCCTTTGTATCTATCAGTGAGCGTGAGACAGACGGTGGGATGAGTGACCAGTCTTTCCCTTTAAATCAAATAAGAGGTGAGATGTGTGAACGGAGTGTTGCACGCACAGGATGGGCCTCTCAATGCACAACGCACAATCTATTACTGTGCACTGCACCATAAGGCTCCTTGGTCTTCCTTCTTGCACTGTATGCCGGCACAGGGCGGGATGCACAGTTGCACCATCAAATGCACACAAGGCATACAACCTCTACACAAGTGACAGTGAGGATTACATCAATGGGTTTCAGGAATGGGCTGCCCTTTGTATCTTTCAACAGAGCGTGAGGCAGAGGGTGGGTTGAGTATGACGGATGTTTCTTCAATCAAGTATTGAGAGGTGAGGATTGAGGGAAGTTATGACAATTGGCATCATGTACGTTTTTGTTTCCCTATGCACCCACGGGATGGGTCTCTGCCATCAACACAGGACACGTCACTTTGTTCTGTTTACGATACTGCAAGGCTCCCTGGCCTTCCTTCTTGCACCTATGCTAGATAGGGTTGGACACACTAATGCACCATCAATTATGCACCCTAGCATACTCCATGTGTCCCATTCCCTTGTCGATTCCTAAACCGGGTGTGAGATCTAGGTTTCATCATTATTAACTCGAGTGATGTAAGTTATGGAGTGAATGACTGTTCTCTCATTCCATTTGAGTGCCCGTGAGTTGAGTGACTATCCTTCGTCAACGACACCTCCCCCGATGGGCTTCATCAACTAGCTACCTCCCTAGGTGTTGCTGCATGGTCCCTACCATACTGGCTGAAAATTGGACCGAGCCATGGTACCTCCTGCAGTAGCTGACTTCAACCCTACTGTAACAGTGACGGTTTCTTCAACCATAGGCGAACCCGACCAAGTCTTTCTAACCATATTCTTATGATTGCAAGTGTATGTTATGTTTTAAGTGTGGGGACGCCAGAGTCCAGTCGGTTGACGAGTTCTAGGTTGTGTTGCTACATTTAACCCTGCCCGTTTAAGGTTTTAAGTGTGGGGACGAGTCCTTGCACATCTATGATGCATACCCCCTTGCATATGCCTCACTTTAATCCTGCATGTATGCCTTGACCTGTTTTTACCTTGATGAGGTCCCTTCCCCATCCACCCGTCCCTGTTCGACCCACCCTTGGGGCCGTTTCTTCTCTATTTTCCTTTATCCCTTATTGTGACGATTTTCCATGAAAGTGCATCCTACGTTCACCAAAACCCACATCCCACCTTATAGCCCTATTTGTCTCTTCGACCTGACTATTTTTTCTTTTTACCAACCCCTATTCCGACCGACGGTTCTTGAGTTGTTAATTTTTGAAGCATTTTTCATAAATTGGATAGTTTTCCATGTGAATGCACCTTTATTGCTTTCGAACAACAATCTGATGTGACAATCCTGTCCTCCATCTTCCTCTTGACATCTTTCCTTTTTACTCCCAGTCCTTCCGATGCACGGTTCATCCACTATTAATTTTTGTGCATTTTCGGGCCATTTTCGTGCATATTTTTAACATTTTTCCATGTGAACATGCCCTATTTTCACCGGAATTCGAGTTTCATTTGATTGTTGTGTCCCGCCAGCCTTTCTCTACATTTTCTTTTTTTCTTCACCCTATTTTGATTGCTATATTTTTCGTTATTAAATTTTCAATATATTTTTGGTTTCGCTTTTTGTGTTTTTCGCATGTGAACCCTTTTAACTTCACCGGAAGTGAGCTTTGACATGATAGCCCTATGCATTCCTTCACGCGGACATTTTCTCTTTTTACTGCCCTTCATTTTGCTGCTCGGTTCTTTTCGTATTCATCTTTGAGCCCATTTTGGAGTTCATTTTTTAGGTTTTTTCCATGTGAACGCATCCATTTTCAGTCAGACCCGTGTTTTGATGTGATAAGTTTGTTGAGCATGTTATTTGGCACAATTTTCCTTCTTTCCATCCTGCATTTTGGCGTGCTAATTTTCCAATATTAATCCGCATATGTATTTTTAGCATCGTTTTTCGTGTTTTTCCTAGGGGAACGCCCTGCTTTGATCTCGGCCACCCCATTGTACTTTTTCGCACTCTCCCCCTTACCTTCTGGCCCAATTTTCATTTTTATCGCATTGTGTTCCGACGAACAGTTTGCGAGTTATTAATTTTTTTTTGTTTTGCCATGTCCCTGTGCGCCTTGCCTTGCGCATGAATGCGCGTGTTTTTGAATTTACGCGCCTCGACATGCCTCGTTCTCTTCGCTCCTTGTTTTCCTAACGTCCTACCCCCTGTTGTTTCCCATCCCTGCAAATTTTTTTAACCCCGCCCCGCACGGCCCGGCTCCCCATTCTTTCTTTTTCTTTATTAAAAAAAAAACGAAAAACAAAAAAAAAACCAAAACATTAAAAAAACAAACAAACAACCAAACCATGTTTTGTATAGTGTTGAAAAAAAAAAAACAAAAACACAAAAAAAACCAAACAAAAGAAAAGAAAAAAAAAGAGACCCATTAAAAAAAAAACAAAAAAAACCACAAAACAATGCAAACAAAAGAATAAAACCCAAAGAAGAAGACAAAAAAAAAACAAAAAAAGAGAAAAAAAGAAAAGAAAAAAAAACCCCCTGACGGTTTCCCTTTCCTCCCTTCTTCCCTCTCTTCTTCTTTCTCTCTCTCCCTATCTTTCTCTCTCCCCGTTCTCCTCCTCCTTCCCCCCTCTTCTTCTCCTTCCTCCTCCTTCCTCCCTCTCCCCCTCCTCCATTCTTCCTCCTTCCTCCTCCTTCCTCCCTCTCCCTCTCCCCCTCCTCCCTTCTCCTTCTCTCCTTCCTCTCCCCCTCCTCCCTTCTCCTTCTCTCTTCCTTTCCCTCCTCCTCCTCCCTCCCCTTCTTTCCTTCCCTTCCTCCGTAGCCCCTGGTCCTTGCTGCCTTGTCACCTCCGCCTGCCCGTTGCACGCCGCTTGCGGCGCGTCGTCTTGCCACTCGCCACCTCGCTATTGCCCGCTATGCTCTGCCTGCCCGCTGTGCACCGCTTGCGCCCCCCTCTCCCACCACGCCTCCTCCTCTACCACTCCTCCTTCTCCTCCACCACTTCTTCTTCTCCTCCTCTCCTACTCCTCTTCTTCTCCTCCTCGTCCACCACCCAGCCCACCCCCCATTGCCCTCCTGCCCACCCCCCATTGCCACCCTTACCCCCCCCCCCCCCCCCATTTAACCCCCCTCCCCCTAATTTAACCCCCTCTCCCCAACTTTTAACCTCCCACTCCAAATTTGATCCCCACCCCCAATTTGACTCCTCCCCCCTACATTTGATCCCTCCCCCCCTACATTTAACCCCCACCCCCAAATTTGACCCCTCCCCCCCAAATTTAACCCTCCTTCCCCTAATTTAACCCCCTCTTTCCCAAATTTAACCCCTCCCCCCAAATTTAACGCCCCACTCCCAAATTTGACCCCCTCCCCACATTTACCCCTCCCCTTCTCTTAATTCACCTCACCCCCACCTAAACCCCCTGTCCAACCCCCCTACCTCCGCCCTTTACCCCTTAACCATTGTTCGCCCCCCTTCGCACACTGCAGTCGACCTTTTAGTGTCGGTGGTTGTTCGCGTGCGTTCACGCGCGAGGACGCACGTCTGCCTTGTTCATGCGGTAGGGTCTTGTAGCCATTCGTACATAGTCACAATCATCAACAGCTGATCATATGTAGTCACAGGTACTTCAAATCCCGAAATCTCTAAAAACACATACAAAATTCAAATATTCACTAAAATTCAATTAAAATCCAAAAAATTTACATAAAATTTCCTAAAAAATCTCCAATATTTTTGCAAAAAATTGAAATATTTTTCAAACTAGAAATCTTAGAAAAAATTTGTAGAAATTTTGAAATTTGAAATTCTTTCAAAAAAATTAAAAAATGGCCAAAATTCATTAAAAATTGATAAAAATATCGACATAATTTAAAAAAAATCAGAAAATTCCATAAGCTCCCTTGTCCTATCATTTTCCGTTGTATAGTTCCCTTCTCATTTCCAACCCTAACACTATTCCTCTGTTGTCTTTTAGTCCTTCTAATTCCCCTCACATTCCTTTTTTTACTTTTTGTCCTTTCATTGCCGATCCGACATTATCGCCTACTCCTTATGAACCTCCTCTTATAGTTCCTCCTGTTCCTTCTGTTTTCTCTGCAGATTCCCTTCATAAGTTTTTGCTGAATTTTCCATCTCTTCCATCTTCCTTATCTCTTCATTTCCCTTCTTTTTATGGTCTATCCTATCCTCCTTTACAATGCTCTCCTCTTATTCCATTCCCCTCTCCTTTCGATTACATTAACCTTCCTCCTCAATCAGCGCTAGATACACCAGGTTATGATAGTGACATACTTCATCGATGACAATGGACACTACATGATTCTGTGACAGGATCGGTGTTTAACTGGCCTTTCATTCCAGGGTCTTGGGATACCTCTACAGCATGTTTGAGCTCTTACCTTCATTTTTCTCGGGTGCATGCTCATTTTGAGGATACCTTTGTACGACTTACAGCTCATTTTTTCTGGTACCTTGCTTTTATGCATTAGCAGTCTAATTTGAACACTCGCAAGTGTATCCCCCATTTGATCATCAATCCGAATGTGGATGTGACTGCTACTCAGATGGATATTCTGTATTACTTCACACAAGCTTTCCCTACTAGGTTTCTTATTCTACTAGAAAGGATGTGTTGTATATAGTTTCTCCAGAATGTGCCTTTGCATTTTGTAGATGAGAGTAAAACTCTAAAGTGTCTCAAGTCTAGCATGCAGTTTAAGAAGAAGTGTATGTATCATGCTTAGCAGTGGAGTTATTTTTTGATGTATCAGTTCTTTTTCTTTAATGGAAATCTTTTTCTGTGCTCTCCATTTTTTGGGGGCATGTGCCATTCAGATTACATGGTGTTGTGTTTGTGTGAGTTGTATATGTGGGGTATATATATATTATTTATCTTTGTCGAATGGAGCTGAAGTTGAAGGTGGATTGATGAAGAAGATGTTGGACTACAGACTAGCAGAAGATGATGCTGATTCAAAGAAAACTCTTATATCCTTTATGACTTTGTGTTGCTAACAAATTTTTAAAAAATGAAGATAATATCCAAAAGGGAGTTTTCCTTTCATTGTAGTATTATCAACGATACATGTGATAAGTTGGGGTCGTGGTGGAGTGATCGTTGAAGATACTAAAGAAGATCAAATTGAGCTCTTTACTGAACTTACATTCTTCTTTTCCTTAGTTCGCAAGGATGCTTCCTTTCTAAGTGTGGGAATATGTTGAGAGTGGAAAAAGACTGAATTTTTGACTGATTTTTGTTGTTTTTGAGATCTGAATGGTTGATTTTTTATGGATTTAGAGTGATATATGGTTGTTAATGGAAGTGTTTGAGAGTGTTTTGGATGATATTGATTATGTTTTGGAAGTTCATGATGATTCTTAGTGGAAATATGAGGCTCTGTGATGTTCTGATAGGTTCTGTTGAGGTTCTGATTGGTTATGATACCTTTCGTATAACTTCTGTTTTGTTTTGATTTTCTTCTATGTGAAGCATGGATTTATGATTGATGAAGGTTGAAATCTTTTGAAAGCTTATTGAATAGTTTTTGATAGTTTAGAATGGTTTTAGTATGAGTTATGAGGATTTTTTGTTCTCTGATGACCTTCTGTAACCCTATGTAAACCTTTTGTAGATCTTCTATCTCTGTTCTGTCTCTACTCTGTTCCTGTTCTGTTCAGTTCTATAGATCTTCTGTAAGTATTCTATAGAATGTATGTGTGAATTTGGAAAAGTTTTCTAACTTTTGGAAAGGATGAATTTAAGTTCAAAAGAGCTAAAATAAATGGAAGAAGCAGCTGCTGAAGACTGAAGAGAAGACTGAAGTGACAGAGACAGAAGTGAGCTATGAAGAGACACTATAGTGGCTCTGGTGCCTCTGCGCATTAGACATACCTCTTGGGAGGTGTATCCATGACCAAGAGAGGAGAATTGAGTGCCATTCTTGAGTATTGTAGTGAGGAGATGATGTATTATTGAGAGAGAGAGAGAGAGAGTTAGAGATAGCCAATTCTATCAAAATAGTGCATGTGTATATGAGAGATTGAGAGAGAAAACTATGAAGACATTGAAGATGAATACTATGTGATTGATTTCCATTCAAAAATGGTGTATTCTTTTATGTTCTTTGTTCTATTGATGGATTCTATGAAGATGTTGAAGATTATGATTGATTCTATCAAATTTGTGGGAGATATCTACTATGATGCTGCGTGAAGATTTGCGATTTTCCTTGTTTTGGTCATCAAAAGAATGAAATAAAAGCTTGTTGATGTTACAAGATAGATTTTCTTGTAGTAGAATTCCCTTTTCCTTGGTGTTCCTCTTGGGGCTCTATGTTTTTGATGCATAGCCGGGGAAGAAGCTAATCTCAACAACTATGACTTCATGGATATTTTATGGTGGTACAAAATGTTGATGCATCATTGAAATAAGAAGTTGGAAAATGGGAAAATTGAAGGAGAAGAAGCATCATGTACATAAGAATAAAGGAAGAGGGGGATAAGCACTAGAATCCAATGGTTGATTCCAAGAAAAACAAAAAGTAAATAAGAAGATGATGACGATGATGAACATGAAAACAACCATTCCTCATGGAGGTACTCGTGTTGCCAACAAAATGATGAAGAAGGGAGGCAAGATCAGGAAGAGAGAGAGAGATGGATGGATGGATATGGGTCCTTGATACTATGGATTGAGGCATGATGCTACCCTCCCTAGATTGATCACTAGCAAGCCAATTTGTGAGATGCTGGAAGTGGAACTTTCACCACAGGTAGAGGACCGTGCCCCTTCTGAGAAGTTGTGCAATTAGCATGGCTGAGACTGAGACTGTCATGGAACCTAGGAAAGAAATAAATTGAAGGAATGCATCAAATTAGAAGAAGAAGAAGAAGAGAAGAAAGGGGGCTTCTCTATTGTAGTGATAGGGTTGGGCCTCATCGGCTTTGCTGCTTATCGCCATGTCTCTGTCCATCTAGGCTCCTTTGTCCTTGGGTTTGGCACATTAGATTAGGATCAATATCATGATACTCCACAGCAGGTCAAGCCATTCTCCTCCCACTTTGGCCAGTAGGCTCACTTAACCCGCATCATTGACCCAGACCTCATCTAGTCGCTCCTCACTGCCCATTCCATCGCTTACCATGCTGATCTACATCAACAATCCAACATCATCTTACATCACCCTATTGGGTCTCTCTGTGTCTTTCCCATGCTCAACTAGCCCGATGACACCCTCCCATAGGCCTTGTGTAGAGGTCAAAAGCATGGTGTAAATGCCGAGCTCTTCAAATACTACTGACAAAGCCCTCTGGATATGAATTTCCCCTATCTCCATTTCAAAGATGGTGATTCTGCCATCATGGAGGATGGTGGGGCAGGCTACAATGACCCATGTACACTCATCCATGCGTAGTTGACATATGTAGAGAGTAATGAAAAGGCCCTTGACCCATGGACCAAGGCGGTCTCAATCATCCTGCTGAGAGCTCCCATAGCAGAGATAGAAGAAGGAAAAGAAAAAGAAGTGGAAGGACCATGCAAGCTGCCACAAATCTTCTCCACCCCCCTCAACAGAAAAAATAACGACGCAGCACAAATTCGAGGAGCAGATGATGAAGAGAAGAAGAAGAAGAACTTGTATCAAAAGAAGGTAGAGACAGCATGAGAGCATCTGCTCCTGTTGTCTCCCCCTTGTCGTGAGAGAGAGAGAGAGGACTCAGGAGATCTGTTCTATTGATTGAGGAGAGCTTCGGCGACTATGCAGTAGCCAATTTGTCTATAAAGAATGGCCTATCCTTGACAGAGGGTTCCATACTCAACGCTCAATTCTCAAATTAGATTTCATTCTATCATTCATCTACCCACCAGAATGCGAAGCCATGTCCTTGTCTCCATTCTAGCCATAGTAGTATTCTCGTTAAATAGTGTCGATGCGCCTGCGATAGGCACACAGACTGAGACTTGAGCGAGAGATAGAGAGAAAGGATGGCATCCCCCCATGTAGTGCAGGGATATGATGGGGGACATGGTACAATGAAGGGATGAAAGAAGTTGAAGAAGGCATAGAGGTCGAAGGAGAGCTGCAAGATCTACATTTGTAAAGTGCTGAAGTAGGTGCACCAAGACAACGCTGACATCTCCTCCAAGGCTATGGCCATCACAGACTCCTTCATCAACAACATCTTCAAGATGCTCTCCCATGAGGCCTCCCATCTCGCCCATTACAAGAAAAAGTCGCCATCATGTCTTAGAAGATCCAGACGGCCATCCGCCTCATTCTGTCCAAGGAGCTTGTCAAGCATGCAATGTTTTTGAGGGCACCAAGGCCTCCAGCAACTTCACCAGCGTCTGAAATCACACATAAGCCTTGGGAAGAAGAAGAAGACGAAGAAGAGAAAGAAAGAGGGGAAGGCGCCATGCTGCAGAGATTGCTTAAGCTTATGCGTCCACCATTTTGATCGATGGCTCACATGTTTTTTTTTATGTTTCTTTGTTCCCAGTCTCGATCTCCCTGCACGATGATCGGGCTATGCAAAATTTGTTAGAAGACATTCTTCATCTATCTGTCCCTCTCTCCCTCATCCTCCACATGGTAGCCATGTGTTTCTTCCCTTATCCTATCATATCCCCCCAATCCTTAACCTAATTTTTTAAATAAAATATTAATATGAATATTAAATTAATTAAGCACCCTTGTTCTTATGTTTGATCTTACCCCCTTCCTCATTTGCCCCTTCAATTGTGGCACTTCCTTCCACCCCTTAGCCCTTCTAACTTATTTATAATACCTTAATATTACTACCCTACTTTTATACATGTGGTGCTTTCCTCCACCCATGATCACCATCATGATCACCATCGGCCTCTCCTTCTACCATATGATGCTGCGATCCCTTACATCTTCCTTCTTCTTTTTCTTTTTCCTCCAAACAACAACCATCAAGAAAAATGATAAGATAGACTAAAAAGGGCAAAAAATTTAAGAATCTAAAAAGATCAAAGCTTAGTAACCCTCCTAATCCATTGTTAACATTCAAAAGTAACAACTCTTTACCAAATTACAATACTCTCTCAAAGCTAAGCTTTCAAGAGTTTTCACTTTACATTCATATATAACAACACTATTAAATACTCCATGAGAAGATACATAAAGATAAACCCCCACATTAGAAGATACATGAAGCTACATATACAATTAATCCCTATTTTCTCAAGTGCCCCTTTGGAGCTACATGATGGAGGAAGTCATTCTTCTTTCTACTCTGAATGGAGGAGTTGTGCTCATGATTCCTTATTGAAGATAGAACCCTATCTTTTGAAGACTAATAAAACTTTTTAGTGTGGAAGTGTTTGAGGCAGGAGTTCCCTTACTCTGGTGATCATGGATTTGGAGTCCCATACCCTACCATGGCTAGGCCTTGTAGTCAAAGTTGCATTACTAACAATTTTGGAAGTTGCTTGTGTTAGACAGTGTTTCTTCTTTGACAAGGTTCGCGAGGACGTTTCATGTTTTAGTGTGGAAGGAATATGATGACACCCAAAGTAGAATAAAAACAAGGCACAAAAGAATCCAAGCATGCATCATATTTTCATTTTTTGTCAAGAGAATAATACTAAGTTGTTACAAAATCACTAAAATAATATCCCACATAAGGGGGAGGAGGGCCACATCCACATCCATCATAAATAAATGATATACACAAAAGTGTAAAGGGTAGGAATACTCAAAATTAAAGGACAAAGGCCTTATAATATCAAATGTATCAAAGTTTCAAAGAAATAATAAAATACGAAGGGGTGTGCTTTTTGGGGAAGAGGTGGGGTGGAGTGCATGAGTGGTTATGTGCCTCTTTCCCTTCCCTCTCTTCTCCAACCACATATTCTCCTTTTTGGTGGTGCAAAAATTTAGTCTCTCTCCTCTCTCCTCTGTCTTTTGTGCAGAATTTCATCTTTTCCCTTTTGTTCTTGCATAATGATTGAAGCTATGGATGAAGATTATAAATTTGTTCATTATTAAAAGAGTGATTTATGGTTTCTTTTCAATTTTGAGATTAATGGCAGAGCCATACACATAGATTTTGTGTGGTTTGTCCTTGGTTTTGTGGTTGATTATGTTCATGGAAGAGTTATTGTCATTATCCTCCAATGCATCTTAGGCTGGTTGAATAATTACAATTGTCTACCATGTATACTCTCACTGTGGAAAAAGACTCATGCTAGGTGAGGTGGTAAGCCAAAAGAGAGGTGACCCTCCCTTACTACTTATGACCCTAAAGGGGTACCCAATCTAGCCCATCGGAAACTTTTCCCATCTTTCGGTGATCCAAAGCACAATACTTATATGTAGGTGTAGGTATATCCCTTGATCACACCATTTCCAATGAGATACCCCCTAACATGAGGTACTTTCCTTGATCAAAATGCAAATGTATGGTACTTGACATGTATGCCAATCAACAAGAAAATTCTAATACTAATGCTTTCATATGAAATCATGGTAGAGTAAGCTGATGCCTAAATGTACTTGGGATCATGATCAATATGCTAAGGATGTTAGTTACTATGATATTTAGGCTCCTCAACCTAGGAGCCACTCATACAATGCATGCTTGAATCAAGATAAACAGTCTTTTAGTTACACGCATTTAGAGATAGTCATAGAAAGCTTGCTATGGTAAATTATATATTGCATCTGGAGTGAACCCTATAGCTAATCTCAAAGAGGGCATTGTCCCCTTTGATTTGAATAAAAAATGGTGTTGACTTACATACTTAGCACCTGCGCTTGATTAGCTTTTTCTTTTATTAAAGACGTGAAATCTATTAAACGCAGATAGGAAAAGTTTGTACAATTGGAAAACATGTCAACATTTCACCATTTAAAGACAAAAAGTCATGGCCAGGTAGCATGTGATAAGCCTTTTATATAACATGGGGCTACTCTATTTGTACGAGGTAGGGCGAGTCTGGGTGGTCGGGCAACTGAGGCTCTGCTGGTGCATGGTTTCCAGGGGTTTAGGCAGGGAACATGTCGGCCGGGACATGAATGGTGTAGTCCCGGGTCGCTACCATTTCCAGAATGTCTTTAAATAATTCATTAAATTCTTCCTTGTCCCGGGCCGCCTTTTTTGCCCTTGAGCATCTGGTGCCCGAACGTATGTTAGGGGTTTGTGCCACTGACGTTGCCACCTGCAGCGCATTTCTTTGAGTCTCGTCTTTCTTGACTCCCGGATTCTTTGGCCTTCGTCCGGGACGGTGTCGCTTAGGGCCTCGCTTCTTGGCATACCTCTTGAGGGTGGGCACATAGCGCTCTGGTGGAGGGGCGTGTGCCACATGCTCCCGTCGTCTGTGAAGAGCGTCTTTGCATGCCAGATGGGCATGGTTCTCCATGCACTCCGTCTGGAAGCCTGCAAGATGCAATCCAGGGGTTAGACCTTGATATAGGGTACAACGGTTCGCATGGAAGGGATTTTAGTGTGGTTCATCAAGCGCTTATGAGGATATCCGTTTTGCGTCCAGCCATTAGCCAATATTGGCCTATGCTAAGTTGAGTGGACTGGTTGTCATGGAGTGGGATAGGGCACATCCTCGGAAGGATAGACCAAAAAGGGAGGAAGATGTATAGAAAGGGGCTGCACCCTGTCTACACCATCAGAGTTGTTGGTCAAGGCTTCCTGTAGCGGTAATGTGGGTTGCATGCCCTTCACTTGGAGGTGAGGATGGTCACACGGCTTTTAAATGTGTGATGAGAGGAGGACTTGAGGAGCTTAGCCTGTCAGACCCAACTCTTCTCCCTGCGCTTGACTATCATTACTTGTGTGTGTTGATATTGTTTATACATGGTGACACACAATTCAGTGTTTATTTATATACATATTTATGAATCCATGTCACTTCACGAGGATAAGAACCAATTGTAGAACTCGGGGTTATATTGGAGTGTGGCACATGCGTCCAACACTCGTGGCAGCTTACTCAATACCGATAGATATTTTGCCACATTGAGTAGCATGGAACCTTGTCCGAGTCTAATGGCGATATGTAACTCCTCCTCAGTGAGAACCTTATCAGGCAGAGGGTTTTCTTGGCTTGGTTTAGCCAAGTCCTTGCCCCGAATGGCAGTCAGCACTCGAAGGGAAGTTGGTGCCACATACGTTGGGTCCCTTTGGGATCGCCATTTGGCCAATCGCTCCTCAGAGATTGTCATGATCTGAGCCCCTAGTTCTGCCATTGCAACGCGGTTCTCACAGCAACGCTGTTCAAATTGACTTTGGCCCTTTGTTAGTCGCTTTAGTTGCTCTATGTCTACGAGATTCAATCGGCATAGCACTTCATTGAACATGACAGTTAAGCGTAGTTCGTCGGCTTCCTCGTCAGAGATGAGTCGCATGCGTTCATGCAGGAGCCTGTCATAGTGCTCATTGAGATGTTCCTGCTCTTCCCAAGATAAAGGGAAGGGCAGGTAATCTCCAAGTTGCTCCTTGGGGATTGTGCCCATGTCCGCGAGGACGTAAACACATGCAACCACTTTGAGCTTAGCATGCAACTCAGCTAAGCATTCTGCGACACTTCTACGTTCAACGAGGGCTTACTCAGTTGCTATTTCATGCAAGGTTCTAGGAGTTTGCCTAGGCTTTAGCATAGCTGGGGGTTCAGGTCTGTATGAGCAAGATTGGTCAACACTAGGATTGCTCATGCTCTTGGGGTTTTTTTTTCTCTTGAGGCTTTGTTATTGCGTCATAGTTCTCCTCGGGTGTGACTGGTATGACCTTGTCACCCTGTTGTGATAGCGTTGTATCCACTCTTGATTGATCAATGTGAGTTCTATTGTCAGTGGATAGAGTGTTGCAAGCAACTGTTGATGGCAACGGTTGCTTTGGTTTTTCAGAGCACATGGATGTGTCTGAGGATTTACCGCTATTAGGAGAGGCATTAATGGGCTCATTGGTGAATGGACTTGATGCTTTATTCATCGGCTCTCCGGCACTCTTCGTCTCAATGTTCTTGGGGTCCACAACCACCTGCAACTGTTGTTTTTTTCTCTGCTTTCTCCTCTTTTTCTAGGTCGACGCAGGTGCATCTAACAACGACTCAGGACCCTGGACTAGGTCCCAACCTCTCTCTCTAGTGTGTCCTTATGGGACATAGCCGTGGCCTGCTGAATAGCATCGCTAGGTTGTGAGAGCACAACTGCCTCCCTTTTCGGAGAGTCTAGCTCTTCAGCCAACTGCTTTGTGTGTAACTCCTCCAGCCTAGGGTTTAGGCACTTTGAAAGTGCTGGAGTTTTCGAGGAAGTTGGTTGCAACACCTCCTCCATAGGTAAATTATTAAGGACACGTTCCACAAGGGGCATTGTCATGGCCAAGGGCTGTGATTGCTGTGATCCCTGATTGGAAGTAGTAGCAACTAGTTTAGTGGGCTGGCTACCCTTGGTGGATTGCGGTGCCAAGTCCCTAAGGCAATTAGAAGTGGTCGTGTCTTTTGTTGCCCTTTGAGCACTCATCTATGTAGATCGAGCATGAGTTGATCTAGTCACATTAGGTTGCTCATGCATATCCTTGGGTCGAGAGCTACAGATGGCATCATGTCCCACCTCTTGGACATTTGGAAGCTTAGATGGAGATAGAGATCGGAATTGAGCAGTTTTCTTTTACAACCATTGTTGTGCTTCTTGTGTCCATTTGGAAAAAGAGGATGCAGGAGATCTAGGACTCTTAGGTGGACTTGGCACTGGCTAAATGATTTGCTCGAGGCTATTAGACGATTGTGCCATTTGCTTTGTTGAGCGATCAGCCTTGCCTTGAGCAATGTTGTGCCTGTGGTGCTCATTATCCTTTTGGGCACTAGTGGTCCTTGTGCACGCTCGACAGTTACCTCTGATATCTGCTTGCTAAGCATGATAGGTTGAGGCTCTTTCTTTTGAACACTCATGTTTGCTTTCTTGCCTCGAGACCTAGAGTTTCTCTTAGATCTCCTCTTGTGCTTCGTTGCTTTTGATGCACTCTGGCCTTCAACTGATAGAGGTGGTGTAGCAAGGGATTTTGGTACCCAAATCCATCGGTTACCTGCGTAGTACCCTTGAGCACATAGCAACGCTTTGGATATCCATCGCGGCGTTGTGTTGACCCTCTATCGATGCCTGCGTCTATAAAGCTTGGGATTCTTTTGGGGTCTTCTCCGATTTGTGTAAGTCCAAAGCCCGTCCTTGGCGTTGTCTCTTGACCTTCTTTTTTCAAGCCTGGCCTCACTCACTGGTTCTCGTTGTTTGACCTGTGATTGTGTCAGTTTTTCTAACAAGTCCTTGCTCTCGTTAGTAGGCTTGACTATTACGTCAGCACCTTCCTTGCCTTTCCCTTGAGGTTTGATGAGGTCACCCTTGCTAAAGGTTGTGACTATCCTCACACCCGATAGTGTCAGGTGTATCCTCTGTGCTACATAGTCGGCCTCACACTTGGTCGCCCTTTTGAAGCTTCCTAGGAGGATTTCTTTCCCGCAGCTAGCACGTTGACTCGGACGGTTTTTCCTCAGACGGTCCGAGGCCGACTAGGGTTTGGCTGAGTGGACCGGGTGGTCCGAGGGCCGAGTCTAGGCCTCGGACCAGAGTCGATGTGACTCGGACGCGCCGAACGCCGCATGTGTTTTTTCGCCGAAGCTCGCAAAATTCGTCGTGCAAGGCGCTGGGGGTCTTCCCCCTTGTCAAGCAACTCCAGATTGGTCCTACTACTGTAGGGGGAGGTGTAGAATTACCTGGGCTAGCCAAAGATCTCCCTAATGCCAAGATTGAAGGGGATTTCCTCGCCAAGCTTTCCTCTTTCTCTCCTGCTCTTCTGAAACCCTGCAATGCACAATGTGGCCTTTCTTGTCACTTCTGGCCCTTCTACCCTCTTCCGGGTATGGTATTGGCACCCCCAATAACTCACTTACCGACCTTAGGCATCACAAGTAAGTTTTCACTTTTGCACGATTCTTGCCCTATTTCTGCCCTGTTTTGCAACAGTAACCCTAATGCTTATTTTCTTTGTTTTTCTTTGTTTTCTCCTACTCTAATGCATCCAAATCACAAAGTAAATACCTACACTACCCCATCTCACAACATAAATCTCAAGAAAAACAACAAACCTACTTGCCAAGGAGATCGAATACCATCTTATACCCCCTCGCTTCCTACCTATCTCAAGCACCGATTCGGCGAAAACCCTACTCCAATGCTCGATTCGAAGCACGCAAGCGCTCAAGACTTGAATCCGTTGTCCTGGCAACGGAACCAAAATGTAGGGAGCTTTTGCTCAACCGCCAAGACCCCGGACCGCTTATTGTTTCAAGTGTTCCAAGCCGAGCACTAATGGCTACCTCTCACATAGCCGACGCGCCATCCATATCTACGAGTGTAGTGAGCTTACCTCTGTGCTGTTCGAGTTACCTCCTCTCCCGCGCACTCCGGTAGCTCCACGATCCAAGTGCAAGCTTCAAGCAAGCTCCATCCTCAAGCTCCACGCTCCAAGCTCCATTGCCGCGAGCAAGACAAGAGAAGAGAAGAGAAGAGAAGAAGAGAGGAGAAGATGGAGAGCTTCTCCACCCCACGGTCCCTCACCCTCACACACTCACTCCCTCACACTCTCACACTCCCTCTCTCAAGCACAAGCTCAAGCAAGCAAGAAGAAGAAGAAGAAGAAGAAGAGGAGAGCCACTTTTTGCCACTCACAAGGATGAGCTTCTCATTCACTTTTCAACTTTATATACAAAACCCTAAATCCCTTTTGGGCGGTCATCCCCTTTTCCTCTTTTTTACATGGCCGGCCGTAGCCTAGGCCCTTTTTCCCATTATCCTTCTATCTTCCTAGCTTCCTTTCCACCGCCCATCTACATTTACAAATTGCACGGGTGAGAGCCCGGGACTCCTTGAATTAAACCATGATGCGCTTGCGCTCTTTTACAAAAGTTTTGACTTGCGCTTTTCCTTGTGCGCCTTTCTCCCTTATTTAGGACTCTTTTCCTTGTGCGTCTTTGTCTTCCGTTTCTCTTTGCCTTGGCCTTTGTCTTTGTCTTCTGCTGTAGCTTTTCTGGATTTTCCACCTTCGTTCATTTGAGGGTTAACAGATGGTCTGAGCTTTCTTCCGTCATGGTCGAATTCTTGCACCCATTGCACTATCGATCAGGTTGAATAGCCTTGACAGATCCTCATCGTTGGCGCTCCTTGCTTGGTCCTACCCTACGCTTCAATTGTTTGTCTATGTCTTGGGTCCTCTCCTATTGGTGGGTTCCTTGAGTGGTTTATCTAAATGAGTTCCTTTGGTTATTGAATACAAACCTCAATTTATGGTCACTCGGTGAGTGTGTCGTTTCTCGCACACTTGTGCCCAATCAGGCTTTTAGCTTTCTTAAGTGTACTTCAAGTGCCAAAATTCAATGTGAGTGCCGCAAGCAATTCCTCAGTGTCTTACACACTCTTGCTTGTTTCGGGCCTGATAGGCTTTGTTGCTCTAGTCCTGGCTGTTCTAGCGGGTTCTAGGGTATGGGCTACTTCTTGCCATTCACTAGGGGGTCGATCACAGGTCCTCCGATTGGATTTCCGTTCTCGACACGTTAGGTCACTAGGGAGTGCTCCAACACTGTCCCCCTATCCCTTGGTATTGACTTCTACGTCGAGAATTGCCTACAAGGCATTCGCCATGTTGTCCGGGAGCAGATTGCGCTTCTAGTTGCTCGTGGGGGTCAATTTTTGATGTTTTCCCCTTTTTTTTTGCCTAAGGTGTGTCCGACTCTGGGAATCGCACGTCCGATTTACCAGTGGTCCGATTCTAGTGGTCCGATTTACGAGTGGTCCAATTCTAGGAATCGGACCAGGTGGGTCCGAGTTTGAGCCGTCCGAGTCTCAAAATCGGATGGGGGTTAGGTGTCCGATTTTTGAAAATCGGATAAGTGGTCTGATCGGACTAGGCATGTGCTTCGATTAATGACGTGTCCTAATTCGTGAGTCCAATTTCCTCGATCGGACAATCAGACAAGTAGTCCGATTAGATGGGGTTGGTCCGAGTGTCGGAGTGTCTGAGTCCGAGTGTCCGAGTGTCCGAGTCGGACGGGTTGGTCCGATCGCACGGTTGTCCGAGCGTCCGATTCTCAAAATCGGACGTCCGATTCTCACTGAATCGGGTGTCCAATTCTGCCAGCTTACCTCAAGACATCGATGATTATAGACTAAAAAAGTCACCAGGAGTGATGTTGAAGTGATGGGGGAGAGATCTATATACCTGGGGATTGCCGATAGCAACGTCACTCCTTGCCCTGATCGATCGAACGGGTTGCCCAAGCTCTCTCTCTCTCTCTCTCTCTCTCTCTCTCTCTGAGCTGGTTGCAAATGAGGATTCCCTTTCCCTTCAAGAACTTATAACCCTGTTGGACATTCCCCGGATGTTACCGATTACTCTCCTTGCGATTCCTACACATTCAAATGCACATTTCATCCATTTTCCCCCTATTTTCCCCGATTTTCTCCCTGTTTTACAGCAGCAAACCCTACGCCTCTCGGGTGTGATTTCCTACTGTTAACCTACTCTAAACACAACATAAATCAAAAGCAAAGGACTAAACTAATTTCTCCACGTTTTCCAATCATCAAACAACCAGAATATCCCAAAATACTTACCTGTTTGAAGATCAAAAACACCCAACTTCCTACCTATCTCAAGATCCGTTTCGAGGATGAGTACCCTACTTCGATGCTCAATATGAGGCGCGCAAGTGCTCAAGCTTGAATCCATTGGTCCCAGCACAACGTAACCAAAATGTGGGAGCTTTTGCTCAACCGCCAAGACCCACGGACCGCTTATTGTTTCAAGCGTTCCAAGCGAGCTCTAATGGCTATCTCTCACCTAGCCGATGCGCCGTCGATCCTACGAGTGTAGTGAGCTTACCTTGATGCTTGATCGAGTACCCTCCTCTCTCTTGCACTCCGGTAGCTCCACGATTCTTGATGCTAGCTCAAGCATCCTCAAACCTCCATCTCCAAGCTCCATCCTCCATAGCCGCGCGCGCAAGAGAAGAGAAGAGAAGAGAAGAGAAGAGAAGAGAAGAAGGGAAGAGGAGATGGTGAAAAGCCTCACCCTCTTGATCCCTCACTCCCACACACACTCACTCCCTCACACTCTCACACTCCCTCTCTCAAGAGCACACACAAGCAAGAAGGAGAGAAGAAGAGAGGAAGAAGAAGATTCTTTTTGCCACACACCAAAGAATGAGCTTCTCATTCACTTTTCAACTTTATATACAAAGCCCTAAATCCTTTTTGGCTAGTCATCCCCTTTTCCCTCTTTTACATGGCCGGCCGTAGCCTAGGCCCTTTTTCCCATTTTCCACCATTCTAATTTATCCTATCCCCAACTAATGCGTACACTTTGCACAGGAGCGAGCTTGGCACTCTTTTACAAAGATTCGGGGGTGCTCCCACATTTTAATGGTGCACCCTTTTACTCTTTTGTTGTCTCGGGGCGACACCGAGGCTTTCTGAGGGTCGTGCCCGAACATTTAAAATTTTCAGGGACTGGTTACCGGTCAAGGCACCTTTTTCTGCTTTTATCCTGTGCCTTTTTTGCTATTTCCCTTTTTTTCCATTTTCCGCTCCTCTGTGCTGCAGGAAACACGGTGCTGCGGGAAACACGGTAACACCATCTCTCTTCTTGTGTTCTTGAGTGAGCTTCCTCTTGTGTATACAGTGTGTGTTTGGTGCAGCAGCTCAAGCACATCCCCCTTCACGTGATTCTTGACACATACAACCTTAGAACTTGGGTTAATGCTACTCTTTGAAGCAAAGTGTCTCAGCTTGATGACTACAAGCTAGTAATTGATTCAATCATTGTCATGCTAATCTGGAAGTCTTGGCGATATTCACGGTATGCAAGAAGACCACATTTTTGCTACTTTGGGTTAATGCTCCTGATTTTGCACACTTCAGCTGATAAATGAGTCAACACTTGGTCACACAGCTCTTTAGCCAGCTAAGCTCCATTGTAGGTCATTACCCCCTTCACATGCTACCTCAAAAAGACTTGTACAACATTTGTATTTTGACCCAATGTCACAGAGCATGTTAGGCTCTGATATCATGAAGAAACTTAAAGTAGGGGAAGACAAAGATGGAGCAAACAAAGGTGAGGGGCTTCATGCTCTCATCTTCTTCATTATTCTTCAACAACTTTATCTTTCTTCACTATCTCTATACAACACTAGTGAGAAAACCTAGGTTATACGACTCAACCATGATTAATTAACTCAAGTCAGTCTACTTGCCCAACTTATTTAGGATCCACACACACACCTCCTAGTGACATCTAAGCTACACAATTTTCATGTCGAGGATAGAATATTAGTGATGAGCTTGACTCTCTCAACACTCTTTTCTTCTTCTTCTCTCCTCTCATCTTCTCTTCTCTTCTCTTCTCCTTTGCCTCTTCTACTCTCCTTCTTCTCTTCTCCCTTCTTCTTCACCTCTTCTACTCTTCTTCTCTTCTCTCTTCTTCTTCACCTCTTCTACTCTCCTTCCTCTCTTCTTCTCTTCTCCCTTCTCTTCTCTTCTTCTTCACCTCTTCTACTCTCCTTCCTCTCTCTCTCTGTCTCTGTCTCTCTCTCTCTCTCTAGAAACAACTAGCAAGGTAAGATAGAGATTAGCTTAGTAACCTAAGCTAGCCTAAGCTAAGGTTTTATATAGTCTTAGCTGCTAAGGCTTTGCAATTATTGCTTGTCATAGTGGGTAGATCCATTGAGATGGATGAATGGCTATGGTTCTTTCAAAGTTAATGAGCATTGGGAGAGAGATGATGAGCTATAGTGGTGAGTTCCAAGTTCGATGATCGCAAGGTTTCAAGGGGTGGCAATGACTTGAACTGGTAGTCTGTCAACAACTAATCGAAAGGCTTCATTTCTTTCTTTTCCTTTTAAAATTCTTAAATTTTTTTAAAACCTTATATTCCCACCCCCCTTTAATCCGGCTTCACGCATGGGTATCGGGTCAAGATGTTACATCCTCCATGCATCCTTAGTGTTGTTGTGCATATAATTGGTGATTATATAATTTAAAAGCTTTGTCTTATATATCAAGTATACTCTTTATTGTGGCAATCCTTGGAAAATTGTATAACTTGAAATAAAATTTACCATTATTTTCCAATGGAATATCTTTTGAGTAAAACTTTACCTTAACATTAACTATTTTTAATGTTACCTTTATAAGTTTCTCATCATTAAAATAAATAGAATGAATTAGTCTTCTAACATTGGTTATTAATCTCTAACCACATGAATCGCGATCTTCGTGATTTGGAAACTATAACCAACAATAGACTATGAAATAATCCAACATATTTTAGGTGACTTGTGAAATTAACTATTTTAACATCTTCTTATTCAAGAGCTTGATACAATTTGTCTATACTCTACGTTTGCAAGCAAATCAAAAGGCATACAATGCATTTTTTCTAGCACTTCAATAATTCATTTTTCTCCTCTATATCAAAATCAATAAAATTTGGAGAACTTATAAAAAATAAGAGTTTAAATGATCAAGTAGCCTTAGATTATTTTAGTTACATCTTGGCCTCTCCATGGACATCCTTTAAAAAACTAAGTAAACACCGTTGCTTATGAATGCAACGTATTGCAATCAAGCTCCAATGAGAACTGCAAATAGTTAGATACCCATAATTTAGTAAAAAATATTTCTAAAAATGAGATGGAATAGCAAACTACTTATTGTTCATCATAAGGAATCAATAGAAGCTCCAAAGTTTCAAAATAGATAGAGCTAGTGCCCAAGTCTATCTATTTTGAGCTCAATTCTCCTTATGAAATGGGATATTGAGAGATTAAACACCTCAATTTTTTGTTGTATTTATAAGGGAAACTCATATATAATGCACCTAAAGAGAATTAAGATAGTGAGTACATGAATTTAAAAATCGATATCATCAAGATATCATCTTAAAGTAAAAAATTTGAGTATGTTATACCTTAATCCTACAAAAAGAGTATAATTATTTACTTCTCTTCTTTTATCCTTAAGAATTTGATTACACTCTAAGTCCAAAACAATGGTGTCTTATCTATTGCCTATGCTATCAAGCCAAAAAAAAAAGCTATGGAAGCCCTATAGATCAATAATTTGAAGTAGGTCAAAGAGCATAGTTTCTATTGGCCGCAGCAGCTCTGCTTCCTTTTCTTCTAATTCTTTTTCTCTTATGCTTTCTCCATTTCTCTACTTATTCTTATGTAGCATTAACCTCCTTTTTAGAAAGCCTTGTATATTTTTCACGTGTGATATCTTCAATTCTAGGGCCTTCATCTATCTTCACGTTAAGAGAAAATATGGACTCTCTTTTTTTCCCCTTAAGGGGTTTCTCTCACCTCTCTCTCTAAAAAGAGATTCCAAAATAATATTAGAATACAATCAAGCAAATATTGCATTGTATTTTCAATAAATTTCACCTATTATTTTATTCTCAAACTGTAGGATAATGTAACCTTTTCTCAAAATCCTCATAACTAAAAAAATACAATTTTTTTCTCTAAAAATAGAGCCAATCATTAATATACGACTCTTTAATGTCCTCATGACTTTTCAACATGAAAATATATTAGAATCATTCTCATTCTTGTGAATTGTTCTGAAGCAACACTCAGTACTATCTACAACACTCTCTACCCTGCTACAAGCAATCTCAAAAGTGGTTTTGATAGCATTTGCTGAAATCAATTAATCTCTATCTACAACACTCTCTACCCTGCTACAAGAAATCTCCCTCTTCACTACTATGTTAAAAGATATCTTCCTCTTCAACACTCTATACTATGAGCAATCAAGTGATAATGGAGGTATCTTTATTTTTTTAATCTCTGTGGTGATGTTATTGTTCTTCATAGTTGTTGTTTAATCTCTTTACTTTTTAAATCTCTGTTATGTAATTATTCTTCATAGTTGTTGTTTAATCCTTAAGTGTCAATTCATAGAGAGAGGGGGGAGAGAGAGAGAGGGAAAGAGAGAGAAGGGGGAAAAAGAGAGAGGACTATGTGAGACGAACTAAGAAAATAAGTGATAGAGTAATAATAGAGAGTAAAATAGGATAGAAGATAATATGATGTTATTGTTCTCCACTAGCCAAGCTTCTATATAAATTTTTTTAAATATCTTTGGTCAATTCTTCTTGAGAGAGAGAGAGAGAGAGAGAGAGAGAGAGAGAGAGAGAGAGAGAGAGAGAGAGAGAGAGAGAGAGAGAGAGAGAGAGAGAGAGAGAGAGAGAATATTTTAGATAGAAAATAAGATAAGATTGGATGTTGATTAGAGGTAGATTAAAAGCTAAGATTACAGGTAGATTAGGGGTTTATTAGGATCTATCATGACTGAAATCAAGAGAAAGAGACAAGATCCAACTGGGTAAAAAAGAACACAGATATAGTGAATCAAAGGGGTGTAATTGTGTGATTTTAATGTTAATTCAAGTTAATATTGGCATATAGTTTTCTTTACAGGATGCAAGAGTAGGACGTACCAAGAGAAAGAGAGATATTCACATTCAATTGGAGGATGAATATGCACCAATGTTCAAAAGAACTGTAGAAAGGGATGATGCAATAAGTACAGGATGCAACAAGAAAGAAATGCAGGGAAAAAAAACATGGACATTTTGGTTGATGGGTGCATTTATCCACCCAATCCAATCACTCAAAGGCCATCACAATTTGAAGGGCTTACATCATTTGTAAAGTTTGTTTATGAAGGCAATGAAGGATTGTATGGATAGACATGCAGACTTGTCACACAAGGATTAGCAGGGGTTCATCAAGCCTTGACAAATATGCAGACAAGATTACAAGGGAATATGCAGTCTTTGATGAAAAAGGATTATTGACTGAGAAGGATAGGAAGAACTAGAGCCTACAAAAGACTGTCTGTGATTGAAGATGCTATGAATGCTACACACGTGCAAAAAATGGAGTTACAGTCTAAAGTTACAGACTTGGAGAAGGAGAATCGAAACATAAAGAGGAAGCTCACAAAAACTTTGGAGATTGGGCCCACTTTAAAAACCAAAGAAGCACATCGGTGTATCCGATTAGTTAAACCAATTCACCAATAACCAAAGGAAGTGGACATATATAATAGATCTACTACAATGAGAAATATGTTCCCTCATGCAGAGAATGGTACTATTGCCAAAGTCCTAAGCAAGGATATGGTAAAAAATACATTGAAAAATCATAAATTTAGGGGCATTGTAGATGGTGTTGCAAGTGAACATCTTAGGGATGTGAGAAACTTGTTTACTACTACAGATGCTTAGGGATTATATGATAAGGTTTAAGTTAGTCTTCAAAACTAAACGAGTAATGCCTCTACCAAAACTATGTCATGTGAAGAAGGCTCAAAAACATTTAAATGAGAAATTTTTAGAACTAATTGGTGAGCCAATGCATCTGAAAAATACACACATATTGAAGTATGGTCCCAAAGAAATTGCATTTGTATTGAATGCATCCAACAACTTTGTATTGGATATATGTAGGGTTCAGATTGCTATGGTTAAGTTCTACAATATGTCTATGAAAGAATGTAGAGGAAAGCTTAAGTTTGTCCTCAAACTTGATGAGAGTGAGATTATTTAGGGAAAAAAACTTGAACATGTGAGTGTAACACTTATGCATCAAGCATTGGATCCAAACATCAATGAAGACCATCCTTTATACTTCAGTGTACAATCAAAGAATGAAATATGGTGGCATGCAGCATTTGAAGTACCAAAGGAGGACCATGAAGTACTTAAAGTTTTTTTAAACCTTACTAATATACCCAGTGTTATTCAACAGCAAAATAATGGAGCAATTTTACACATCGAGGGGTTTGGGGACTATCAAGTTGAATGTCATCTTGCAAGTGATTTAAAAACATTGAAGTGTATGTTTGGTTTATCAAATGCAATGAATGCAAAATTTCCGTGCATATACTACATGCAAACTAGGAAGAAAGGGAAATATGGAAAGAAAGAATGGCTTGCCAAGGCAAGACAACAAGGTGCTCCAACACGTGATCAAAAAGTAATGAGAAATGGAATAGTAGTTCTAGTGGATCCAAACTGGCGCCCTATTTTGGAAATACCACTAACAAGGGTTCACTTTTACACATTGCATTGTTTGGTTAGAATAATTGAGGAGCTAGTATATGAATATATATGATTTGCATACAAGATGCAGCTTGTGTTAGAAGCTTATGCTACATGCAAGAAGGTAGAACAAGTCCTCTCTGAACTTGGATTGGACGAGGGACAAGTAGAAATAAAAAAGAACGATAAAAAATCAAGAAAGAGTGGAAATATCCCTTGTAAACCATGCTTTGGCGGAACCCAAGGCTAGGAAGTTTATATCTCCACCTCGAGATGAGGAAGGAAATATACTTGTAAAACAACCAGAGAAGTATGAACCATGGAAAAAGTTGCACCTTACTGTTCCGGATTGTAGAAATGGGGGACGAACAAGGATTGCAAAGGCAGAAGTGTGGATACACCTAGATAGATTAGTAGCTCTCTTACAAAATTTGAGGTTTAGGGATGGTGATGCCAATACATTTAAAGAGACTATTGCTAAATTTCATAAGTCCATGGTGGAGGCATGGACTACAAACAGTATAACACACTACATGGTCAGTATTGTCACCATTACAAAAAAATATCATCATTTTGAGTTAGTTTGTGTTTCTAATATCTCTTCTTGTGTAGCACATGGTCCATACTTTGTAGATCAAGGAATTTTGGTAGTATGGTCAACTCAAGGAATTGAATGATCTCATTGGCAAGCTCGTTGTGCTTTTCAAAAGGAAACTGATCATGGCAGTGGCATCAATGATTCCAATTTTATGAGGCAATTATTACAATGATGGTATAGGAGATTAGAGATACGATACACGGAAAAAGAAAAGAAGTCCAAAATCTCTCAAGCAGAATTTATAAGTAGGGCAACATATGAAATGAGAAAAGCAAGCTATGAAAACAGCACAGCCAGACAACGCCACACAGAATGGTTGGCAACCCAAGAGAGAGATGGCAAGAAATGGAGACCTAGATAAAGATAATAATTTTGATGCATTTAGAGTCCATGAGAGAGCATAAGTACTTGAGATATGACACATCAATACTCCTATATTTAACATGAGATGTCTCGCAAATTTTGTTTAAAATTTCAAAGGTTTGTCACTATGTTTTTCAAAGTTGATTTCAAACTATGTTTTTTAATTATAAAAAGTCAATCTCAAAATCCTAAGAAAAAGATATAAAAATTCCAAACCTTGAAACATTCACTGGCCTAGACAGAGAGGGGCATGAGAGGGGTGATAGGAGACAAAGAGAGGCATGGATGGGGTGGACAAATGAAATAAAATGATAATTTTAAAGCTCATTTACACCACAATAATTTTAAAAGTTTCGTACTTAAGTCAAGTCTCTCCTTTCATTTTTTTCCATTACTCTTCACTCTACCCTCCATCTTTCTATCCTTTATCATCACAACCATGGCACATTCCAAGCTTCCTATCAAGAAGGCACCTGCAAGAGCAAAAGCTCAACACTTCCAAATCTAGTGAGAGTACTGTGAGTGACAAAGGTCCCTTGTTGGCCAACAACGGTGGCCCTACTACAGCTAATAATGGTGGCACTACTATGTCCAACAATGGTGGCCCTAATGTGGTCAATAATGATGGTTCACCATTTTCCAGAAATGGTAGTCCACATGCTCTAGTTGCTCCACCTCCCACTACTACTCCAGCTAGTAATACATGTTAACACATAAGAAGCCAAGATGGAGACCAGGAATAGCTATGCTACGTGAGATAAGGAAATTCCAAAAGAGTGCCAACTTGATTATTCCTAAGGAACCATTCTCTAGGTTGGTGCAAGAAATACCACAAGATCTACAATAAGGGCATCATCACAAGTTCTTTTCAAGGAACTAGGCAAGGAATGTGAGGCGATGGTCAAGCCAAGACTTGCTTACTCTCCAAGAAGCGGTTGAAAGTTACTTGATTGATCTAATGGGTGATTGTCAACTTTTAGCCATTCATCCTCGAGGTATCACTATTAAGCCCATAGATATGGTTCTTGTTCGTAGGATCCACAACAATAAGGATGCATTTAATCTTAATTTCAACAGTATGCTTTGGGAAGCTACCTTGTAATTGGATCTATGTTTTTAGCTCAGGTTTGGTTGTAGATTGTAAGGAGCTTAGTTTTGGTTTATCTTTCCAGTAGACCTTCAAGTATTTGATAGCAATGGCCTACAAAATGGAGCTAAATTTTTCCTATCTCTAGTTGTACTTGGTGCAACGCACTATCTACCATGTATTTCATGGTTTCGTCATGCCAAATTTGATATTTGATATTCTATTTTGCCATGATTTGCATTGTGGGTATTTCCAAGTTTCTAATTTTGAAATTATTTTTGTTGATGATAAATTCATTGCGCAACTACGCACACATCAGTGATCAGTTGTACATGGGTCGATGCACTATATCTTTATTGTATTTAGCGGTTTGTCAACATTATATTTGATATGCGATATTCCATTTGACCCATGACTTATTTTTTATGAATTTTTAAGTTTCCAATATTTCACGTAATTTGGCTGACAACACATTTAATATGTATTTGCGTACACTCGATGTGGTGGTGAGATTTTTTGTTATCATTGAAGTTTAATCCACTTAATGCATTTTCAAAAAATTATTGAACCATCAATTTTATAAATCAAAATCTAGTGAAACTTCTCCCACATATCGGGCATCATAAAAACTCATGGATATTTAAAAATTGGCCCCATCAGAAGTGTTTGGGACACCTGTCCAGATGCTTGCCTCTAGGGTCCTGAATCTTGGGATTTATGGCCCTAGACACACCAGCCTTCGGACAAGTGTCCTAGAGACTTGTGATGCAACCAAAAAAAAAAAAGGTAGTTGATATATCCTAGAGGAGTTCATAGGTAAAATTTCACGTCAATCAAATCACTGGTCATATTTTTTTAAATCTTGGATACATTAATTTATGTTTAAGGGTTTTTTTAAAGTTTTGCTATAAGTTTAAAGTTTCACCTCATTTTACACATTTCACTTTTGAGTTTTGATTTTTCTCTCCTGGAAGACATGGCATGCACCAAGCAAGCAGCCCAGAGAAACCCCCTAGAAATCCTACGCACATGCCACCTCCCCTAGCTCCACCACCACCACCACCATGCCAACATCGCAAGTGTCGATGGAAGCTGCACAATGGCTCTTCGTGAGATCCGCCATTACCAAAAGACCATGCACCTCCTGATACCAAAGGCTCCAGTCCAGAAGCTAGTGCATAAGATTATGGACATCATATTTATTAAGAACAATAGGAGGCACTTCCCAGATGGATCACGCTTGTGAGAACCTGATCATTGGACTACCCAAGCCCTCCTTGTACTACAGGAAGCTGTCGAAGCTTACCTCATTGACTTGTTTGGAGACTAAGTCTATGCAGCAAGCAGTACATGCAAGGAGATTCATTGTCACCAATAGGGATTTGTGGATAGTGAGGTTCTTTGGTGATGGAAGGATAGTCCTCGCAGAGATCATCAATGATAGGGATGTACTACCAAAACATATACAGATTGTAGCTTCCAAAGAGATTTTGTAAAACCCTGGTTATAATGGATCCCATGTAAAATGTTATCAATATGAATACAATTTTTTTGGCACATCTTATTTTTGTTTATTCACTTGTTATTTGTTTTATTTATGTCTTTAAGCTACCGTTACATGCATTCAAATGAATACATGTTGCGCACGAACTCGATAAAGCACTACGTATTAAATTTAGAGTACGAATTGTGTTGCGTATAAATTCCATAAATAAAGGTAACATTCAAGTGAAAAACAATAATAAATGACGTGTATGACAAACTACATTGCACGCAAATCCAACAAATATCAATTTTCATTACTTCAAGAGAATATTACAAATTACATTACATTGGTGATGATATATCACTTGGCACTAAGCACATCTACTCTCTCCTAGGATTCTTTGAGCTACACTCCCCATGGTCAAAGCTATTCTTGATCATAGGCAGCAACACATTTTGCCCTAGTATTTCCTGTCTAATGACATTGGGGTCTTCAACACGAGCAGCCATGCCACAGGCCACCATGGAAAAAAGTGGCCTAGACTTAATACTAGAGAACAAGTAGAGGAGCTTCGAACGTCAAAGTAACACTACTTTATCCAAGCTAGAGTTTGTTGGGATGGTCTTGAAGGTCCCAGCCTTCATTAGTGCCCTCAATTTCAAGAAGTTCTTAGCAAAAGCCAGAGAGCATGTCTTATGGAATACAATAATGTCACTCACAAGCTAGTCGATATACTCCTTCAATGCCTAGTCTTGCACCCTTCCTTAGCTACTAGATTGGCCACCTTGTCTAGATGAAAATTAATCTATATAGACAATATCTTGCATCACACAAGTTCAGTGTTAGACTCACTATGCATGAAGTGTGCTAAAGATATATACATTGGATTCACGTAAAAATTTACCAGTAGGGCCTCTAGGGCATCGAGAGCATGGAGAATTTTTTTTTCCTAGATCGAGTCCCCAAAGTAGCCCTGGCCGGAAATTTGCAGATTCAGGCTCCAAATGCGAGCCTTTAGGCCCCCAAACATGAGCCTCCAGCTAGGGCTGCTTTGGGGGACCTGATCTTGGCAAAAAAATTTATCCATGCTCCCGATGCTTTAGAGGCCCTACTTGTAAATTTTTGCACAAATTCGATAACTTTAGCTTCTCTACATCATCTATGTGCTACTGTACTAGACCATTCAGGTCCGCTCGTGCCACTGGGCCATCCTCGTCTGTCTCTTTGGAAGGTATTGCATAGTTTGGGCCGAGGTCCAAAAATGCTTTCTTGCAACCTCTTGAACTCCTCATCTGAGATCTCATACTATGGTGTCGCATTCTCAATCTGCTCTTGGATGCTCATAATGGCAGAGATGTCATCGACACTCTTGCCATCATATCGAGCCATCTCATTAACATGTGCTGGGGCATCTTGTATATCAAAATCTATAAAATCATCAAGTGCATCATGCACCATGAAACAATATAGTTCTTCTTCTCTTAGATCCAAAATTTCTAGTATATCTTGCATAAGTAAATATTCCACCCCCTTGATGATGATAGCATGGAGAGAAGCCAGGGATGGCTCATCGCTTGGGACATCTCATCAGGGCAAGGAGGTGGGTGCCTAATGGCTAAGATTTGTGTTGTGCCTCTACTCTTGGATGAGTGTGATCTCCTCATGCTCCCTCTCAAAATACTCTAGTTGTGGCTAAGAGGGTGTGGTGTGTCAATGTCTCCCTCACTATCCTCTTGCACCTCAGTGCACAAAACATATATGGAAAATATTGCATCGCACTCGATGAGATCCATCATAGCATGGTCTTGGGATGAGGTGGGCACTACTCTGGTGTGGAGATGTTGCCCCACATACATGAGGGCTAGATTTATTACCTTTGCATGTATTGATCCAACACGTAAATTATATGAGAAATCTATGGGGACCCATGTGAGAGCAGAGTTTGGAATAGAGTAGGTGAGAGGGTTTGCCACATCACAAAAACAATACCACTATACTAGAGCTAGGGTCTACGGCAGAAAGTGAGCTCTCTCTAGACTCAAGGTCATGCAAAACCTAGGGTATATCTAGTCTCTTATGTGTGCGTAGCGTTTGGAGCTAATCCATGTGGTGAATGTGGGCGTGATAGCCATGGCACACAAAGAGAGAAGGAAGAAGAGCACAAGTGTAGGGAAGGAGAGAATGAAAGTAAAAATGAGTTTAGAATTATAGCTTTTATGTATCTAGGGTTTTAAATAAAGGTATCTCAACAACAGTTCCTCTAGCATCAAGGCTGGTGACACAATCATCTCTATAATATCCATTCTGCGTAGCCTTTGGATCCCAACGTTTCTCAAATCCAAATGAAAGGCTAACAGCCTCAAAGTATGGCATTGATTGTATTCATTTTTCTACCACAAAAAAACAATGATCACAGCACCGCACCTAGGGTCCTCAAATTAGGTACGTCCAGTGGCCTTGGTCGGGTGGCTCCATCCCTAATCCCCTAGCCCTTTGTACATCCCCCACAATTGTTCAGGGCACACTAAGGGCAGGACACACCTCGGGAGCTCGCCTCGCCTATGGGTAGACCTGTCACCCTGAACCACTTGCACAATTCTTTTGCACTCACCTCAATGCCATTATTAACAATGGTAAGCAAGGCATGAACGACAATGGACAAGTACACCATACTTTTCAAGCACTACACATAGTCACTCGCTACTACGAGCTAGACATCAAGGAGCTCATTGCTACGTGGCCTTGACAAGACCGTAATGAGGTCTCAAGCTATCTTCAAGTGTACTCCCCGTCTTCATCGATAAACTTTTCCATCAAATAAGCCCTTGCTTCACTAACCCAGTGCTCTACCAGGAACCAGGCCGACAGTCTTCTAACTACGTAATATCTAAGTATGCGCGGGCCCTTACATAATATCTACACCGAAGTATATACATAGTTTGGGTCCTCAAGTGCAGGACAATACTCTGAGCTTGCTTAGAGTTCGACCTGTCTCCCAAACTAATCAAATATGTCTTGTGCACGATAAGAAGACTAGCACTACCCCTTGGGGAGAGACCACATGATAGGTTTTCAAATTGCAGGTGTTGAAGACTCCAACGAATGTGTCGATTAGTCTTCATCAACACCCAACTCTGAATGCTTAGCCCTTACCATCCGACAAGCCCGCAAAGAATCGTCATGTGCAGAATCCCCAACAATCCAACACTTGTGCTGGCCATCAATGCAATCCCCAATACAACATAGCCCTACCGCCAACTCCAACAACCTTCCACCAGCCACCTTCACCAACAACACGCCCCCAAGACCTTCTTCCACACCACCACCAACACTCCTCCACGGAAACCACAGGTGTCTTCGTCACCCACGTCTTCGGTGCATGCTACAGCTTGCAACCTACGACGGTGAGTGCCATGGGACTGGCACTCGTCTAGAAGGGGGGTAATGTTAACCCTCAAACGAATGAAGGTGGAAAATCCAGAAAAGCTAAAGCAGAAGACAAAGACAAAGGCCAAGGCAAAGAGAAACGGAAGACAAAGACACACAAGGAGAAGAGTCCTAAATAAGGGAGAAATGCGCACAAGGAAAAGCGCAAGTCAAAACTTTTGTAAAAGAGCGCAAGCGCATCATGGTTTAATTCAAGGAGTGCCGAGCTCTCACCCGTGCAATTTGTAAATGTAGACGGGAGGTGGAAAGGAAGCTAGGAAGATAGAAGGACAATGGGAAAAAGGGCCCGGCCATGTAAAAAAGAGGAAAAGGGGATGACCGCCCAAAATGGATTTAGGGTTTTGTATATAAAGTTGAAAAGTGAATGAGAAGCTCATTCTTGTGAGTGGCAAAAAGTGGCTCTCCTCCTCTTCTTCTTCTTCTTCTTCTTGCTTGCTTGAGCTTGTGCTTGAGAGAGGAAGTGTGAGAGTGTGAGGGAGTGAGTGTGTGAGGGTGAGGGACCGTGGGGTGGAGAAGCTCTCCATCTTCTCCTCTCTTCTTCTCTTCTCTTCTCTTCTCTTGTCTTGCTCGCTGCAATTGAGCTTGGAGCGTGGAGCTTGAGGATGGAGCTTGCTTGAAGCTTGCACTTGGATCGTGGAGCTACCGGAGTGCGCGGGAGAGGAGGTAACTCAAACGGCATGGAGGTAAGCTCACTACACTCGTAGATATGGATGGTGCGTCGGCTATGTGAGAGGTAGCCATTAGTGCTCAGCTTGGAATGCTTGAAACAATAAGCAGTTTGTGGGTCTTGGCAGTTGAGCGAAAGCTCCCTACACCATCGGTCTAATGAGAAGCTCGATTTGAGTATATTCCCAGATGCTATACAGCAGATGGTGAGCAGTTATGATGCACACGCCTGGTACGAGCATCGCGGCAGGACATCAGACGCAATCATTGCAGACCTAGAGGAGAAGAGAAGGCTAGCCTGCAAGGCATTGCAGGGAATAGCTGATTATAATAGGGATCAACAGGCTAGGAGCCAAAGGCAAAGCATGGAGCTGCATGAGGTGCAGTGAGTGCTGAACTTGGCTGGCAGAAACCGAACGGACCATGAGAGAGCACTAGAAGGAGACCTGACATTGAGCGAGCTCCTCATGAAATGGCTACTCAATAACATCGCAGTAGAGCAGAGTACCACCACACTAGTGACGTCTCTACTTGCAAGATTAGGGGCAAACCAAGGCTCAAAGAGCCAAGCCAAAATACCCATTGTTGCCAAGTAGCTCGATAAGTACCAACCGCATGACGATCCATACAGCTTTGTTGAGTAGTTCGAGCAAGTCTGCGAAGCCAACGACCTCAATGACCAGACTCAACGTTCGCAAGCATTTGAGCTCTGCCTCGGTGACAAGGGTAGGACGTGATATACAAGCTTGGATACCGTGGAATGAGCCAACTTCAATAATCTCAAGGATCTCTTCGTCAAGAGGTTCACTGAGCTCGGATACTCCGATAACCTGCTAGTACGCTTGATGAACGTCAAGCAAAAAGAGAAGGAGGACATCTGCGACTACGTAACCCATGTGAGGAGTCTCTTTAAGAGAATCCCTCTAGGCGAGCGACCGACTGACAGAGCAGTTTTGACTGTATTTATCAGCGGAATTAGAGACGAGGAGTTATACAAGGCATTGGCACGCAATTCAAACTTGCAGTGAGACATGGTGGCTAGAGTGTTTGAGGAAGCCATCAGAGTCGATGACCAGCTAAAAGAGCGGAGCTCTAGGAGCTCAAATCTAGAAGAGACCAACCCACGAAGCTCGAAGAGAATATCAGCATCTAGTGAGCGGTCAATCCCATCATTCCAAGACAAAGGGAAGGCCACTGAGACAGACCAAGGCTTGGCTGAGGTCAAGATGGAATTAGCCAAGCTACAAGACATGTTGAGACGACCAAGGCACCTGCACATCCAATGTGTGTATTGTGGCAGAAACCACTTGCCGGCTGAGTGTCAAGACCCTAGGTCAAGACCTTGTGCTAACTGCGGTAGGTTCGGCCATGATGTTGCACATTGTAGATTACCAAGAAGACTTCCATACTCGCAACCTTACGGCCAGCCTTATCTAGCTAACAGGCCACAGCCATTCTTCAGAAGGGGAGCCCCATTGGCTCTTCCCACGCCTAACGATATGAAACCAGCTGTCCCTAGAATGGACATAAATCCTACAGGCATTCCTAGACCGCCTGGTCCTTATGTGACCCACCCATCGAGCGACGCTCCGGTACACTATGTGGAGAAGCTGAATGATGAAGAGACCTACATATACCCTTACGTCTCACACGACCGATGAGGGCAACATAGTCCTCATGGATTATCGACCTGTGCTGGTGATGGCGTTAGGACGAGGACGAGGTAGAGGCCTAGGAGGGTAGCCGCAGGATCCAGTCACTTGTTGGACTTGCAGACACCCCGGTCATGTCTCATCACACTGCCCTGAAAGAGAGCAGCAAAACAGGGACAAGGCTGACCAAAGATGTGCACAGTGCGGAATCACCCATATTTTCATAGACTGCCCAAAGCGGAAGCCGCCATCTAGCTCAGCCAACTTGCCATCCATCTCGTTGGGGCTGTTTGGTGTCGAAAACCCCAATGGGGAGGCCACACCTATTCCCTTGCAGGTTATGACCCGAGACCAAACGAAGCAGGCCGCCATCTCTCTGCCAAGGCCTAGCAATCTTGACGCAACCTCGATAGGAAAGAAAATCTGCAGGCTGAAAAAGAAGAGATTGGAAGCTAAGGTCGCACTAAAGACAGAGAGTGCCACGACTCTACCTACGGGACAGAAGGTCTCAAACGCAGAGGCAGAGACTTCAGCCCCTAAGACAACCGAAAAAGGAAGCACTAAGGTAGGGGAATGCCGCATCCGAAGCGACAATTAGAGGCCATAGAAAAGGTGAAGGAATGGGTGAGAGAGGCTCAACAGCATCTCAAAGACGCTGAGCCCATCGTAGAGGATGAGATCGATGATCTCTCCAGCGTGAGCATGCCAGTATCACCGCTGCAACCTAAGTCGACAGAAGCAACTATGCCGCAAGCAGCACCGCTAAGACCAAGCCTAGACGCGACAGAGCCGCAGATCAACCGCGGCCATTGGCACGGAAAATATAGGCTAAAGGAAGGACGAGTATCTAATGACCTCCTGACCACGCTAGTGACCACCCCTGTAACACTTAGCCTGGGAGATCTGCTTAAGCAGCACACTACCCTATGGCAAGACCTTAAGCAGTGGGTCGAAGGATCACAAGAGTAGGTCATGGCAGGCCCTCGAGACCAGGATGCAGAAACACAATTGCCAAGTTTGACGCTGCACTCCGTGCCTAAATCCTTGTACGTCAACGCTTTTTGGAAAGGCTCTGAGATGCATAGCGGTCCTGCCGGTCCTAGCCCTGGGTGACACAACAAGGAAGAGAATTGTAGACACGGGAGCTGGGGTTAGTGTGCTTAGCCATGCAGTGCTTCAGACTTGGGGAAACCCACCTGTCAAACCTGCTAGGTTTAATGTCATGCTAGCAAACGGTATGAGAGTGAAGCCATTCGGGGTACTGAAGAATTGGCCAGTGAAGATCATAGGTGTCCAGTTCTCCGTCGACTTTATAGTCATGAAGGGAGTGGACTACGATGTCCTATTAGGCCGACCCTGGATGCACAATGCTAGAGTCATCAAAGATTGGGGTAACGGCTTGATTTTCCTTGGCAATAGAACGGACGCCGTAAGAATAGAGATGGACACTTGGAAGACCTCACCAGTCGACCTAGACGCCATCTCTGCTATGCTCAAGGGGAACACTCAAATCAAGAAGCCCTATGGGTCCTTGACCAAGTATATCCCATGCCCAGAGGATGAGCGGGATTGGATGCATGTCCTCGCTACAATTGACCTGCCATTCTTAGACCATGAGGCGTATGAGCAGGCCATCAAAATGATCGGCAAGACCAACGAAGCACTCTCTACACCAGTCTGCATGATGGTAGCAAGTCTCCATGGAAAGCCTAAGCCTGTCACCTTCCATGTACCTTCCAACAAAAGGGAATTCCAAGGGGTACTGGAATACCTAACGGACCAGCTAGCTCGCAACCCAGCTACAAACTTCAAACCACTCCAGGATCTCTTAGAGGATTCCAAGTGGCAATGGACCAGGGTGCACGAGTTGAACCTCATGTATAACTGGGCCTTGGTTCCTAAGCAACGACATGAGGCATACCAAGCCCTAGGAGACGACAAGCAGTCGAATGAAAAAGATTCCCGTGATGAATACGAAGACTGTGTGATGAGAGCGAGGGTGAAGTAGATACCATAGCATACGACACTGAAGAATGAGAAATTGAGCAGATACGAGCAGACGCCAAGCCGCAGAAAAGGCAGGCCCTTAGAATAGAGCAAGGAGTCATGCGCATGGAATGTGATCGTGCTTGGTTGGAATGCATAGGAGCCATAGACCTTGAGCAAGCAGGCCTAGCCCGGCTAGGAACGATGTCAATACTTAGGACTGAATCACCATCTGAACTGCAGCCACCAGGGGAGACCACCTCTTCTAGCGAAGATGGAGGGTTTGACTCTGAATCAGAGGTTACTTCAGATAGTGACCCAGAGATCCCTAGGCCACCCATGACCAGACACACCAAGGGAGACTTACCCGTCCACCTGAGGCGCAGGCGGTTAAGGCAGGATAAGGCAAAGCACCCCAGGGATACAAGATCAAAAGAACAGCGGAAGCTGCATGACCTCCCTAAACGCTTCAGGAAATTCAAAAAAGGGGATGGGGTAGTAGTTCTGTTAGGTGCCAAACGTCAAGGGCAGGAAAGTGAACCAATCAAAGGACCAGCCAAGGTCAAGGAGGTAGACCTAGCCAAGGAAGGGGAAACACCCCGACCAGTATTCATTGCCGATGAATTGACTAGTAAAGAAGAAATAAGTCTTGTCGCTCTCTTGCGGGAGTACATAGACATGTTTGCCTGGTCCTTAGAAGAGCCACGGGGGGTAGATCCGAGTGTTGTGACTCACAACATACCCATGACGATGGACGCAACGTCGGTTAAGCAGCGACTATACCCTATGAATCCAAAACATGCTCATGCTGTCAAGGAGGAAATTGACAAGCTAATGAGAGCTGGATTCATTTATGAAATTGAGCACATAGACTGGGTATCACCCATAGTCATTGTGATGAAGAAGAATGGCAAAATTCGAGTGTGCGTCAATTACAAGAAGGTGAATGCTGCTACGAAGAGAGACAACTATCCCTTGCCGTACACTGAGCACATGCTTGAGAGGGTGGCAAGCAAGGAAGCCTATAGTTTTATGGATGGCTTCTCAGGGTACAACCAGGTGCAAGTGCATCTTGCAAACATGCATAAAACCGACTTTGCCACGGAGTGGGCGTCTTTGCATACATAGTCATGCCCTTCGGGTTGACCAATGCCCCCACCACCTTTCAACGTCTCATGTGCACCATCTTTAAGGACATGCTTCGCAAGGAGTTATAGGTCTTTGTCGATGATCTGTGTGTCCATTCGACCTGGATCGATCACTTAGACAAACTCCACGTAGTCTTTGAACGGTGCTGCTTATATCGTCTCTCCTTGAACCCCTTGAAGTGTCAGTTTTGGGTGAAGCACGGATGCATCTTAGGACACATGGTGTTAAAGAACGGCATTTCCACTGACTTCTCGAAGGTCAGGGTTTTTGTTGACCTTCCACCCCCAATTAATTACAAGGGAGTTCAATGCTTTTTAGGCCATACAGGATACTATCGGCGATTTGTACTAAACTACACGCTGATCGCCAGGCCATTGTACAAGCTGTTGATTGTCTTCGAGTGGACCGAGGCATGCTAACGGGCATAGAAGAATTGAAAAAGGCTCTAACAACAGCACCAATTCTACGAGCCCCAGATTTGACCATTACCTTCCACGTGCACATCGATGCTTCTAAGTTTGCCGTGGGGGCAGTGTTGTGCCAACCTGCTGAGCATAACTTAGACTACCCAGTGAGCTTTGCTAGCAGACAACTCACTGAGACGGAGATGAATTATTCGACAACAGAAAGGGAGGGATTAGCCATGGTGTTTGCCGTGAAGAAATTCCGGCATTATCTATTGGCCACACCTTTCATCTTCTTTGTGGACCATCAAGCCTTGCTCTATTTAGTGAACAAACCGTGTGCTACAGGGCGCATAGCTCGATGGCTCCTCCTGCTCCTAGAGTTCGATTTTTCCATGGTGGTACGAAAGGGAAAACAACATTACATGGTTGATTACATGTCCCGCATATCCACAGTAGAAGCCGCTGGACAAGGCATCATTGATGAGTTATATGACGCCCACTTATTCCACCTGTCCAGCGAGAGAGATCTATTTAAGGCTGATCTAACACCATACTGGGCAGACGACATAGCCCAAGTGCTCAAGCGCGGACTACCTGAGCGATCGATAGAAAATGCACGACTTAAGCGCTTGATCCTGAAGATCCAGCCCTACCAGCTGAATGCAGGCCAACTCTATAGGCTGGGGCAAGACGGATTGCTGCGTAGGTGTGTGTGTGAGCATGAGATGCATGATGTACTCTCGGAGGTGCACAACGGCATTGCGGGAGGACACTTTAGTGGAGACACGATAGCACGGAAGGTGCTACAGTCTCAACTATGGTGGCCCATACTTTTTCGCGATGCCAAGCGATTCATCAAGCATTGTGACGAGTGTTAACAGACAAAAGTCCTGATTCGTAAAGATCAAATGGAGCTAACCCCAATTATTTCTCGCCAACCCTTCGAAAAATGGGGAATTGACTTCATAGGACCCATCAGCCCTGCAGCGTAGTACTCACAAGCCAAGTACATCGTGGTGGCCCGGATTACCTCATGAAATGGGCAGAGGTAAGAGCCACACGAAAAAACGACGCTAGGACGACTGCCAAGTTCTTATGGGAGCAAGTGATCTCATGCTTCGGTTGCCCCATCGAATTGGTTAGCGATCAAGACACACACTTCATCAACAAAGTGATAGCACATCTCCTATCCACCTTTCTCATCATCCATCGCAAATCCTCACCATACTACCCTCAGGCTAAGGGCCAGGTAGAATCGACTAACAAGATTCTTATCAACGTCCTGACTAAAGTAATCTCAGCCTCACGAAGTGACTTGGACAACAAGTTGATGGCAACCTTGTGGGCCTACTGCACAGCTTATAAAACGACTGTCGGCCAAACCCCCTTTAGGCTGACCTATGGGATGGAGGCAATTCTACCATTAGAATTCTTCGTTCCTAGCCTAAGAGTGGCACTTCAAGAATGATGGGAAGGGAAGGAAGCATGGACGCAATGCCTGATCGAGCTGGAACGCCTATCAGAGACTCACCTTCTAGCCACCCATGCGCTTATCTGCGAGAAAGCTCGACGCAAGAGCTGGTTTGACAAGCATGTCAAGCAGCGCGGATTTGAACAAGGTGACTTAGTGCTCCTCTACTCATTTCAAGGACATAAGTAAAAGATGAAATTCAGAGGTCTCAGACCCTTCAAGGTTCGGGCAATCAGCCGAACCGGCAATGTCGAGCTTGAGACCCTGGATGGTGAAGGAATAGGCTTCTTCAATGGCAGTCGTGTCAAGAATTACTTCCCTCCCACTCATCCTTTGCATGAGCCACCAATGTTAGAACCGTCGGTCAAAATACGAGCAGCCACAATCACTGAAAACAACGAAGATGAGGAGGAAGCTGTAGAACCTGCCTACCTTCGTGTTACGGTCACTGCCAAGCACACATGCACTTTCAATGCCTTGATCGATGAGGGAGCAGACTTCAATGTCCTAACCCACAAGCATTGGATCCAACTTGGCAAACCACTACTTCAACCCACAACTGTCAAATTAAGCCCATAAAGGGCTCAATCATACGCACTTCTCGACAAGTGCAGAGTCGTCGTTTCTATCGAGTCTGAGACTATTCCACTACTTTTTTACATATTGCAAAGTGCTACAGACACAGGCATGGAGTCACTACTAGGGCGAACCTTCAAAAAGCAGACTCACTGCAATGTTGATTATGAGTCGCAGCATATCCACCTAGCAATAGGCAACGTGTGCATCGTCACAGCCTTCAGCAAGGGCTGCGCGACACCATCACCATCCGCAAAACCACCGGTAGAAACATCCGTAGGCAAGATTAAGGAGGGAGTAGTGCGCGACCGTAGCTCCCCGACTTCCATAAACTGCAGCCCGCAACAACCAAAGCAAGGGCCCAACAGCCTCGCTTTCAATGGTGCCTAAATAGCTGCAACAACTGCTCAGGAGTCGACGCACCTATCCGCATAAGACCCAGAACTCTAAACCGAGGAGGCCAAGATGCAAACACAGGAAGAGCCGCGTGATTAAGCAAAGATGGGTCCCTAAAGCCCTCTTGCATGCTCAAGGCTACTATGAGGGAAATGCCTCATTGTGGATCCCTAAGGCCCCCATGGCCAAAGGCACTAATCATGCGCCACCCTCAAGTTTGATCATCCCACATCCCCCAACACCTCAAAGCCATAGGCCGCAGTGCTCTCTAGAGCTCCAGCCATCCGACTCATCTACGCTTCGGCCCAAGAGAGTGGCACAAACCTATCGGCCCAAGCAACAGCCACCATCACAGGTGGCATCATCTGACCAAGTCAATCCGACCCTCCGCGGCAAAGCTGACTGCAGCAGCGCAGCTGTGCTGTGACTGACCCTAACCCGCCCATCTTCCAAACAGCCTGACTGCAGGCTCAAGGAAACTCCCAACCACAACTATGTATTGTCAAGGCCTCTAGTTCTAGCAAACCCCGACTGCCCGTCGGCCTTACTCCCTCCTATGAACGAAAACCATTTCTAGAACTAGCCGCTGATCTTGCTGAGGACACCGGCGATGATGTGGTGGACTGCATTAAACGACTCGATGCCACCTTCGTATCGCTCGCCCTTAGCTATGACCGTTTGGACTTGGGCCTATTAGAAGAACCCTTTGCAATGGAAGTGCGCAATGCCTTGCTCATGGGAGACTTTGGAATTCGCATTTGCAAAAGCTTCTCGCTCTGCTGCTGCTGAGTTGCTTGGTAGCGAGGTCTCCAAAGAGCAAGCCATTAAGCAACGTCTCATCACATCATACGATCCATGGACCACTTCTAATATCACTGAGACTAAGAGATTGCAAGGTTATCCCACCTTGCTGATACTGAATCACCTTTCTTGAGGCAATGGTACGCTCTTAGGTTGCAATGGGAGGTTGACGGATGTCGCATAATGACCAACAGCGAGCAACGCCGAGCCATCAAAACAACCGAGTATGATCCCACTTACATCGCGCCTACCTCGTATAGAGTGTTAACCACTCTCCGTGGCCAATCCATGGACAAGCACATCAAGGGGCACCCCTACCTTGACCGCCTCCTAACAGAGAAAGAGCTCCACATTGCAAGTAGGGTCGATTCTAGCAATCTCCTGATGTTCTGACATACATCACGCATGTCGGTATCTGCCCATTCGAATTAGACAGGGAAGCTCAGCTAGAGTATAACCCCAACTTCTACGCCTAGCTCCTGCACAAATAGACCAATGCCCTTTATGCTAAATGCCCTTGGCCTCTCAACCTCCAATCCTGGGATGGATTCTTCTCGTTCCAAAGGGGAAAGGGGGTAATAAGGTGGAACACAAAAAATAAACAAGGGAAATCTAAAAAGTAAATCAAGTGTGAAATGTCAGTTAAATTTGAAATGCAAGGGTAAGATGTAATGGTAAAAGTCTAAAAAGCAAAGTTAAGGCTATGTTCAATAAAATCTGCTATGCTTTTATTCTTCCAGCAAATTAGTTGTCGAAAAGCGCTAAAAGTGGAAATGGTTGAACTTGTAGGTAGCGATCATGGCAAGCTAGGACAAAGCGAGCAAGCTCCCCTTCTCGGAGGAGCAAGCAAAGTACGGCCTCACGGTGGAGACGAGAGCCTTCAACCAGTTGAAGTTCCGTCACGTCTTCAACCTTGAAGACGTGGCCATCAAAGAGCCGGCAATGCGCCAAATCATAGATCAGTGCCACCTGCAGAAGTACCTAGACGTAGTGGGCCGGAGAGTGGATTACACCCAGTGCACTGATTTCTTGCGCACCTTCAATAGGAATAGAGGCACCATCATAGTGCGCGACAATGAAGCCACCAGACAGGTGCAGATCGAGCTGACCCTGGAGTTGATGGAAAGGGCAATAGGGCTGTCGAATAAGGTGGAAAGAAAGCCGAAAAGAGATATCTACGCCATATTGGGAATGGACAAGGTGAAGGTCCATACCAATGATGGGATTAGCCTGGCGGACATCCCAAACCCAGAAATCCAGCTGCAGGCAAAGATGGTGCATGCCTTGTTCTCAAGCCAGAGGTACAATAGCATAATGAGCCGAATCAAACGTACCTCTGCTCGACAGCATTGCAACTGGATGAGGTGAACCTTAATGGGTTTGTGAGGAAAAAAATAGAGGAAGAGCTGTTGGAGGGGAGTCCCCGTCGTCCCGATCAACCCGCAAGGCATCATCCTCCAAAGCCGCAACCATAGGGTTTGGAGGTGTCCTTACGGCCATCATCCAGGAGACACTAGGGCAAGGATGAGAAGGAGGAGACAAGAAGGGAGGCGACGAAGGAAGTGACGAATCACCATCACAATGCCCACCTCACACAGAAGAGCACCAAAGGTCGTCAGATGAAATGGAGACTGATGCAGACGAAGAGGGAGAATCCTAGGGCACCCCACAGAAGCACGCGAAACAACAAACCAAAGGCCTGCATGGAAAAAGGGAAGAGGAGCGAAAGAAGAAAGAAAAGGAAAATCTGGAGAGGGCTCGAAGGGAGTCAGTCAAGAATGAGGAGGAGAGGAAAAAGAAGACCAAAGAGGAGCTAAGAAGGAAGGAAGAGGAAGAAATAGAGCTAGCCACCCGTCGCTCCATCGAGGAGCAGCACAAAAGAGATGAGGAAGGCACGGAGAGCCGGCACCGAATAGAGGCACCTTGTTCTAGTACCAGTGTGCCGGAAATCACACCCTTGCCCCCAGTAGAAGGAAAAGAAAAAGATCCGATGATGCCAACTCTCCCCCTCTTCATACCTTCCATGCCAACCACTCCTATCATGACGACACCCACTGCCACCGCCACCCAAGGTTCCACCCCAAAAGTTGATGAGAGCAATGTGGTCACTTGGCCACAATTCCTAGTGGAACGGGAGCTGGCAAGAGAAGCAACCATGGTCACCCCAGCATCAGGAGTCAAAAGGGCAGCCATAGTTGATCTGGAGCCAAGGCCGGAGCTGAAGAGGCAGAAAACAGAAGACGTTGTCACCACCACCACCATGCCCCACCCCCCACCTCTAGCAGGCCAATACGAAAAATATGTTAAGGAGCTACTCTCACAGTTAGAAAGGGCTAGGGAAGAAAGGAGGATAGCCGTGGAGGAGCTGGCAACAGAATGAGAATCATGAGCTGCTCTCCAGCTAAAGAGAACAAAGCAGATAACAGAATACCAAAGGGAGATCGCTGCGCTCAGGGAGGAAGCCAGCAATAAGGATACAGAGGAATTAAAGGCCCTGAAGGAACATGATGTTGCTTGGGAAGGAAGGAGAAAAATTCTTAATGGAGCATCTCAATGGGGAAAGGGAGACCAATGCTCACCTGCGGTGCAAGAACGATCAGCTATCTGCAGTCAACCTCGAAGCACAAAGCCAGCTTGACAAGATCAGATAGGAGGCTACAAAGCTGGACCAGTTAAGGAAAGAGCAGGTGCGAAGGATGCAGGTGAAGCAGGATCGGCTCAATGCACAGATCACCAATGAATGCCAAGAGCAGTCCTGCCTGCACCGTGAAACTCATGGCTATGACCCTCCACTAGGGGGAGAGCCTGGAAGATATGGAAAAAATAGCAAAAGAATGGGTTGATCACAATGAGGGGAGAATATGGGACTTGGCACGCCGGCTAGCCAAAGCCGAAGGAGATAGGGTGCTGGCTGAGAATCAAGCAGAGCGGCCCATCTCTGCATGATAGCCCAGCAGTACACCCTCCTCAATACAGTGCTCCACTCCACCAAACTGGAAGGAAAGGAATCCAATGATCAGTTAAAGAAGCTAACCATTGCACGCAGAGCTCTAATAGCAGGCCTGCACGTGCCACTCCAGCTAGGAGGCCCGCCCCTAGAGGAGCAAAGAAGATATCTTGCACAGGTAGGCCTGACGGCGCAGGAAATAGATGAACTCGATTTCACAGAGGCAAAGGCACAAGAAGACATGCAAGCAGAAGGGGATGAACCGGAGTTTGATGCGGGACCTCAGGAGGAGGAATACGTCCCACCACCCCCTCAGCCACAAGAAGAGGAAGTGCAGTCCCTTGATACATTTGCTGAGAGAAAAGCAGCCCAGGCTAACCGTAGGAAAGAAATGGTAGAAAAGGCAAGGAAAAAACTGAATGTTAGACCTGTTCCAAGACAGCTTGCCCCTCTCCTACCGTGCCCTCAAGATCCCCCTACTGAATTCCATGCTGAATTGATTATCTGGGAATAGCACGAATATAACCACGACCCCTTCAACTTGAGCTTTGAGTTTTCCGCTACCTTGAACAGAGTAATGCCCATTCAACTTGTAAATGACGCCATCGCTATGGGTACAAGGCTCAAGGCCAAGTGGTTAGCAAAGCGAGAGGCCCACTCAACTGCTTGGGGAGCCGAGGACCGCGAATTTTGGCAGGATAAAGTCCTCCAGGTTCCTAGATTGGTGGAAGGCTATAATTGCCAACCCACCTGGAGAAGATGCATTTTTGACGTCAACCTTGACGGGTGGATGGAATTTTGTAACACCCTTCCTTCTGAGAGAAACGACCCTACTTTCATGCCATATCCTGGAAGGGTAGGGTTCGACTTTAATCCGTCCATCCACGGCAGGTTTGACTTTCCCATTATCTATAACACCAATAGCACCTCCCATAGGGAAGCCCTTCTCTTTACCCTCCCAGATTTGTACAGCTCTATAGATAGATTTCTTAGCAAGTTCACCTCCTGTCTTGACCCCTCCTTCATAACCACTTGTAATTATCTTAGACTAATTAGGGTCCTAGTCCATCAAGAGCCCGCACCTCAAGAACACCACCTTCCACCCCTCTACTTTGACCCAACGCCATAGATAGCAGCACCATGACTCGCCTCATGATGCACGCTTCTCTTTTGCCATCCTTCTATCTTGCACTACTCGAAGATATGAGTGACACCAAATTCAGCCAGAGCAACCACCCCTTCCTTTCTACCACCCCTCTCAAAACCCTCCTCAACCTCAAGGGCTACTTGTTGAGTCATAGATTCCTTAACAAGGCCCCTCGCCCTCCGCCATCCCCTACCCGCCATTCGGATGACGAGGAGTAAACTCCCGTCATGCCCTTGTATCACATGTCTCCATGTATACGCCTCTTTTTGTTTATTATATATATATATATATATATATAAAGCACCACAGTCACTGCACCTAGGGTTCTCCCTAGCCCCCTCCCCACTTCACACTTAGGGCACATCAAGGGCTGGACTTTTAGACCTGTTACCCTAAGACTTGCACCGCACCTCCAACGAAGCACGAACTGGGTCCTCAAGTGTGGGACGTTACCAAGGACTTGCCCAAGGTTAGACCCATCTCCCAGTTCCACTGCCACGGGCACCACACACTCCACGACGAGACAGACACACCCCTTAGGGAGTGCACAACTTTTCTTGCAGGTTATGTTTGAGTTTCAAGAAATGGCTACTCCGCAGAAGAGAATCACCCACGGCATCCTTTAATGACCAAAACTTCTTTTCATGTGCCGGCATCCATCCATTTGCCTGCTGATGGCTACCATGATTAAACCAAGTCAAGGTAGAAGTGCCATTGGCATAGAACTTGGAACCTCATCTTCTAATGATCCATGCCCAACGCCTCAAGATCTATGGATTGCTTATTGATTCCACAAGCCTGAAGACCTTCAACTCAAAGATGAAGACCTTCAACTCAAAGACAAGGATCTTCAATCAAAGCCATGGATTTTCAAGGCAAATAGCATTTGGGGGTTTCTCCAGAATAAATCCCTCCAATACCATCCTCCTAAGGGATTTCTTATTGCTTCAAGGGTTTTTGATACTCGAAGGACGACCAGCTACATAAGGGGCGCCACAATAGTGTGAAAGATGCCACGTATCTTCATGGAACCTAAAGCATGCCGGAATCTCTCTTGGTCATCGTCCTTAAACTCCATCACCTGTCATTCACCCAACCACCTCAAAAGTAGTGTCATCCACCTACCTGTTCCGCCCAGCAACCGACCTAACTAGCCACTACATCCCACCGCAGTGCCATGGGACTGACACTTGGCTAGGAGGGGGGTAATGTTACCGTGTTTCCCGCAGTACAGAGAAGCGGAAAATGGAAAAAAAGGAAAATAGCAAAAAAGGCACAGATAAAAGCAGAAAAAGGCTCCTTGACCGGTAACTAGTCCCTGAAAAATTTAAATGTTCGAGCACGACCCTCACAAAGCCTCGGTGTTGCCCCAAGACAACAAAAGAGTAAAAGGGTGCACCATTAAAATGTGGGAGCGCCCCCGAATCTTTGTAAAAGAGTGCCAGGCTCGCTCCTGTGCAAAGTGTACGCATTAGTTGGGGATAGGATAAATTAGAATGGTGGAAAATGGGAAAAAGGGCCTAGGCTACGGCCGGCCATGTAAAAGAGGGAAAAGGGGATGACCGCCCAAAAAGGATTTAGGGCTTTGTATATAAAGTTGAAAAGTGAATGAGAAGCTCATTCTTTGGTGTGTGGCAAAAAGAGTCTTCTTCTTCCTCTCTTCTTCTCTCCTTCTTGCTTGTGTGTGCTCTTGAGAGAGGAAGTGTGAGAGTGTGAGAGAGTGAGTGTGTGTGGGAGTGAGGGATCAAGAGGGTAAGGCTTTTCACCATCTCCTCTTCCCTTCTTCTCTTCTCTTCTCTTCTCTTCTCTTGCGCACACGGCTATGGAGGATGGATCTTGGAGACGGAGGAGGTTTGAGGATGCTTGAGCTAGCATCAAGAATCTGGAGCTACTGGAGTGCAAGAGAGAGGAGGGTACTCAATCAAGCATCAAGGTAAGCTCACTGCACTTGTAGGATCGACGGCGCGTCGCCTAGGTGAGAGATAGCCATTAGAGCTCCCTTGGAATGCTTGAAACAATAAGTGGTCCGTCGGTCTTGGCGGTTGAGTGAAAGCTCCCACAGATGGAGGCCAAAACATTTTCTTGCTGGTTTCTTCTTCTTCTTCCATACACTATACAATGTATACAAAGTATAGATAAGATACAATATAAATGAAAGTGACCTTCTAAGTCAAATAGTGCATAACCGACTACACTAATCGACTGGCATTATATCTTTGCCAGCTATAGGTAGGTGTAACAAACTAAATATAATAAGTGATAAGTCAGTGGCCATGTGAGTATCATAATGACCACCAATGTGCTAAGTGTAGACGTGTGGACTCATCTTGCCAGGTGGTCCATCATCAATGTCTGCACGTGTTGAGCTTGCCATCTCAACACTCCCCCTCAAGCTCAATTCTGTCTTTGCAACTCCAAGTAAGCTTCGAAACTTTTGAAGCTTCTCTGCACCCAATGCCTTTGTGAAAATGTTAGCTATCTGATCGTGTGTGCTGCTGACATATACCAAGTCAATCTCTCCTACAAGTACCTTCTCTCTCACAAAGTGGTAGTGCACCTCAATGTGTTTTGTCCTAGTATGGAATAATGGATTCCTAGCTAGTTGTATGCTGCTCATGTTGTCACAATGAATGACAACTAGACCATCTCCCTGCACATCTAAGTCACCTAATAACTTTTGTAGCCATACCACCTCACATGATGCCATAGTAGCACCTCTATACTTAGCCTCTGTACTCGATAAAGCAACTATAGGTTGCTTTTTGCTGCTCCATGTAACTGCTACACTACCAAGGGAAAACATGAATCCACTTGTAGATCTTCTGTCTGACATGCTGCCAGCCCAATCTGCTTCTGTGTATCCAAAGACTTGTACGTCCTTACCTGCCTCATAAAAAAGTCCATAATGTAAAGTGGACTTCACATACCTCAATATATGTCTAACTGCATCCAAATGAGGCTCTCTAGGCATCTACATAAACTGACTAACAAGGCCAACAACATAGCTCAAGTCTAGCCTTGTGATAGTCATGTAAATTAAACTCCCTACTATCCTCCTGAACATAGTAGGGTATTCTATCTCATCCCCAATGTCGGCACTCAACTTCACATTTTGCTCCAATGGTACTGAAAGAGGCTTACATGCTATCATACCATACTTGGATAACATATCCAAGCCATACTGCCTTTGGGATAGCCACATACCCTCATCACATTTGATCACCTCAATACCAAGAAAGTATCTCAACCCACTCAAATCCTTCATCTCAAACTTCTTCTTCAAGAAGTCCTTAACTTCAGCAATCCCATTGTCACTGTCACCTGTAATAATCAAGTCATCCATATAGATGACTATGATGACTAAACCTGCATCTCCCTTTCTCACATAAAGTGAGTGATCAACATTAGAAATACAAAATCCAATATTGACAAGATACTCTCCAATCTTTTCAGACCATGCTCTAGGTGCTTGCTTCAGCCCTTAGAGCACCTTCCTTAACCTGCACACATATGTGGGATGCTCTTAATCCTCATAACCTGTTGGTTGCTCCATATACACTTCTTCTTGCGATTCACTGTGCAAGAAGGAATTCTTAACATCCATTTGCTGCAAACTTCAACCTTTAGCTGCTGCCAAGGCAATCACACATCTAACAGTTGCCATCCTAGCAACTGGTTTGAATGTCTCTTCATAATCTATACGATATGTTTGAGCATAGCCTTTTGCGACCAGCCTAGCTTTATACCTGCTTAATGAACTATCTACATTATGCTTGACTTTGTAAACCCACTTACAGCCAATAGCTTTCTTACCCTTAGGTAAGGGTACCAAATCCCAAGTCTTATTGGCTTCTAATGCAGCCATCTCCTCATCCATTGCTGCATCCCAATGAGCATGACCAACAGCATCCTCAAAACAAGTGGGCTCAACATCCTCAACTATTTTCACCATATAAGCATAATGGTAAGCTTCATAACCTTCAAAACCAAATCTTTTAATAAGGTATCTGACCCTGCTAGATTTTTGTACCACCGGATCACTCAATGGAGCCTTTACATTACTCTGAGCTCTCTATACACCTGGTGTCCTGACTGAAGGAATACCAAGCTCATCATCCAAACTCTCTGAGCCACTAGAATCTCCGTCCAATCCCAAATGACTAGTAGATGTATCATTACCATCCAGCACTTTCTTCTTTCCTTTGTCCTTCCGTGCAATACTTCTAGATCCACCTGAAGATGTGGGGCTACTCCTTATTCTCCCAGACCAAGGGCTCACTGTAGGTATAGTACCAGATGATGTTTCTGGCCCACTAAGACTTTGTGATTCTTGTTTTTCTTTTTGCACATAACTGTCATGATCATTATTATCATCTAATAGATCACTAGTAGGTGCATACCAGCTACCCATCTCATCGAAAATAACATCCCTGCTCACTCTGAACTCACTTATGACCGGATTATAACATTGATACCCTTTCTGCTCTAAAGAGTACCCAATAAAAATACATTTTTCAGCCTTTGGATCAAGCTTCTTCCGTAGCTCATCTGGCACATGAACGTATGCAACACAGTCAAATACCTTCAAGTGCGATACATTAGGCTTCTTGCTAGTAAAGCATTCTTTAGGAGTCATCCCGTGAACTGCAGCTGTGGGAATTCTAGTTCTATTCATAATGTAGACAGCAGTATGGATAGTCTCAAACCAAAAATGTTTGGGCATATTTTCTTCAGCCATTAATGCTCGTGCGACTTCTGCAATATGCCTATTTTTTCTTTCTGTAACCCCATTTTGCTATGGGGTATACCTGCAAGTAAATTGCCTCTTTATCCCATGAGTCCTCAAGAAGCCAGTAAACTCATTAAAGAGGTACTCTCCCCCTCCATCTGATCTCAAGCACTTCACTTCACTTTTAAGCTTGTTTCTCTTTCAATAGCTCCCTTAAAAGATTTGAAGTGCTCAAACACATCACTCTTTTCCTTCATGAAGTATACCCATAACTTCCTTGAACAGTCTCATCAATAAATGTCACAAAGTATTTTATGCCACCAAGAGATACATTCTGTGTAGGCCCTCAAACATCTGTATGCACTAGATCAAGTATTTTTCTACTCACTTCTCTATCATGCGAGAAGGGTTGTCTTGCCTGCTTACCAAACTAGCATGCTTCACAGACTTTATGCAATTCTGTAAAAATAAAAGAAGGAAAACCTATAACCAATCCTTTGGATCGCATTAATTTTAGCCTTTGCACATTTGCATGTCCAATACATTTATGCCATATTTCAATATCTGCAACTACTCCTTTTTCTTTAGCATGCATAGCAGCATCCACTGCAGGAATTCCATCATCTAAAGTGAACATTCGGCCAACTCTACTTCCTTTTGCAACCACCTTGCACTTATCATTAAAGTCTTCTACAAAACAACATTTTGCATTGAATCGGATCTGCAACCCCTGCTCTACCATTTGGCCAACAGACACTAGATTCTTTGTAATTGATGGCACATGTAATACATCTATCAGAATCTTTGTCTAGCCATCATACAAGGACAAGGGAACCTTTCTAATGTGTGAAATTGGGTGGCATGAATCATCACTCGTTTGCACATAACCTGGATTTTGTAAGTCCTACATCTCTCTAGACCATTCAACATGACTGGTCATATGATTAGATGCACCTGAATCGACATACCATACATCATCATATGTCCCCTTTCCTGTAACTACATTCATCATATGCTGCATAACAAATAGATGCTCATTTTTGTCTTCATTCTATCATGAAGACGATGCATAATTTCCTTGCTGCAATTTAAAATTGCGAATATCATCCTTCTTTGCATAGCAATGGGTTGCAATATGGCAAATTTTGCCACAATAATGGCAAACAATAGTAGAATTTCTAGAACCTCTATTCTGCCATCCACCTCTTCCTCTAGAGCTCCCCCTGCCTCTAACGTTTCCTAAGCCTCCTGAAACCTGCATTTCACCAAATTGCTGATTGAATCTGTTTTGCTGATTATCACCAGCACGTCCCATACCACAGCCTCTCAAAGAGGATCTACCACATCCCCTTCCTAAACTTGAGTAAAATGCTTGAATCTGTTCACCATTTTTTCCTGATGAGTCACCGTGCATATTGATCTCTTCGGTAATCATGAGAGAGATCAACTCATCAAAATCTGGAAATGGCTTTCGTACATATACTGAAGTAACAAAATGATTTCCATGCCTTCTCATTGTTAAGGCCACTCAAAGTGGATGAAATCAAATCATCATCATCAGGCATTACATCAATCACTACTAAAGCATCTACAATGCTCCTCACCTTCAACACATACTCATTGACAGATATTTTCCCTTTCTTCAAGGCATTCAACTCTTGCTTGAGTTGAATCTTTCATGCCTTTGTATTTACTGAAACATGTTCTCAAAAATTGTCCAAGCTGCATGTGAAGTTTTTGCATTCCTGATATGTCCCAACATCGTATTATCAATGACTACAAATAACCAGTACATCACCTTTTTGTCTTTCGCATTCCATTCTTTCCATGCTTTTAATTCATCTGCAGTTGGAGGGATACCCAGCTCTGGCTCCTTTTCTTCACCCGAAGCAAACTCATGAAGGCCCTTTCCAATGAGGAAGTTTGTCGCACGGAACTTCCATGAAGGGTAGTTGTTCTTGTCGAGCTTCTCAATAATGGGATTTCCACTATTCTTTGCCATTATCATAAACAAGGATACAACACAGCAAGCTAGTCTTCTTTAATCTTCCACAATATGTGCATAGCACTACACCAAGCAACCTTTTTCACTGATTGCTCAATAGTACATGTAATCTGCAACCTGTTTGCAGATAAACCTTATGTTTGCTTCCTACAAACACCTCAAAAATTACAGATTCGCAATCTGCAACCTATGCACCCACTTTCGGTCAATACAGCTGAAACCCTAAAATTGTTGTCTACAACCTTGCAGCTCTAAAACGGGGCCCAAAACGGCATCAGATGCCCAAAAAAATATGAATGCTCTGCTCGCACACCAAATCTCACAGTAGTTTGAGATGTTTGCTCGACCCTGCTTTTGGTGCCTCCACATGTACTATCCAAGAGAGAGAGTGGAAGAATGGGAGAGCTTCTTACCCATTGCTTGCTTGCTTGAACCTTGCTTCTTCTCCTTCACTTCAGCCTTCAAAATCAGCCTCTCTTAGTGGCGCGGCTCTGATACCATGTCAAGAATCGCGTGATGGGGAGATGTACTTGAGCTACTGTGCCAAACACACATTGTATACACAAGAGGAAGCCCACTCAAGAACACAAGAAGAGAGATGGAGGCCAAAACATTTTCTTGCTGGTTTTTTCTTCTTCTTCCACACACTATACAATCTACACAAAGTATAGATAAGATACAATATAAAGGAAAGTGAGCTTCTAAGTCAAACAACGCATAATCGACTACACTAATCAACCGACGTTATATCTTTGCCAGCTGTAGATAGGTGTAACAAACTAAATATAATAAGTGATAAGTCATGGCCATGTGAGTATCATAATGACCACCAACGTGCTAAGTGTAAATGTGTAGACTCATCTAGCCAGGCGGTCCATCATCAATGTCCACACGTGTTGAGCTTGCCATCTCAATAGTATGAACCACAAATACTCAAGCTATGCTAATACTAGACCAGATTAGCATGAATAGCAAAGTGTGGACAAAAAATGGCACAAATTTAGGCTGATCACATGGAGAGTGTATTTGAAGAGAAAATGACACTAGAAATCAAGTGGACAACAAGGAAAGATTACACTAGTTTTTCCTATAGATTGTAAGTCATTTTGCAAGTCTTGTGAGCTTAGACAATATGTTTTGAGCATTTAGGTAGGTTTGAAGAATACTTGGCTTAATATGGAATGTACTTAATGCTTTCTCTACATTGGTAATGACTAAGGTAGCCCATTGTTGATCAATGGCATACCTGTAGAGAGTATGATGACTAATTAAGGCACTCATGGTCATGTCAACAATTTTGTGACAAAATATTAATGTATTTGAGCAAGCAGTTGAAGGAACCTTGAGTCCCTATTCCCTACATGTATTGGACTTTGCAATCATATAAGATGAAATCTTTACAATTTCAAAATTGAATGTCTTTTTGGAGCTCAAGGTGCTGATTACTGATGTTGGTATGGTGTTAAATGTCAAGTGATAAACCCATGCATATTCAAGAGCATTGTATGCTCAAGCTTGGCTTATATGAGGCTAGTTTGTTGACTAGTTATTCTCTAACTTGAGGTTGGAAAGTGTATGATTAGTGATACTTATACACCTATGTATTGAGGTTCAATGAGGGTTGCATATGTCCATGATATCATTGAGCTGATTGGGTTATATCATAGATTTCTTGTCTGCTGGATAGCTTGGTTGCAAAATGATTATGTAATAGATAATGTTGACAATGGTATAATATCATTCTTGGATGTCATTTCAGATTTTTAGAGATGCAAAGCAAGGTATTAAGCTAATATATTACTAGTAAAACAGAGATATTAGTGCAGTTACTAAGAATTGGAACTATATTAGTTGAGAGAAAGCATACTTATGTGCTGCAACTCAGATTCTTAACAACCCTTGATGAATTGATAGCTAATTCATGATTGAAATGAGCTAAATTGGAATAAATACAAAATATATGAGTATTTCCTAAGTGTTATGCAAGCAGTGACTCATTGAAAAGGCTATTGATTGCATGAAAGGAGTCAAGCATTAATACTTAGAAGATTGAATTGAGTAACTGTAGACATGGAAAATGCTAAGAGGGGTGACAAAATTACACAAATAGTGGGTGGAAAGTTAGAAAACAATAATTATGCTATTTGGAAATTCAAAATGAAGAACTTTTTTATTGGAAAAGGCTACTAGGACTTCATCACAAGTGTGGAAAATGAACCTAAGCTTCTTGAAAAGAATGCAACAACTAATCAGCTTAGGGCACATCGTGACAATCCTAAAGAGTTCTACATTGGCTATCTTTATGCATCTCTGGATGCAATGGTCATGCAGGTAATGAGTTGCAAGTCATGAGAGAATCCTTGGAATATTTTGATGAGGTATTATGGCACGACCACTAGTGCACACAAAATCGAGTTAAAGCACAAGTTTAACATAATGTACAAGAAAGAATAATCCATATAGGATTGTGTGACTGAGATAAAGACTATTGCATATCAGTTAGCTATAGTAGGAGCTGATGTAGATGATGTGGATTTTGTAGCTATGACCTTGAATGGTCTAGGACATGAATATAAATCTTTTGACACCTCTATGTTAGTGCAATTTGAGATGCCAGATTTTAATGAGCTTGTTTCTTTGCTCATATATGACGAGGCCAAATTGGGATTAACTACTAGTTCAAGTAGTTTGAAAGGCAAAGACACATTACTTTATTCAAATCAAAGAGCTCATGGTAGTTGTGGAAGGGGGTTCGCTCGTGGTAGAGAAACTCAACAATATGCATCTCAGAATGCCAATAGTTAGTAAGGGAAAAATGCTAGATGTTGAGAAACACGGATCCTTGAGTAAGGTTTAGCTATGGAGGGAAAAAGTCAGTGATAAGAGACATGATCACTGAGACTAGAGACACACTAATTGTTACTCAAGTAAATAAGGTTCCAAGATAGATGAGATTGGACTCATAAACACAATCTTGAGTAGAGAGACAAGACTCAAAGTATAAAGTACACTAGCATTGCATTCAAATTATTGTCAAGAACACTCTTTTATAGTTGTAGGATTGTACCACTTTTCTCCATTGTGCCCATGGGATACACGGAACTCCTCCTAGATTGCGATGCATGTTCTTTGCCTAGCTATTCCATACAAAGAGGCACATATGGGTGTGATTGCATATTTCTCAGCACCCCTCCTCAATTACAACTATAAAATTCACTGAGTATAGAGAGGTCTTCATGAGTAGAACCTTGCTAACTGTAGACATGGAAAAACCAACCATATAAAGCTAGAGGCTATCACAAGGCATCACTAAGTGTGTATAGTGCAAAGACTACATGAGAAGTACAAGGCTTATGATAAGAACCTTAAGGCAAGTACATACAATGGTCTAGGAAAGTCGATCTAAATAATGGAAATAGATAGACTAATGAGGCTAGTCCTTCTGGTCTTGAGTGTCTTCTTCTTCATGGTCTTCTTCTTATTTGGTGGTTGCTAGGTAAACTTTTCTTGGCATGATAAAAATTTTCAATGTGCCTCGTTATTTTATAGAAGTCACAAATAGTGTCTTTGTTCCCTTTGTACTTGTTATTGGCATAGAGGACATGTTCATTTGAAGTGCTTACTTCTTCTTTAACTTTGAGCATTTTCTCTTCTTCTAGGAGTGATGCTTTGATGTCTACTAGGTTTGGCTTTGGCATGTTAATTAGTGTGATGGAGACATTACCAAATTGTTGAGAAATGTGCAATCACATCCACCATAGCCTCTTTGTATGGGACAAACAAGGCAAAGAAACATACAGCAAATAAAGCTTTAGACCATGTATGCACAGTTTATTAAAACCACAGTTGTTGAATACCATGGTCCCTTTCCACCTATCTCCACCAACCAATACCACCTACTGTAAGCCTGTAAAAGGCACTCATCCCCACACTCATTCCATCAGTCATTATCAATCAGTTGTACTTGCATTATGCTTGGATAATATTAGTTGTTCTTCTTTGTCAATCTTTCTATCTCATTATGATTGTCTATTTGCTTATCACTGATCCTCCATAGCATGCATTCTCAGTATTTTAACATGGTATCAGAGTGGGTTTTAAGTTAGTGAGTCATCAGGCCACTAATTGAGTCATTCTAGTTTGAATTTTTGGCCCCCTCCACTTTTCCTTGAATCTCTCACCTACTTCCATAGCTAGCCACCTTTAGTGCAAGATTTGAAACTCCCTCTCTAGGCCATTTCAGTTCATAGTTTCTTCTAGGAAAATACTCCATGACTTAGGGCGCTTCTACCCATCATGTCAAACCTCAACATTGCTGACTCCATGCTCCAATATTGAGCCATTACTCAGTCGTTGCCATTTTCTGCGCCCTCTGCTATTTGCATGCTTCATTTCTATCAAGAAATGATCAAGTATTCAGTTCACAGGAGCTGGAAAAACTAGGCTGCCCCCAGAAACCCTAATGCAAACTCCATAGCCATCAACCTCAAAGCTCAATTGTTTCTTCATTTTCCTACTTCCTTTTGCTCAGTAATGCCACTGACCCCTTGATCTACTACAACACCAATTTCCCAGCTAAGTTATCACTTTGAATTAGCAAGAAGAAGATTCAACATCAAGTGCCAATTACATTGTATCTCTTAATACTAGTGTTGATTAACACTAATCCTCTTGTGTCCTTTGACACACTCAAATTCAATACTTTTGATGGACTATTCTCAATTTTTTTTGCAGCTCCAACATCAAATCAAGGAGGGGAAGACTCGGACTTGCAAGATCTTGAAGGGGTCTTGAAGATTCCAACTTCAAGGGCATCATAGTCACCAAATCACCTAGTATCTCTTGATACTAATCACCTAGTGTCTCTTAGCACTTGTGCTCCACTGAAATTTGAATTGTTTGGAGTTGATTTATTGCTGATCTTGCAATCTCAAAATGGGCAAGGACTCACCAACATCCAGATTCAATGGTGTTGGATTCCATACATGGCAAACTAGGATCAAACTGATCCTAATGAAGAAAGGCTTGTGGTAAATCACCAGTGGTCGAGAGAAGAAACTAAGGGAAGATGCACTTTTTGTCGTATGGGATAAAAATGATGATAAGGCTCAAGCTATTGTCAAGCTCGAACTTGATGACAGCTACATTCATCATGTTGATGATTGTGAAACCTCTTACACAACATGGGATTGATTAGAAACCCTATTTAGAGCTCATTCCAAATCCTCAAAATATGGTTTACTAATTGAATTTTTTAGGTCGACATACAAAGTAATACCTCACTTGCAACTCATTTGAATTATGTGGAAAGCTTGTTGACACAATTTGCAAGAATCAACGTGAAGATGGACGAAGACATTTTCATTAGAGTGCTTCTCAAAAGTCTTCCACCTGAGTTTGATAATGTGTCTACCACATTAATCAACATGCCAAAGAAGAAACTTGTGGACATCAAAGCCACTCTCCTGGAAGAGGAAAAGAAGATCAAGAACAAGGTAGAAACAAGCATCCCAAGAGGAGAACAACAACTCCTCTATGTGAAAGGGAAGAAGAGTATAGTCTATGATTTTTGTAAGAAATCTGGGCATATTGAGAAATTTTTCTATGCTAAGAAAAGGCCTCAAAGAGCATATCTTGCTATAGTCAAAGAAGATGAAGACAAGATTGAAGAAGAATGAGAAGAAGAACCCCAAGAAGAAAAGGATAAGACTCAACATTCCCTCTTTTGTAGCTCATTTTCTAATGATAGACTTTTTTAAAGTTTAACATGTGGACTTGCCTAATGTTCCCACCATAAGCTCCTAAACTCCTCATGTAACCTATGCACACTACAACCTCTACACACTTAGTGAGGCCTTGTAATAGCCTCTAGCTTTGTATGGCTGTTTTTTTTCTTCCATGTCTACACTTAGTAAGGTTCTACTTAGGACAACCTCTGTATACTCAGTGTCCTTTCTGGTTGTGATTGAGGAGAGGTGTTGAGAAATGTGCAATCACATCCACCATAGCCTGTTTGTATGGGACCACAAGGCAAAGAAACATATAGCAAATAAAGCCTTAGACTAGGTCATGTATGCACAGTTTATTTAAACCACGGTTGTTGAATACCATGGTCCCTTTCCACCTATCTCCACCTACCAATACCACCTATTGCAAGCCTATAAAAGGCACTCATCCCCACACTCATTCCATTAGTCATTATTAATCAATTGTACTTGCATTATGCTTGGATAATATTAGTTGTTCTTCTTTGTCAATGCTTCTGGCTCATTATGATTGTCTATTTGCTCATCAGTGATCCTCCATAGCATGCATTATCAGTATTTTAACACAAACTCTGGAGGAAGACTCTTCCACAAAATATCAATGCATACATCTTCATCCATTTTAAAATTGATCCCTTCAAGTTTCACTAGCAAAATTTCCATATAATTAAGATGGTTTGCAAGGGATGTATTAGCCTTCATATGTAACCTGAAAAATTCAATCAACAATCATATTTTGAAAATATAGATTGGCCACCAAACAATGTGTCCAACTGTTCCCAAGTGGCATAAGGTATACCACATGTGTCTACATGGTGGATATAACTGTCATCAAGCTCAAGTTGATGATTGCTTGGGCTTTGTCATCATTATTTTTCCATACTACTACAAGAGCAACATCTCTAGGTTTCTTCTCTTGGCCACTAGTTATTGACCAAAGGCCCTTCTTCATCAGGATCAATTTGATCCTTGTCTACCAAGTGTGGAAGCCCATTCCTTTGAAGCGGCATGACAGTGAATGTTTCCCCATATTCAATAGTAGGAGTAGTAGTAAATCTTTGGAATTAGATCAACATAAAAGTTGAACCCAATTGTATCAAGAGACACAAGTGGAAGTAGTTTCAAAAGACACTATGCTTGTTGAGCTTGATGTTGAGCTTTGATGGTTGAATCTTCCCCTCCTTTCTCATTGGTGTAGCAATCTTCCTAGAAACTGAGTGGTACAATAGATCAAAGTGGCAATGGGTTGGTTGAACTTAGAGAAGTGAGAAAATAGAGTGAAAAATGAGCATGGTGAAATTTGATATGGCTGTCCTTTAGATTTTCCTAGGCTTGACTCGTTTTTCTTATGTAGTAGCTTCCATAGTGGACTATTTAAGCTCAAAATTTGTTAGGAGAGAGAGCACAGCATTGTTGAGAATCAAGCTTCTGATCAATATCATTGACATGACCGATCTTAACTAGATAGTTGTAGTCTTAACTGTCACTCTCCATGTGTATTGTAATAACTGAGTCGGTCAGACTCAACCAGAGTTAATGGTACAATCAATTAGTGACCTAGTGTGCTTTCACTCATGTGTGACTAGACTTTAGTATGATGGAATAATGAGAAGTAGAGAATAAGAGAGTATACTTTAGTTATGTGTGACTAGACTTTAGTAAGCATGATGGAATAATGAGAAGTAGAGAATAAGAGAGTACACTACTCTTTGTTACAACTCCATGTCTTTGTCTCTCTCTTCCTCTCTCTGAAATATTGACATGGTATTAGAGCCATGTAGCATGAAACCTAGTGAGCCTATGAGCTTGGATTGTAGGAGTAGGAGTGTGAATCTCTACATGAAGACTTTGGCAGCCATAGAAAATCTTTGAAGGGTTTGTGTCAAATTTTTGTGAAGTCCATATTCTCTTGAGCCTATAGAGGCTTGATAGAAAGGATCAATGACATATGCTAGAGCTTGGGAGCACTCCTTAGTGGCCAGCATAATGAGAATGCATTCAGGTGTGAATGGTCCAAAATTTGACCTACTGATTTATTGTTGGTTATGACAAAGTGGTGGCTGTTTACAGCCTCCTATGAGAAGTGTATCTACCATTGTTACTAAAAGATGGAACAAGCATTGATGTTTAAATGACCATGTATTGACCCCAAAATATTGTGGAGGATGCATACTATGATTGGAGACTATTTTGAGCTACGAATACCCTTATTTTAGCATAAGAATTCACTACTCGTTATTTCATATTGTTGTCTATCATCATTGAATGTTGAGACATAACTATATAATCTACATGTTGTCAATAAGATCTACATGCAATGCTACTCTCCTTAGATGTTAGGACAAATAGCTAGAGATGTTTGACATGCTTCTACGATGAGAAATCACTGGTTATTGTAGAGTTTTTATTGCCATAAAATCTTGGAGGACTGAAATTGTCCTGATTGAACAGTGACATATCTATGCAATGTGAATGAAGTTTCTGGGACTCTCATTTGAGAATTACATATTAGTTGAGCTAGACTAAATTGCATGCAGGGTACCTATATATGTACATGAGTTGCTTGAATGTTATGCAAGCATTCTAGTAGTGAAGGGACACACTGGATTACAGGGAGTCAAGCATTGATAGATTGCATAAAGCATTGAATACTTTTAGCTACAAATATGGAAAATGCTATAGGTATTGATAATATCACTCAAACTTTGGGATAAAAGCTTGACAATAAAAACCTTCCTTTGTGAAGTTTAGGATGCAAAACTTCTTGATTGGCAGAGGCTATTGGGATTTATGTATGTGAGCTCAAGTAGAACCTGAATTGCTTGATCAGAATTCGACTCACGATTAGTAGAGAGCACACCAAAAGTGGTTAGAAAGAGTAAGCAAAGTGCTACACTGATTCTCCATATGTATTTTTGATGTAATGGCTATGCAAATTACAAGCTGTCAGTTCCCAAAGGATACTTGGGATATTCTCATGAGGAGTTTTTGTAATATTATTCATGCTAGAAAGATATAGCTGAAGCAACAGTTTAATAACATGTCCAAAAATGGCAGGAGCATTCAAGCTTATACGACAAAGACAAAGATATTATTCATGCTAGAAAGATATAGTTGAAGCAACAATTTAATAACATGTCCAAAAATGGCAGGAGCATTCAAGCTTATACAACAAAGATAAAGACCATAGTAGATTAGCTTGCTACTATTGGTTCTAAATTCTTTGAGGATGACATGATTGTAGTTACATTGAATGGACTAGGTAAGGAGTATAAAGCTTTTGATACTTTGATTTTTGTGAGAACAGATCCCCTAATTGGGATGAATTAGTTGCATTGCTGCTACATGAGAAAGTCAAACTTGGTCTCAATACACATTTGAGTACATCTCAAGAGCTCAGATATTGTTTTTTACTCTAGTCAGCAAGCTAGAAGTGACAGAGCTCGTGGAGCTTTTTGAGGTCATGGAGACACTCGGAATACATGTGGATGGTAGCAATAGAATGCATGGCAAAGCTTGAATGTGCAAGGATAGCAAGGACCTGGAGCCTTTAGAGGCAAAGGTGGCTCTTGACAGTCACATGAACAGTCTAATAGGGATAAATATTGTCATTATTGTGGAAGATATGGACACAAAGCAAAGGACTATCATAAAAAGAAAGAAAATATGAAGGAAAAAGGCAAATAACATGGAAATTATGCATCTTCGAATGGTACATAGGATGATCAAGGAGATATGTTGTTTGCTATGTAGCATGCTCCTAATAATATATTTAAGCAAGGAAAGGATGAAAAATGGTATATAAACTTAGGATAATCCAATCATATGACTCTGCATGGCGAGTGGTTTGATGAGTTGATAGTAGGTTTCCATGGATATGTATGCACCGATGATGACACACAACATAATATTCAGCATACAAGTGTGGTTCTGCTAATCATGTCTACTAATGCTAAAAAGAAGAATCTATATGATGTACTATATGTGCCTTCTATTACTAAGAATTTATTATCAGTTGGACATGTGACCGAATAGAATCTGTACGTCAGATTCAATAGAGATGGTTGCTTTATTAAGGAATATGGAAATGGCTGCAAATTGATTGCTAAGGGCAATAGAGATGTTAGAATGTTCACTTTGGAAGCATCTACTCAAGCTAAAAATTATCCTTCAGCTAGTACTACCATGACTAGACCTATGGGTGATGGTACTTCTGCTATTAGTCCTCGGATAGGATGACTACGCAGTCATGTTTTTGCATCCACTGACATAGATATGTCAATGAGGGGGAGATTAAATAAAGACAAAGAGAAGATGTTTGATGATGTAATTGGCCTGCTTACAACTAGATACGAGTCACCTAGCAGTGACAATCTTGATAGTGAATTGGACATACCACTAGTTATGACACTTGGTGCAAGGCAAAGTAGGTATGTGCTACCTCATGAGAGAAAATCACATAGTGAACCACAATTGAGAATGTCTGAAAGGGTCATGAAACCAGTTGAAAAATTGACATATCGTAAGTATTCAACATGACATTATGCATACATGACAAAAGTGATGGGATACAAAGAACCTAGTAAGTTTAGTGAAGTAGTTGCAGATAAAATTTGGTGTGCTACCATGGATGAAGAATACGCATCACTGGCTAAGAATGAAACATGGGATTTGGTTAGCTTGCTTGAAGGAAAAAAACCCATTGGCTATAAATGGGTTTATAAAGTGAAATGCAAGGTAGATGATTCATTGGAAAGGTATAAAGTCCAGATTGTTGCAAAGGGATATGCACATTAGTATGGCTTAGGAGACTTTTAGCTCAATTGCAAATATGGCAACTATAAGAATAATCATTGCATCAATAGCTTCTAAGCAATGGAAGTTATGGCAGATGGATGTCAAAAATGCATTCTTGAATGGTGACTTGATTGAGGAGGTGTATATGGAATATCATGAAACAAAGGCCTTGTATGGGCTGAAACAAGCACCGAGAGCATGTACTGCTCATATTAGTACTTATTTACAGCAGCTTGGTTTTCAGATGGGTCATGCAGACCATAACTTCTTTACAAAGAAGATAGAGAATGGTTATGTTCTCTTGGTGATTTATGTGGATGATTTGATCATCACTGGAAATGACAATCATGGGATTTTTGAAATTCAATCATGGGTACAAGCTAAATCTCAAGGTGAAGGATCTTAAAGAGATGAAATACTTCCTTGGTATTGAGGTTGTGTCTACACCACCTCAAGGTATATGGCTATTGCAAAAACAATATGCTCATGATATGTTATTGAAATATGGCATGATGGAGTGCAAATTCATGGAAACACCATTGGATCAGAATGTCAAACTTGCAGTTGATGTTGGGAATGAAATAGAGAATGTCACTATGTATAGACAAATGGTGGGCAACCTGATTTATCCCACTATCACATGTCTTGACCTCAGTTATGCAGTTGGGCTGATTAGCCAATTTATGTAGAAGCCTCATAAGCCACATCTACATGCAATCAAGAGGATTATGTAGTATGTGAAGGGTACTGATAATTATGGATTTTTTTGTGAGCATGGAAAGTCATTTGACTTGACAAGTTATACGGATGCTGATTGGGTGAGTTGTGCCTATGACAAAAGGTCGACGAATGGCTATGGCTTTAGATTGGGTAGTAGTATGATAAGCTAGAGTAGTAAGAAGCAGCCGACCATTGCTTTATCTAGTATAGCGGTAGAATACAAGGGGTAGCCTTAGCGGCGGCACATGAAGCAATTTGGCTTGTGAAGCTGCTACGTGAATTGGGTATACAGTTAGACAAGAAGGTCACCTTGCATTGTGACAATCTCAATAGTGTGATGTTGGCTAGCAACCCCGGCTATCATGCTAGATCTAAACACATAGACATTCATTACCATTTCATCAGGGAGATGGTACTTGCTAGACAGATTGATCTACTCCATGTGAAAACAGAAGACCAGGTAACAGATATCTTTACAAAATCACTTGGTAAAGAGAAGTTTGTGCGCATTTCAAGGAGCTACTTGGAGTACAGTAGTTAGCTTGAGCTTGAGGGAAAGTGTTGAGAATCAAGATCATGATTAGTATCATCGACATGACCAATATTATGTAGAAAGCTATAGTCTTAGTTGTCACTCTCCATTTGTATTGTAATAATTGAGTCGGTTAGACTCAACCACAGTTAGTGTTATGGTCAGTTTTAATGACCTAGTGTGTTTTCAGTTATGTGTGACTAAGTATGATGGAATAATGAGAAGTAGAGAAAAAGAGAGTATATTACTCTCTCTTGTAGCTCTATGTCTTTGTCTCTCTTGTTCTCTCTCAAATCTTGAAAAGCATTACTTAAAAATCCCTAAGGTCATTGGACTGATCATAATACAGGGATGTTAAGTGGTCAATGTCATGAAGTGATGTAACAGAAGTTGCACCCTTAGTTAAGGAACAAGTCTCTAGAAGACAACTAGTGAAGATCTTGCTTGAATGGAGAGATCCAAGAGCTCCAAGATAGGTAGATACTGCTGGCTATGGTAGTGAAGAGAGGTAGAGTGCAGATAAAGTGAGGAAATGAAGATTTCTACTGAATCTGAGCTAGACTAAGGTTATAGAGAGTTGGAAGAGCAGTGTGTGGAGCTAAACCAAGCTCACCATTGCTTTGATACCATATTGAGAAATAGGAATCCTTGAGCAAGGGTAAAATTCAATTATGACAAGACATGATGATTGAGACTAGACACATTGATTGTTAAGTGAATTAGGCTCCAAGATAGATTAGCTTGGACCCATAAACACAATCTTGAGTAAAAAGAGACAATATTGAAAGTACAAAGCACAATAGCATTGTATTCTAATGATTTTCAAGCACACTCTTTTATAGTTGTAGGATGATACCACTTTTCTCCATTGTGCCTATGGGATAAAGGTAACAACTCTTCCTAAATTGAGCTTCATGTTCCTTGCCTAGCTATTCCATACAAAGAGGCACATAGGGTGTGATTGGATATTTCTCAACACTAGAGATGGTGGATACTTTTGAGGAAGGGGGATATCCAACTCTAGAAGTCAAGGATCATGGCAGTCTCACAGACAATGCATGCAAATGCTAACAAGAATAAGGACTATCAATAGTGTGGCAAATATGGCCACATTGCCAAAGATTTTTGGAAAAATCAAGCTAATTAGAAAGGCAAACAATAGGGACATTATGCATCATTTAGTCATGCTGAGGATGCTTCTGTTGATAGGTTGTTTGCTATGATGTATGTTTAAAACCATGTAGCTCAAGAAACTAAGATAGATGGTGTCTGGTATGTTGACTTTGGAGCATCTAATCATATGATACTGCATAGTGAATGGTTTACTGACATGGTTCTAGAAAAGCATGGGTATGTTTGCACAAGGGGTGATACTCAGCATACATTAAGAAGAAGAGTGTGGTTCCCTTAGTCATTCATGATGGGTAGAAGAAAAGTCCACGGGATGTATTATATGTGCCCTCTATTACAAAAAATTTGTTGTCCATGGGACGGATGACAAAGTAGAACTTGTAAATTTGCTTTAATAAGCATGGTTGTTTAATAGAGGAGTTTGGCAATGGGTGCAATCTTATTGCTTGTGGCAATAAACATGGTTGGATGTTCACATTGGATACTGCATTGGGTTAGCTAAAATCATCCATGTTTGCACATGGTCAAGGCACTATTAGATATCTTGAAATATGGCACAAGAGGATTGGGCATGTAAATATTTAGCGGTTGCAAACTATGCAAAGAAAGTATCTCGTCAACCACAAGTTTGCCAAAGTTTGCATACACTAAGATAAGTCATTTCTATGATGCCTATCTATTTAGCAAAAAACTAGTTTTTTGTTTGTAAAACATGTTCAAAATAGCTTGAGTCCACTAAAATTGCTACACTCTAATGTATGGGAACCAGCCCATAATGCATCTCTTGGAGGCTCTAAGCACTATGTGATGTTTATAGATGACTTCAACAAGTATACTTGGGTCTATATCCTGAAACATAAAGATAATGTGTTTGCTATTTTTTAAGGACTTTAAGAGGTAGGTTAAAAAGAAGTTTGATTGCTTTGTCTTATGTTTGACATCTGGTCATGGTGGCGAATATGTATCTAATGAGTTTGATGTATACTTAGCCAAGAATGGCATTCATAGGCAGCTCTCATGTAGTTATACTCAATATCATAATGGAGTGGTTGAAAGAAAGAACAAGGTAATTATGAAGAGTTCCCATGCAATGCTTAATGAGAAGAACATGCCACAGTACGATTGGGTTGAGGTTGTTATGACAACAATGTATGTCTTGAATCAAACACCAACTACACTCCTATTGTTAAGTAGAGTAGATATGTTCCGCCTCATGAAAGAGGGGAATCTAGCAATGAATCACAGTTAAGACACTTATAGAGGGTGAACTACTGAATTGATAGATTCACATATAGTGGATATTCTACATGTCATTATGCATACATGACCAAAGTCATGGAGTACAAGGAAGGCGCTACATTTGGTGAAGTTGTCTTGGATAAGAACTGGTGCAAAGCAATGGATGAGGAAATGAATGCATTGGCTAAAAATAATACTTGAAAACGGGTTGCATTGCCTAAAGGTAAGAGGACTATTGTCTCTAAATGGGCATGTAAAGTTAAATGCAAGTTTGATGGCAACATTGAAAGATACAAGGCCAGGCTGGTAGCAAAAGGGTATGTTCAACAGGCAAAGGAACCAAATCCCATGTATGATTTTTCTATAATGAGACATGCTCTGATTGCATGGCCCTCTTCCAAGAGTAACTATGACCTCTGCACATGGCCTTATCATAGGTAAGAGGCTCACCAGCATCTATTACTATTACATAATGCATAGAGGGTGCAAATCGATCAGGCTTACATCTATCTCTAGTATAGCACCACAAAATAGGTTGTGGGGTATGTACCTCTTTCCTAACATCATGGTCCAAGGCCACTCCAGCATCAACTTTGCTACAAGTTGTCTAGCCAATTGTACATTAACATGAGGCTCCTCTTGAAAGATTACCCTACATACCTCAATGACCTACTCAAGTTACTTTTGTATTTTGTCCTCATGGAAAATGATATCATGGCTACATATGACCTTCCAAGCCTGTGGATCCCATAGGTGAACTAATCTCACCTATGTCCCCATAAGGAAGAAAGATACATTTCACAGACGACAAAGACCCATAACCAAAGATACACAAATGAGCATATGATGGAGCTTTTCCAATTCATACCTCCTTTGCAAATTGATAATCAAGAGTAGTGGATGAGGATTGATTACTCAAATGTACACTAGTACTAACTACCTTAGCCCAAAAGTGTTATAGTAAGTCTTCCTAGCTAAGCATACTACGAACTCCCTTCTAAATTATTCTATTTATGCACTCAACCATATCATTCTGGGATAGTTGTAAGGGAAAATCAATTAATGCTTATTAATACCCCTCTCATCACAAAATTACTCAAAGGTTTTACAAGCATACTCTTCTCCATTGTCAAATGGTAGGCATTCCAACCTACCCAGATTCGTTCTCAACAAAAGCAAGCCAACATCGAAAGGTAGCCAAGAATGTTGATATCTTCCTTATGGGATATGCCTTGACTTTATGCTAGTAATTATCAATGAAAGTAACATAATACTTTGCACCACCTAATGAGTTGCACGGCATAAGTCCACAAACATAACAAATGAACAAAAGCATAAAGACAATGATCACAAGAAACAAAATCCTTATAGTCAAAGGGATGAAAGATACTACAAATAGGTAAGAATTTTCAATCCCTTTAATAACATGTGCCCAAGGTAACGATAACATAATGATACATGTACTATTGCAACCACTGCCAAAATATGGTTGATTGTAAGAAGCTAAGAATACATGTGTTAGTGAGAGAGAGTTATTAATAATACCTAGTCACACTCACATGGGTATAAAAGATGTGAAACATGTAAATTTTGCACCTTTTATCACAATACAATTACTATCTCTCATCTCATCTGCTTACATTCAACTTTCATGGCTTTGGTCTCTTCTTTTCTATCTTTCTCTCTCCTTGCCACTCTTTCTCTCTCCTCTTTTCTCTCTCTTGTACTCCTCTTTCTCCAACCTCTCAGTCCTCTTCTTGACAATTGGCATTAGATCATTGGCCTTTTATCCATTTGGTACAATCCTTTCTTGGATTTCCTTCCATAGTCCTGTTACATCCTGCTTACTCAAGGACAATGTGTCAATTGGGAAAATGGACAAGTGAAGTGACCAAGGAGACCAAGGATGGCTAGTTAGAGTTAATTGGAGTACTTGAAGGAAAAGTTGGAGGCATCTTGGATAAATTGGTAGACTGTGCATCAATAACAGTTTATTTTGAAGGTAAAATGGTTAAAGATAGGGTGAATAGAGTTAATCTTAGTTAGAACTTCAATTACTTTTCAAGATAGACATTCTCTTTTCTATCTCTTTCAAGATTTTGGTTGAAGCTCTCAATGGTAGATAGAAAATATTTACTTGTCTTAATCAATAATCATCATATCTCCTTTTGAAAGCATGTGGCAATGAATCTTCATCTTTTGCTAACCATTTCAACAACTTGACTTGAGCTGTGACACATAGGAGATCATCAGGAGGAGTAGGCCCAAAATTTGCACTATATTTTGTAGCGATTTACTTCTCATATTCTCCAACTCTTGATAGTCAACCATGATCCATATCTATTTTGCCTACTCTTTGGACCATTTCTTGGCATTATACTCATCATAGGGATTAGCCTTTTGAAGCCTCAGATCTTCATCTTTCTTTTGTGAAATTCTAATACACAGTAGGGCAGCCGTAGCCTCAAATGTGGAAGCTTCAATCTCTTCCTTCTTTGGCTCTTCTGGACCTTCAAAGCTTCTCTACCATCATTTTGGAGTATGATAAAATTCAAGATTGAAGGTAACGTAAATATACTACTTGAAGAAATCTGTAGTTGGACATCTCCAATACCAAAAATATCTAATACCAGGTCTTTATCCAATTTGATAGATCATGTCATGGTGTGATAGGAGTGGAATCACTCTTGATGAGGGGTAACATGAAATGAAGATCCTAAATCAAGTAGCTAGCACTAAGCATAGGTGGACGAGACATTAATGAACTACAAAACATCAAGAGGAGAAGCTGCAAGTATGTAGTCATCATTAGAATCACTCTACAAAACATTAATCTCTTCAATCTTGGCATTGGACTTACTAGGGACAATGATATGATCATCATTCCTTTCTTGCACTTTATCATTTCCCTTTTTCTTACGCTTGTCATCATGCATTTTATGGCTCTATGGCCAAATATGCCCCTGCATTCCACAATACTAAGAAGTCAATACAGACTTATGGCCACAAGACTTATGCTCTTGAATCAATATACCATATGTTATCTGACTTTTCCTGTTGAATAGCCTTGTTCCGTATATAAGTCATAGCCATAAATCTATCACCATTGTCATGCTCTACATGACTAGATGAGACATAGTGACTTTGTTGCCTAGATCTTTGATTTGCTTTCTTCTTCCTTCATTCTTTAGCAATGTGTCCATACTTCCCACAATAGTGACAGTCCTTATCCTTGTTTGCATTGTCATGCGCAGTCTATGACCGCCAAGGTCCTCTACCTCTAGAATTGGATCTCCCCCTTAGTTGAGAGTATCCACTACCTCTAGCATTATGTCCTTGTTGATTTTGCATATTTTGAGATGCACTTTGTTGAGCCCCTTGACCAAGAAAGGACCTCCTTCAATGGTTGTTATAACCTCTTTGATTTGAATAAAATACTACATTTTGCCTTTCAAGCTACTTCACCTAGTAGCTAAACCCAGCTTTACCTCTTCATATATAAGCAATAAAACTAGGTCATGTAATGAATGAATCTGAGAGGAGAATGAGCTAAAGAGAGAGAAAGAGAGAAGGAAAGACTGAAAGAGGAGAGAGAAAGACAAAAGAGAGGGGAGAAAGGAGGAGAAAGCCATGGAAGCTAGATATGAAGGTGAAGAGAATGTTCTTGATAATAAATGATCACCCTAAACTGGGACTCTTACACCTTATATACCTCAGCTAGTGTGATTGGCCGTAAAACCCCTAGTTCCTAGGTATGCCAATCGTTACAATCCATCCCCACCCTCAAGGTTTTTTCCCTAAAAAATGAAGACAACTGGAGGGAGGTGATAGATGGGCTTAAGGAGTCAGGTGAAGAATACTACTTTGAGCCACATTACAATGAAAATGGATGGGTAAAGACTAGGGACAACATATTGTCCATATGATAGGCCTACAAAGGTAAAATTGTCATAACTTTCGGTAGGCTACTCCAAATGGGGCATGTCACATGTCCAAATGGATCTTATGACGTGTACTTTTAGCCCATGTAGAAACCACATGCTAAAGATTTGGAAAAGTACAAAATTGCTCTAAAATAGTGTGTAGTCTCTACAGGAGGCACAGGGGGGGCATAATTGGCTAGTCCTTAGCCCATTGCACATCTTGGAGGTGAGGAAATTCATTGACAATAGTGGTTGGGTGCCATGAGGCTTCTTCCAAGGTAGGCCTTGCCATTTGATGAGGTACTCCTTGATGGATTGAGATATTAAGTGCTTATCTCATTGCCCAATGATTGCCTTGGGGATATACTAAATGATACCTTCTTCATCTATGGGGGGGAAGTTCTTCCACATAGTCCACTCTAAGGTGCTAATGAAGGGCTTGAGCTAACTGGCATGAAACACATTGTGAATCTTGGTGGTAGGGGGAAGCTCTATAATAGGCCAAGTCACCAACTCTCTTAAGGATACAATAGGGGCCATAGAAGTGGTGGGCCAACTTGTTACTGATGCTACCCTCTTTGAGAGATAGTAATGAGGCTCAGGCACTTTCAAGAGGACTAGTTCCCCTTCTTGAAATTCCAAATTCCTTCTTTTCTCATGAGCATAGAGTTTCATGTGAGTTTGTGCCTTTTGAAGACTTACTTTGCATTTCTCAAGCAGGGCATGCATGCAATCCAGCTCGACTTTGCTCTAAGGGTTGATCTTATCATTGAATAAGATTGTAGGGAGGGAAACTTTATACCCATATAATGCCTCAAAAGGGGAAACCCCAATGCTAGTGTGGGTGGATTTATTATAGGCAAACTCAGCCAATGGAGCCACATATCCCAATTGTGCTCTATATCATGGAAAAATTCACAAGTACATCTTAAGCCATTTATTTACTCTTTCAGAGTTTGGCCATCTGTGTCTGGGGATGGTATGGAATCGATGGAGCAAGCTTGGTGCCCATAGATGTGAAAACTATCTGTCAAAAGTTGCTCATAAACTTATCATATTGATTATGCACTATGACTTGTGGTAAGCCATGCAACTTGAAGACATGTTCCATAAACTAAGTGGCCATTTGAGAGGCAATGTATTGTGTCTTAGTGGGGATGAAGTAGGAGCTTTAGTGAGGTGATCAATTACCACCTATATATTGTTCCATCCTTTCTAGGTAATGGGGAGGCTGTGATGAAGTTCATTGTTATATGTGTCCAATTTCCCTTTTGGAATAGGAAGGGGCTGTAAGTGACCAGTGGACTTAAGTGTGTTGTCTTTGTTGCATTAGAATGGAACACATTTAGTCACAAAATCCTTGACATCCCTTCATTATGCCTTTCCAATGAAAGCTCTTGGCAATCCTGTCATATATTTTGAAAATACCCAAGTGAATAGTACTGGGGCAAGAGTGTATCTCTTCCACGATCTTGTGTATGAATAGAGAAGTGTGTGGGATGACAATCTTGCCATGGGACCAAATAAGGCTATGCTTGAGCTGATATTGGGAGTTTCCAACCATTATCCCATACTATAATTTCTAGAAGATATGTTGAAGTTCTCATCCAACAAATAAGCTTCTTGAAGGTTTCAATCCAATCACTATGCAATTCTAAAATGGAGGATGCTCTACATGCCCACATCTAAGAGAGTAAATTAGCCACTATATTATCTTTTCCTGGAGTGTGAGAAATGTGAAAATCATAGTTTTACAATGTCACTAACCATCTCCTTTGCTTCGGAGTCAAAGCAGAGACTGAGTTAGAAAGTATTGGAGGACTCAATGGTCACTCTTTACTTAAAAAGTGGTTGCCATACAAATAATGGTGCCATTTCTCGATAGCATGGAGGATGGCCAACATCTCATAGTCATACACATTCATTTTCATCTCCTTGTCATCAAGCTTGCATCTCTCAAAATGCAATCACACCATGCTCTTATAGTAAGACTACACCAATAACTCGGCCACTTGCATCACACTGAATGGTATACATCTTTGAGAAATCAAGCCATACAAGGATGGGGGACTAAAGTAAGAATTTCCTTCAACTATTTAAAGCTATGATCAATAGTGTTATCCCAAAATAAAGATTCCTTTTTTAGTTGATTAGTCAAAGGTGCTGCAATGGTGGCATAATGCTTAAGGAAGCATCTATAAAATGAGGAGAGACCAAGGAAACCATGCAATGAAGTAGTGGTGGATAGAGTGGCCTAATCCTTGACACATTGCACCTTCTTAGGGTTAGCCTATATGCCCTTTTTTCTAACAATGTGTTCCAAGTACTCCATAGATGTCTATATGAAGATACACTTACTTTCCTTAGCAAAGAATTGATGCTCTCTCAATGTATCAAACACCCTTCTGACATGTGCCAAGTGCTTCTCTTGTGACTTGTTGTAAATGAGGATGTCATCAAAGAAAACAACCACAAACTTGAACAAGAAGGGGTGAATAATTTTATTCATGAGCCTTCAAAATGTAGCAGGGGTGTTAGTCAACCCAAAGGGCATCACTAGAAAATGATAAAGCCCATGATAAATCTTGAAAGTGGTTTTGATCTCATCACCCTCCCTCATATGGATCTAATGGTAGCCAAAGCGTAGGCTGATCGTAATGCAAAATCATGCACTTTTCAACTCATCTAGCAAGTCATCAATCTGTGGGATGGGGTAATGGTTTTTCACTATGATTTTGTTCAAGTCTCTGTTGTCAATGCACATGTGAAAATAGCCATCTTTCTTTTTGACTAATAGGAGAGGGGATGCATAAGGGGAAGAACTTAGCTCAATGAGACCCACCTCAAGAAACTCCTTGACTTGCTTTGCAATCTCTTTACCTTTCACATTTGGAGAGTCTATAAGGTGGCTTATTCATTGGCTTGGAATGGGGCTATAAATCAAGTGGGTGGTCCACTTGCCTCTTAGGGGGAAGGGCTGTAGGAATTTGAAATAAATCAATGTGATCCTCAAGGCTTGCAAGGATGAATCCTTAGACGCTTTAGAGAGATGATTTGAATTTTCGTTATTCAACTGCAAGACAAAGATCTGTGAGCATTTCTCAAATTCCTGTTCAAGTTGCTTTGCTGTAATTATGAAAATCAACATTATCTTGAATTCCCTTTAAGCGGATGAGATGTCTATGCATCATAAACTCCACATAGAGCTGAGAGAAGTCCATAGCAGATTTTACCAATTGTTTCAACCAATCAAAACCCAAGATAACATCAATGGGGCCCATATCTAAGGCAATTAGATAACCAATGCCACATTATTTTCAGCCAAGCATAGGGGGACTATAGGATATACATGTGTGTTGATTTCTTCCTCTCCATTTGCTACTTGAACTTTGAAGGGGTTTTGTAATTTTGTAGGGATGCATTTCAATTGGTCAATGTTTGATTTATTAAGAAAACCGTGAGTACTACCAACTGCCCACAACATGTTTGGTTTCTTGATTTCAATCGTGAGGGGCTCAGCCACTCCAATGTTGTTGACTCGAGACTTGGATTTTCATTTAGATTTCTTTCTGCACTTCTTCGCTTTTGATATGATCTAGCCTTCGGCTTGTATCATCCTATTTAGGGTTTTCCTCAACATGTTTTACATTATCCCTATCACATTCTTAAATCTTTTGTCCTCTTGTAATGGCTCATAAATTAGAAGCCTCAATAGTGTTGACATGTACAACTTCGATAAGGCTGATACCACTAAGTTGGCATAACATTAGAGTTTGTTATTTGGCTTCCATTATTTATTGGAACCATTTGGCTACCCATTGGCATACACTACAAGGGAATGGGGCAATAGCGACGCCGATTAGCGACGGTGGATATCGGCGTCGCTATAGGCGTCGCTATTGGCGTCGCTATATGCGTCGCTATTTGCGATGCAAATAGCGACGCATATAGCGACACATATAGCGACGCCGTATTTGCGACGCAAATAGCGACACATATAGCGACGCCGCAGGAAAAAAAGCGCAGCCGAAACCAGAGCGCCGTTTTCATTTTGTTTTCTTCGCCTTTTGAGAGCGAGAGCGAGGGAGAGAGCCAAGGCTTTGTGAGAGAAGAGGAGGAAGAGACTTGCCGCCGCCGCCGCCGCCACCGCCACCGTCGTTGTTCGCGAAGGAGAGGAGGAGCCCTCGTTGCAAAGAGAAGCCGCCCACGCTCGCCATATCTCATTGGTGAGTCTCCCTCTCTCTTTCTTTTACTTGTTGAAGGTTTAAATCATTCTCTTTTGTTTGTTTAGGAGAGGAAATGAAAGAGAAGGAGAGGGAGAGGGAGAGGGAGAGAGAGGGAGAGAAAGAGAGGGAGAGGGAGAGAAAGAGAGGGAGAGTGCATTATCTCTCTCTCTCTCCCTTTTGCTTGTTTAATGTTTAAATTATTTTCTTCTTTTCTTGTTTAGGAGAGGAAACGAGAGAGTAAGAGAGAAAGAGAGGGAGAGGGAGAGGGAGAGGGAGAGGGAAAGAAAGAGAAAGAGAAATAGAGGGAGAGGGAGAGGGAGGGGGAGGAAATAGGAGAGGGAGAGAAAGAGAAAGAGAGGGAGAAGGAGGGAGAGTGCATTCTCTCTCTCCCTCCGTCTCCCTTTTGCTTGTTTAGGAGAGGAAATGAGAGAGAAAGAGAGTGAGAGGGAGAGGAAGGGGAAGGAAATGAGAGAGGGATAGAAAGAGAAAGAGAGGGAGAGTGCATTGTATCTCTCCCTCTCCCTTTTGCTTGGAGGATGTTTAAATCACTTTATTTTTTGCTTGTTTAGGAAATGAGAGAGAAAGAGAGATAGAGAGGGAGAGGGAGAAAAAGAGAAAGAGAGGGAGAGGGAGAGGAAGAGGGAGAGGGAGGGGGAGGGGAAGGAAATGAGAGAGGGAGAGAAAGAGGGAGGGGGAGAGAGAGGGAGCGAGGGAGAGGGAGAGGGAGAGGGAGAAAGAGGGAGGGAGGGGGAGGGGGAGGGGGAGGGAGGAAATGAGAGAGGGAGAGAAAGAGAACGAGAGGGATAGGGAGAGGGTGAGAGAAAGAGAGGAAGAGAGGGAGAGGGAGAGAAAGAGAGGGAGAGGGAGAGGGAAGGGAAGGAAATTTAAGATAATATACGTATTGATAATGGTATGCAATGTGCTTTGCATACGGCCACGTACTTCATCAAAATGAACCCAAAATTATTGTTATAGGAGAAGAAACCCTTAAATTGAGTATAGGATAATTTCTCTCAGGTCTTATGACTATGAGTAGAATTGATTGAAATAAATTTTATTACTATAGTTATAAAATTTCATAGATGGCGCGCATTAATTTTAAAATGGATTACTTATACTCAAAGCCGAGATATAACAAAAAATTATCTACCGGGACAAACAAATCGTTGAGCATGATACAAGGCCGAGATATAACATCGGAAAATCTCTCGACTACTATATACAATGCAAGGTTTATGGTCAACTTGCAACTTGACGTACATCTCCATAAAGCTATCCATTTAAGCCTTGTTTGCTATAATGTAGATAAGATGGCAAACGAAGAAGGTCCTATTGTTCAAGATCGCGAGTCGTATCTTAATCAGCGTGTCCCATGTCCTTGCTCTCAATGCAAGTTGGCAATTAGACGAAAACGCCGATTGTCTATAGAACACGTACGACGATTTGGCGAGTTTCAATCTGAGATCATTGATCAGGTGATTGCAGACTTTCAGCAAACGGTAATTTGAAGTTAGCATTTTTCATGCATTGTACTCTCAAGCTAATTGAAAACCATACACAATGAGATTGGGTCTTGTTGGTAAATTTTGTATCCAGGGGGGTGATGTCTCGACCCAAGGGGGAGTGCACCCTTTGCGGCCAATTAGAAGAGTTTGTGGACGTGCGATGGATGGATTGCAGGAGCCAATCAACCACTCGCAAGGCCCATCTATACCGTCAATGCCAGAGGAGACAGACAACCTTCCCGACTTGCCTACAATCGAGATGGAGGCAATGATCGATGCATTGATTCCCATGGATGTTGAGACATCTGACCCGCTTAGAGAGGAAGCATCCATACCATTATATGAAGGGTGCCGAGTATCTCGGTTGAAGACATTGCTTGCACTCTTAAGTGTGCAAGCAAAATACGGTTGGAGCGATACGAGTGTGACTGAGTTATTCAGGTACCTTGCACACGGACTTCATTGTTTTTTTTTTAAACAGTATTATTGCAAACATGGATGGATTTTTCAAGGTGTTTTATGATTTTTTCAGGTTATTGAAATATCATATATTGCCACCTGCAAACACCATGCCTGAGTCTTGTGATGATGCGCGACATGTTTTACGGAAGCTTGGCATGGACTACAATAACATCCATGCATGTATCAACGACTGCATATTGTTTCGAGATGAATACGAGACTATGGAGACATGCCCAAAGTGTGGTGCTCACAGGTATCGACAGGACTTGCAAGGGCAGACCATCCCTCAAAAAGTCCTCAGACACTTTCCGCTCATCCCCCGCATAAACCACATGTTTCGCACGTCTGCCATGGCAAGCTTGACAACGTGGCATGTGCAGAATAGGTCCACGGATGGAGTGCAACGAATATCAGCAGATTCGCGCGCATGGAGCCACATTGACTCTACCTTCCCAGGCTTTGCGCGAGAGCCAAGGAATCTTCGGCTCGGTCTCGCCATGGATGCTGTGAACCCATTCGGTCTGCGCTCGACTTCTTACAGTGTGTGGCCTATAGTGCTTGTCAACTACAACATTCCTCCATGGCTTTCTACGAAGAAAGGACATCTCATCCTTAGCTTGCTCGTCCCGGGCCGCTACAAAGTAAAAAATATGGACGTGTATCTTCATCCATTAGTCGATGAGCTTAAGATTTTGTGGGAGGAGGGGGTCACGGTGCAAGATATGAGTAGGTGTGATGGTTGGTGGTCAGCCAACATTCGAGCCATTCTCATGTGGACGATGCATGACTTTCCGGGATTGGGAGAGTGCTCAGGTGAGCAGACCTTTGTTCTCGCCGGTAATATCTATATTTTATTTCATTCAATCAAGTATTCACTAGGTCGTGGATCGCCTTGTAGGTCTCATTACCTCAGGTTATCATGCATGTCCATTGTGTGGGCCATAGTTAGACTCCCGAAGGTCACAAACCATGAAGAAGATGGTATATCAAGGACACACCGCTTTCTTGCCGGAGGATCATGTGTTAGATATGATCAATGCCCCACCCTCATTAGGTGCTACCAATGATCCATGGTGCTCAAAGTTGTAAGTCCCCCATTATGAGGAGAAGCCAAATGTGAGCCCGGACATTGGTTGAGTCCTGACTTGTATATCAGATGAGGTCTATGTGACCGGATGGCAAAAAGGTGACTGTTGTGGGTCTAATCTTTGGGTTAGACGGAGTGGTTAAGCTGGTAGCAACTCAAGGCACATTGCATTGAGTTGCGTGGTAAGGGAGTTAAAAGGGAATATTCCCTGGCCGACTAGTGGAGGCTCATATGGTAGGTCGGTCAGCAGGCCGACCTAACGACCTTCGCGGGCTATAAAAGCTAAACCCCTTCGCAGCCATCATTCACTCATCTTTCACCCAGTCAGAGTTGTTGTTCCAGCTAGCCTTAAGCTCTTCACCTATCTTTTGTCTAGATCGCCATCTAAGCTTCATACAGTGGAAGCGCACGGGTGGACAGAGCCATCTTTGTATCAGTTGTTTGGAGTTAAAGAATTTTACTGATTCTCCTCTTATCTGTTGTGTACTCTCTGTCTCTTTCTCAGATTCTGTTCGCTGCACCGTGTAATATTTTACATGGTATCAGAGCCCAGGGGGCTCTAGAGATCAGAGAGCGTGCAAGAGGCAAAGGCTTCAACAGCAAAGGGAAATGATGTCGACTCCGGGAAGCGGTTTTGGCGCATCAGGAAGTGGTGCAGGAGGTGGTGCTGCTGTACCGGCTATTCAAACACTGAGGATTCGTCCACCAACCTTCAGCGAAGGCAAGTTAGATGGTACAAACTACACCTTGTGGAAGTTCAAAATTACAACTATCCTTGATTCTTATGAGCTTCTGGAGACTGTGCTGGGGACTGACGCAGAACCATAGCCTACCCCCGACCCATCAAATCCTAGTGTGATGATTCCTCCGAATGCAGATCTTCTACGAGCTTGGAAACGAAGGAATGCAGATGCATTGTATGCCTTAGTTACAAGCTGTTCTGACAGTGTTTTGACTCTGATTCAGCATACAACCAAAGCATCAGAGGCTTGGAATGTACTAAGGAGTCAGTACGAAACGCGAAACCAAACAAGGATTCAAAACTTGGAGAATCAACTAGCAGTGGAGAAGTTTGCTGAAGGAGAGACGGTTGAAGCATTCATCACTCGGATTAAGAATCTGCGCGACCAGATGGCTGGCGCTGGGATACAAAAGACTAGCGAAGAGCTAGCTCGGAGGTGTCTTCGGATTTGTCCACAAAAGTTTGATGGACTAGTAACTGCCCTTAATACTCAGGTGAGACCTCAAGCTTTGACTTTTGAGGAGTTTTGTGCATTATTAATGGAGGAGGAGTTGAGGCTGAAAGCCCGAGAAGGAAGCAACAATGGAGATGCTGCATTCTCTGCCAATGCAAAAGGCAAAGGTGTTTCCTCCACCAAAAATGATGGTGACAAAAAGAAGAAGGGCGACAAGAAGAAGTTTCAAGGAGAGTGCTTCTACTGTCAAGATTGTGGGAGAGAAGGAAGGAGTCTCGCTTGAAGCTTTCTTGCTTGCACAATGGGGGAAGACACACAAGGGTGGAGGCTAAAAACAGTTTTCCTCTTCTTAGTTGTGTAAGCCAAAAGAACTCGAGTACAAAGAAATAGAAGAACCCTATATATGGGTCTCAAACCAAACTCAACTAACTAAGGTGGCATACTAACTGAGCCACGAACTAGAGTAGATAAGGATAGCTATCATGTAGCTATTATTCATGGGCGGTGTACCAACCGCGTCTGCAACTGACAAGTCGGTGACATAAATATACAACGGTCACCCTGGCGTATCACGAGTGGAGCTCGATATCTCAACACTCCTCCTCGAGCTCAATCCCAATTCCTGCACACCAAGCAGGTCTCTGAACTTGAGCAGCTTCTCTGCGCACAATGCCTTCGTGAATATGTCAGCTACCTGATCCTCTGTGCTGACATAAACTAGATCAATAAGACCTAGTAAAACCCTCTCTCGCACATAGTGATAATGCACCTCAATGTGCTTTGTTCTAGCATGATAGACTGGGTTATTTGCCAAGTGTATACTACTCATGTTGTCACAATAAATGACAACTGGCCCATCTGTAGACTGATGCATATCATAAAGTAGCTTATGCAACCAAGCTACCTCACATGCAGCCATTGCTGCACCCCTGTACTCAGCCTCTGTGCTCGACAAGGCAACTGTAGGCTGTTTCTTGCTGCTCCAAGTGACTGCAGCACTCCCAAAAGAGAATACATATCCACTGGTAGATCGTCTATCAGAAATACTACCAGCCCAATCAGCATCAGTGTATCCATGCAACTGTATCTGAACCCCAGTCTCATAAAATAGTCCATACTGCAATGTGGACTTCACATACCTAAGTATGCGTCTAGCCGCATCCAAATGTGGTTTCCTTGGAGCCTGCATAAACTGACTTACCAATCCAACAACATAGCTCAAATTTGGCCTGGTAATAGTCATATAAATCAAACTTCCTACGATGCGTCTGTACATAGTAGGGTCTTCTAGAAGCTCACCTGCATCTGTGCTCAGCTTCACATTTTGCTCCAAAGGAACTGAAATAGGCTTACAGCCTGTCATCCCATATTTGGACAGCATGTCCAATCCATACTGCCTCTGCAAGAGCTGTATCCCACTTGGTGATCTAATCACCTCAATGCCCAAGAAATAACGCAGCTCTCCCAAATCCTTCATCTCAAACTTCTGCTTCAATAGCATTTTCACATGAAGGATATCTTCATCACTGTCACCTGTCATAATCAAATCATCAACATAAATGACAAGCAGCATAATACCTTTCTCTGTTTTTCTCACATAAAGTGAGAAATCTGCCTTGGAAATCTGAAAGCCAATAGTGACAAGATACTGTTCTATCTTGTCAGACCATGCTCTAGGTGCTTGCTTCAAGCCATACAAGGCTTTCTTCAACCTGCAAACAAACTCAGGATGAAAAGCATGCACATAACCTGGTGGCTGCTCCATATAGACCTCTTCTTGCAAATCACCATGCAAGAAGGCATTCTTTACATCCATCTGATGTAAAGACCATCCCTTTGATGCAGCCATAGCAATGACTGCTCTTACGGTTGCCATCCTTGCAACCGGACTAAATGTTTCTTCATAGTCAATGCCATATGTTTGTGCATACCCCTTGACTACTAATCTTGCCTTGTATCTGTTCACAGAACCATCAGCATTGTGCTTCACCTTATAAACCCACTTACAGCCAATTGCATTCTTACCTTTAGGCAAAGGTACTAACTCCCATGTAGCATTTGCTTCCAAGGCATCCATTTCTTCATCCATGGCTTTCTCCCATTTTTCTTTTCCCATGGCTTGCTCAAAAGATGTGGGTTCTGGTTCCTGTATCACTTTGACCATATATGCATAGTGAATGGCTGTAAATCCATCATATTTCAGCCTATCCACAGGATACCTAGCTCTCGTAGACCTGCGCAAAGTAGGTTCACTCCCAGGTGCTCTCAAAACATCCCTGGTCTTCCTTACTCCAGGTGTAACAATAGAAGGAATACCCAACTCATCATCAATGCTCTGTTCTGAGCCACTGGATTCACCATCCACATAAGAGTGACCTGCATTCACATCAAACATGGACTGATCAACCTTCTCTTTTCCTTTTCGTGATACCTGCATACCACTATCTGCATTACTTTGAGAAGATTCTCCTGATCTCAATCTGCCTGTCCATGGTGAAGAATGTGAACCACTACTAGAGGACGCTCCAGGTCCACTAATATTTTGTGACTGCTGCTGTGAATTTTGTGCAGCATTACCATTTTGTGCATCTTCATCATCAATCACATTTACTGGTTTATACCAGCTACTCATCTCATCAAAAACAACATCTCTGCTCACTGTAAACTTACGAGTAGAAGGGTTATAGCATCTATACCCTTTTTGCTGCAGAGAGTAACCAATAAAGATGCACTTATCAGCTTTTGGATCCAACTTGGATCTCAGCTCATCTGGCACATGTACATAGGCAATGCAACCAAAAATTTTCAAATGAGAAATATCTGGTTTCCTACCAGTATACCTCTCCTCTGGAGTCATTCCATGTATTGCTGCAGTGGGAGTCCTGTTCATTATGTAGACTGCTGTAGCAACTGCTTCAGCCCAATAAAAATCTGGCAAGTCTTTTTCATTGAGCATGGCACGAGATACCTCTCCAATATGCCTGTTTTTCCTTTCTGCAATTCCATTTTGTTGTGGGGTATAACTGCATGAATATTGCTGCTTTATGCCATGCTCCTGCAAGAACTTTGCAAACTCATTTGAGAGGTACTCTCCCCCTCCATCTGACCTTAGGCATTTTATCTGCAAGCCTGTTTCTTTTTCAACCATAGCTTTAAGAGTTTTGAAATGCCCAAAAACTTCACTTTTCTTTTTCATAAAATACACCCAAACTTTTCTGCTATAGTCATCAATAAAACTGACAAAATAATGACAGCCTCCAAGAGATGCAGCTTTAGTTGTCCACACATCAGAGTGAATTAATTCCAATGGCTTCTCACTCTCTTGAACATGTCTAGGAAATGGTTTCCTTGCCTGTTTTCCAAACTGACAGGCTTCACATACCTTATGCATTTCTGCAACCTTGAATTTGGGCAATCCTGCAACAATATTTTGGGCCTGCATTGATTTAAGTCGCTGTACATTAACATGACCAATGCGTTTATGCCAGATATCAATATCTGCAACTACACCGGTCCCATGTGCAAACATTGCTGCACTCAATTCAGACATGTCTGCATCCAATGTAAACATTCTGCCCTTCTTCTTTCCTTTTGCTATCAAGCGACCTTTATTTTTCATATCCTCAACAAAGCATCCATGAGGATTAAATCTGACCTGCAAGCCCTGTTCAACCATTTGACCAACTGAAACCAGATTCTTGGTAATATTCGGGACATGAAATACATCGGACAGGTATTTCTTTTTCCCACCCTGCATAGACAAGGGAATTTTTCCAATCTGCACAATAGGATGTGCAGTATCATCACCAGTCTCCACAAATCCTGGTTTTTCCATTTTCCTTGCATCCTCCATCCATTCTGCATGACCTGTCATGTGGTTTGATGCACCTGAGTCAACATACCATACATCATTGCTTTCTTCTGCACTTGTCATAGAATTGTTCATGTGCTGCACCATGAACAAATGCTCATTTCTGTCATCACCCTGTCTACTAGAAGATGCATAATTCCCTTGTTGCAGTTTTCCATTCATGATGTCATTCTGCTTTTTATAGCAGTCTTTAGCCATATGACCCATTTTACCACAGTAGTAGCATTCAACATTACTGTTTGCATTTTGACCTCTTTGCCATCCACCACGACCTCTTTGGCTCCCCCTGCCTCTAGAGTTACCACGTCCTCCTCCATAGGACTGGTTTTCTTGAGTTTGCTGCATATTCTGATTTCTACCACGGCCTCCAAATCGGCCTCCTCTACCTCTGCCTCTACCTCTTCCAGCATTTGAGTAGAAGACAGCTTCTTTTGAAGTTCCTCCTGAAGAAGATGCACCACCGTTTCTCTGTTCCTCAGAAATTAGAAGAGCAATCAACTCCTCAAAATCAGGAAATCTTTCACGAACTGAAATGGATGTCCGAAACTGTGCATAATCCTTTCCTAGACCATTCAAGGTCACGGAAACTAAATCATCATCTTCCACTGGCGACCCAATGGAAGCAAGTGCATCTGCAATCTTCTTCACCTTCATGTGGTAGTCGTTGATGCTCATACTTTCTCTTTGCACATTATGCAACTCTTGCTTGAGCTGCATTTTCCTGGCTTGCGTATTTGTGCTATACATTTTTGACAAAGTATCCCATGCCTCCTTTGGCGTACTTGCATCCTGAATATGCACAATCATAGAGTCTGAAATACTGATAGACAGCCAATACATAACTTTCCTGGCTCTCTCATGCCATGTTTTAAATGCCTGCATTTGTTGTTGATTGGGAACATCAGGAAGAACTGGTTCTTCTTCATTTCCTGCAACAAATTCCCAATATCCTTTTCCCATAAGGAAATTCGTCATTCTAAACTTCCATGCCTGGAAGTTGTTCTTGTCAAGCTTTTCAGTGACAATCTGTGAAAGAGAATCAGACGCCATTACAGAATACTGCAAGAAATTCTGTCACTGCAAAAAACACAGCTTCACCCTCACAAGGGCAAATCTGCAAAACTGGCGAAAGTGGTATTTGACCACACAGTCACTTCCTAGTGACGATTTTGCATAAACAGGAACCAAGGATGATTCTGAAACTCCCAATGTCTCTGCGCACAAGCATACGATGCAATTTCTACAGTAACTTTTCACCGACCTGTAGAACAATGGCTGCACAGCATAAAACTGAGCCTTTTCCTGAGTGCGTGCAGAAAACTTCCGTCTGCAAAACAGGCCCCGAAATGTCCTCAAATAAAAAAAACAAGGTCGCCAAGAGCTAAAGCTCTTTCCCGCAGCATATACTGCCCTCTTGCTTCACCGCGAAGGGCGTCTCAACCTGAGACAATGCACTCCTGCACTTTCTGGCTGTGCTACCTGCAGAGATCTGCTCCCAAAACAGAAAATGAAAGCAACACTGCTCCTCTTACCAAACCACCGCGAGCTTGGCTTGCTTTCTTGAGCTCCTTACCACGAACAAGGCTCTGATACCATGTCAAGATTGTGGGAGAGAAGGAAGGAGTCTCGCTTGAAGCTTTCTTGCTTGCACAATGGGGGAAGACACACAAGGGTGGAGGCTAAAAACAGTTTTCCTCTTCTTAGTTGTGTAAGCCAAAAGAACTCGAGTACAAAGAAATAGAAGAACCCTATATATGGGTCTCAAACCAAACTCAACTAACTAAGGTGGCATACTAACTGAGCCACGAACTAGAGTAGATAAGGATAGCTATCATGTAGCTATTATTCATGGGCGGTGTACCAACCGCGTCTGCAACTGACAAGTCGGTGACATAAATATACAACGGTCACCCTGGCGTATCATGAGTGGAGCTCGATATCTCAACATCTACTGTAAGAAGAAAGGACATGCAATTGCAGATTGTCGTGTCAAGAAGGCAGATGAAAAGAATGGTACCCTTAAAAGTAAAGGAAAAGAGACAGCCAATACGGCTGAAGCAGAGTTGGAATTATTCATGGCGACCATTGAGGAAGTGTGCTCCTCGGTGCAAGAAGAATCTACCACTGACTCTTGGGTGTTGGATAGTGGGGCCTCCCGTCACATGACCAACAAGAAAGTTCTATACAGTTCTATGCAGCCTCTACAAGAATCCATCACTGTGACGGTTGGAAATGATGCTAAATGCCCTGCTGCGGGCACAGGTACTATCTCTTTTGTTGCTGCAAATGGTGAAGTCAAAAAGCTTTCAAATGTGTTGTATGTTCCCGAAATCAGGAGAAATCTCTTATCAGTTGCTGCCATAACTGATCTTGGTCATGAAGTGAGGTTCAAGAAGACAGGTGCAGAAATTATTGATAGTGCTGGCACAATTGTTGGGAAAGGAGAAAGAAGGAACAACCTGTATGAGCTAAGTGCTCTTACAGCCACCGCTGGAGTGGGCACAAGTAAGCTTTGGCATGAAAGGTTTGGACACATCGGATTTGCAGTATTAAAGGAGATGCAAAAGCAAGGTATGGTTGCTCACCTACCTACAATAACTGAATTGAAGGAACCATGTGAAGCTTGTATGATGGGCAAGCAACAGAGAAAGGCATTTCCACAAGAAAGCAAGAATAGAGCACAGGCTCCTCTAGAGTTGGTGCATGCTGACTTGTGTGGTAAGATGCCTACACAAGCCTTGGGGGGATCTTCTTATTTCATGTTGATTGTCGACGACTATAGTAGGAAGATGTGGGTGTACTTCCTTCGTGATAAGGCTCAATCTTTTGGTAAATTTAAAGAATGGCTAATACTTGTTGAGAATGAAACAGGGAAAAGTGTGAAGAAATTTAGAACAGATGGTGGTGGTGAGTTCAACTCAAAGGAGTTTGAAGGCTTTTGCAAGAGCAAAGGGATCAAGCATCAATTGATGACGCCTCACACACCTCAGCAGAATGGTGTTGTGGAACACAGGAATCGTACCATTGTGGAGATGGCAAGATGCATGCTAAAGGGCAAGGGATTGCCTAACCATTTTTGGGCTGAAGCTGTTAATACTGCAGTCTACATTCTAAATCGGAGCTATACAAAGGCTCTCAAGGGAAAAACACCTCATGAGGCTTACATTGGTAAGAAACCATCTGTCTCACATTTCAGAATTTTTGGATGTGAATGTTATGCACATGTTCCAGATGAGAAGAGAAACAAGTTACAACCAAAAAGCAGAAAATGTATCTTCTTGGGTTATAGTGATGAGCAGAAGGCTTACAAATTATATGACCAAGAGGCAAAGAAGATCATCGCAAGCCGTGATGTGGTGTTCAAGGAGGAGCCGCATACAGTGGAGGAGGAGAAGGCAAGTTCTTCCACTTTATCATCAAGCGAAGAAGTAGTCCACTATGAACCTGTCCCGAGAGATATCCCTATCCTTAAGGAGGAGGAAGCATCATCTTCAGATGATGAGGAAAAATTTCACCAACCTGACATCACCCCACCGGAAAAGCCATTGCCACACTGGGTGAAGCAGCTCTATGACCACAATAATCCTATGCCTGCATCTGTTGAGGAGAAGGCAGACGGACCAAGGAGGTCTCAGAGAATAGAGGAGCAAAGGAGGGCTTCTGCTCACATAGTCAATATGGCCTTGATGGTTGAGATTATGAGAGAAGTAAAGGAGCCAACTGACTTAGAAGAAGCACTTGCAGATCCATCATGGAAGGATGCTATGCAGGCGGAGTATGACAGCATAATGAAGAATGACACTTGGGAGCTAGTGGATCGACCAGCAAAGCGGAAGGTTATTGGCACCAAGTGGATCTGGAAGGTAAAGTACAAGGCTGATGGTACCTTTGAAAAGTACAAAGCTAGACTGGTTGCCCAAGTATTTTCACAAGTTGAAGGGTTTGAGTTTCAAGAGTCATTTGCCCCAACTGCCAGAATGACCACTATTCGCACAGTACTTGCAGTGGCTGCCCACAAGAAGTGGCCAGTGTACCAAATGGATGTTAAGTCAGCGTTATTAAATGGTGACCTCAAGGAGGAGGTGTACGTGGCTCAGCCACCAGGGTTTGAGGCTCCCCATTCTGAGAACAAAGTGTGTAAACTGAAGAAGGCATTGTATGGGCTGAAACAAGCCCCCAGAGCATGGTACCAGCGGATAGATAGGTTCTTTTTAAACCTAAACTTCAAAAGATGTGCCTCAGATGCTAACTTGTATGTTTACAGGGATGGTAAAAAGTCTGTAGTGATTGTCCTATATGTGGACGACCTTCTTATTACAGGTGACTATGAAGATATGATCAACCAAACTCGAAAGGCTTTGAGTTCTGAGTTTGAAATGACAGACTTGGGCTTGCTGCACTATTGTTTGGGGATTGAAGTCTGGCAAGAGCCAGGAAAGATCTTCATCTCTCAGAAGAAGTATGCATGGGAGATCTTGAAGGCATTTGGCATGACCGAGTGCAAGGAGATAGCTACACCTATGGAGGTGAATACAAAGTTATCCGTCGAGGATACATCAGCATTAGTAGACATTGGGAGGTATAGGAGCTTGGTCGGCAGTCTGATCTACTTGTGTAACACCAAACCAGATATCAGTTTTGCTGTTGGTGTTTTGAGCAGGTTCTCAAACAAACCTCATGAGAGTCATTGGAAGGCTGGGATGCGGGTGCTCAGATACTTGAAGAAAACTCTTGACTATGGTATCACATACAGTTTCGAAACTTCTCTTGTGGGAAACTGTGACTCAGATTGGGCAGGAGACATTGATTCCAGGAAGTCAGTTTCTGGTTATTGTTTCTCTTTGGGTTCAGGAATTTTCTCTTGGATTAGTAAGAAGCAACCAACAGTGGCATTGTCTTCTACCGAAGCAGAGTACAAGGCAGCTTGTTTTGCTGCATGTGAGGCCGTATGGTTGAGAAGGATTCTATGGCATATGGGAGTGCAGGATGAAGAACCAGCTGTGCTGAGATGTGACAATCAGAGTTGCATCGCCATTGCCAAAAATCCAGTGTTTCATGCACGTACCAAACATATAGAGATCCAGTATCACTATGTACGTGATTTGATGGAGGATGGGATAGTGGAATTGGTCTATTGTCCAACAGAGGAGAATGGAGCAGATATCTTCACCAAAGCACTTACGAAGGATCTACTTCAAGTTCATCTTCAGAGACTCGGCATTGGGCCGAGGAGATAGTTCACCTATGGGTGGACATTGAGGGGGGGTGTTAGATATGATCAATGCCCCACCCTCATTAGGTGCTACCAATGATCCATGGTGCTCAAAGTTGTAAGGCCCCCATTATGAGGAGAAGCCAAATGTGAGCCCGGACATTGGTTGAGTCCTGACTTGTATATCAGATGAGGTCTATGTGACCGGATGGCAAAAAGGTGACTGTTGTGGGTCTAATATTTGGGTTAGACGGAGTGGTTAAGCTGGTAGCAACTCAAGGCACATTGCATTGAGTTGCGTAGTAAGGGAGTTAAAAGGGAATATTCCCTGGCCGACTAGTGGAGGCTCATATGGTAGGTCGGTCAGCAGGACGACCTAACGACCTTCGCGGGCTATAAAAGCTAAACCCCTTCGCAGCCATCATTCACTCATCTTTCACCCAGTCAGAGTTGTTGTTCCAGCTAGCCTTAAGCTCTTCACCTATCTTCTGTCTAGATCGCCATCTAAGCTTCATACAGTGGAAGCGCACGGGTGGACAGAGCCATCTTTATATCAGTTGTTTGGAGTTAAAGAATTTTACTGATTCTCCTCTTATCTGTTGTGTACTCTCTATCTCTTTCTCAGATTCTGTTCGCTGCGCCATGTAATATTTTACATCATGAACTCAGGGAAGGTTTTCTTGGACGACCTCCAGCACGTATGAACGCTGCAAGCTGGTACGAGCTGAAAATGGTAAACCCGGATTCACATCCAAATGGAATGCGACGGTTCTCAGTTTTCTACGAGTTGCCATATTGGACCCACTTATAGGTCAACCACTTGTTGGATCTCATGCATATTTTCAAAAATGTGGGCAGCTTGCTATGGGACCACATCACAGGAAAGAGAGACACTATAGGGTCACGAATGGATTTAAAGGAGGTAGGTAAGATGGAGGCGCTTTGGCCGCAGTCGAGTGCTGAAGGGGGAGTGCAGCTTCCTCGCGCTCCCTGGGTTTTGTCTACCAAAGAAGAGCGCATTTTGAAGCAAGTAATCAAGTCTATCCGCACTCCGATGGGTATGATGCGTTCTCTCAGGTCCGCATTTTCTAAAGATGACCAGATTTCTGGGCTAAAATCCCATGATTGGCATAAGATATGTCAGGTTTGTGAACAGAATGGATTTTAATTAGCGTGGACATTTTGAAATTTGAAAAGTGACCATTATTCTTAATGCTTTCTCATTTGTGGCAGTTTGTCCTACCGATCGCGATCGCAGGATGCCTAACTCCAGAAATTCGCGGGGCCATTTACAAGCTGTCGACTTTGGTGCAATGGATCTCACAGAAAGAGATTAAGACGTCCTCTATTGAATCCGCAAGGCGGGGAGTAGTTGAGACGGTCTGTCTCTTTGAGAAATACCTGCCCACTAGCATGCTCACGATACAAGTTCACCTTCTTGTGCATCTTGTGGATGAAGTGGAGATTGCTGGACCTGTCCATACGCGATGGATGTTCTTCCTGGAGCGCTTCATGAAAACCCTGAAAGGCTTTGTAGCATGGCGGAAGGTTGGTTGGTGTCAGAGGCGTTAGTGCATATCTCACAATGGCTACCAATGGTGGAACCAGACAATGAAATGCTATGGACGCTGAAGGACGATGACAGGCTGACTGGAGATGTGGTGGTTGGAAATGGGGTAGAAAAAAGAATGGATGCCTCAATGGAAGAGAAGGTGAATTGCTTTTATATATTGCACCATGCCTCCATGGAGACGTGGCTCGCCAAGTACCAGATTGCAAGGCAAGATCGAGAGGAAGCGCGAGCTGAATTCCGACCCAGTACGCGTCACCGACCGATTCGATATCCCGAAGGCATGGAGGAGATGCCGCGGTTTATGTCAACACGATGGTTGCATGGAGCCTTGACCGCAGCATCCAGCGAAGGGACAGAGGTCTCAATGGAGGAGTGGGAGTTCTCGAGGGGATGTAGTCCAAAGGTAATGAGGGGTTTAGAATGTGTCGTATCTAAATTTTCTTGCTACATCTAATAAAGGTAGATAAGATATGCATTTTAAGAGGGATTTTTCAAAAATGATTTTATTAATGTGCTTTGTATAGTTTAAATTGATTATTCTAACATTATTTTCCATCTGTGCAGGTATCGACATTTTCAGGATGAGTCGAGGGATGAGCGATGAGGAGTTTCAGGAGATGATGGCACGTATGTCTCCAGATCAGCTCGCGAGATTCAGAGAGATAGCAGATCAGGAGCTGTCTCGTTCTTCGTCAGGGCGCTCTGCTAGATCAGCTTCGGCGCGATCAGATGCTTCAGCTTCGAGCAGACGATCTCGATGCTCGCGACTTGGGCCAGAGGGAGGGACTGTGACTGCACGAGGATCAGGGGGGTGCTGCTGTGGAGACACGGACGCGGTGTCTCCGTCTTGTCGTTCAGCTGGAGCTCGGTCACCTCCAGGATTTGTCACACCTGTGGGGACGTCCACTCCAGTTACTCCGGCTTTTGCGCAGCCGTCGGCAGATGTCACGCCTTTTGGTGGCACTCCTTTTGGTGGCACCCCCTCTGGTGGCACTCCTTTTGGTGGCACCCCCTCTGGTGGCACTCCTTTTGGTGGCACACCCTCTGGTGGCACCCCTTTGTGTGGCAATCCGGGAGAGGGTACCCCCGTCGGTACACCGGATGTTCAGGGGTCTCCTGGATATGCCCAGGAGCGTGGACGGAGATGGGAGAGGGCCCATACAAGGCACACTCCTAGGGATTATGGATACCTAGTGGATGGCAGGTCAGGAGCCATCATCATGAATGATGAGGGGAGGAGGGTGATGGCTCGCATGAGGGAGTTGTGCCAACAAGTTTTTCGGCACAACGTCCTCGATCATTGGAGGAACATACCGGAGGGGAGCAAGGAGTACATAGTAGCATCCTTGCACGAGGAGTTCCCGGTGCCAGCCGCAGTGGATAGATTCTCTACGGGCTGGATGATGGATTGCATGCGTGCATACATGTCACATAGACGATCCGACGCACGCAAGGCAATCAAGAGTGGGGCTCCAAAGCCCGAGTGGTTAGATGCAGACGACTGGCACCGACTGAGGGAGGAGGCTACAAATTCGCCAGGACGTTGGAGTCAGCAGCGGGAGGCGGCGAGGGCACGAATCGAGGCCGGATCGGTACATCATCTTGGGAGTGGCGGCCACAGGACATATTTGGAGGACTTTGTAAGATTCTCTTTTGTTTTGCTTATTTGTTTTTTTGAGATATTCTTTGTACTGACAATCATGTTTCTAACAGTTAGCATTTTGTTTTCTTTGCAGCACTCCATTACAAATCGCGATCCGCAAGGCCTTGAGACTTGATATGCGGAGAGGCACGGTCTCAGATCATTGATCGATCGATTGTATAGACGCGGCGGCCCAGTAAGTCACTCATCTTTCTTGTCCGTAGTTACCATGAGATATTTGAATGCATTGTTGTATGGTGGATTGATATGTTGTTTCTTTTTCTGCAGAATCCGTTTGATGCTCCTTTACAACGGGAAGAGCTTTCGGGGGACGACGATTTGTAGCTCGCCCTTAGATCATTAGAGCTCACATACCTTTAGTTTTTAGTCGCTCGATCTATGTAGACATTTTCTATGTATTAGTGATATTGTTTTATGATTGTACCAATCGCATTTTATGCGATATCATGTATTTATTTCATCCATCCGTTTTATGATTTTAGTATACATTCTGTTTGTTTGCAAACGCTTTGTATGAAGCAGTGCAGAAACTATTTTGTATGGCTCTCATACAGCACACAGTGCTATATGTGGCAGGGCAGCTTGCTGCCCTGCCACAATTTTTTTTTTTCTCTGTGACCGTCGCTATTTGCGTCGCAAATTTACTGCACACGTCGCTATTGTCGTCGCTATCAGCATCGCAAAATCTCTATAACCGTCGCTATATGCGTAGCGACGCATATAGCGACGGTTATAGCGACGATTCCATGGCGTCGTCAATAACGACGCTTTTTGCGACGACGGGGGCAAATTTTGTTGTTTGTATTTTCGTCGCTTTAAACGTCGCTATAAGGTCTATATCTTGTAGTGATAGCAACATTAAGAGAAGCTAACAGTATGGGCACATTTTTCATAATGCTTACTCTTCCATTTGAATTGGTCATATGAGTACTAGTCAGACCTTGATTTCCATTGATCAATGCCAAATTATTTCTAGGATCTAGACTTGAATTTAGGTTTTCCCTAGATGCGTAGGCCATTTGTAAGAACGACTCTACTTCCTTTGCTCATGTGATAATAGTGTCTATATCAACAAGAGCAACACTACTCAAGTGCACTTGGATATTGAAGTTTAATCCATGTAAGAAGTACTGTAGTTGGACAACATGTGGGATAGGAATATATGTTTGCAATTTGCAAAACACCTCTTTTAATTTCTTGGAATACGCTTGAGCATTCTCATGGTGCTCTTGACATGTCACATTCAAAACATATAGCCAAAACCAACCACCTCTCTCAAGGGAAAACTCTCTATAGAAGTCCGCATAAAATAGATCTATTGTAGTTATGATTCCGGCTTCCAAGCCATGATACCACATTGTAGATCTTCCTCCTTTCACATCCACATTGAAAAACATCATAAGATATCCTTCATCTTGAATTTGAAAGTTAAACATTAATGTCTAGAAGTCACTGATGTGGAGCTCCGCATCTTCCTCTGCCAACCTATTAAAGATGGGTAGAGGAAAACCTAAGGCTAGAAAATATGGCATTCTTTTTGGTATTGCAATGGGTTGTGCCATAACAATGATTGGATTCGCTATTGTATCGATGAGATTACATCCCTACTCAAAGTTGGCTGACTTGTTGGGGTAAGAGGGATGCTAGAGCTTCCCCCTCTCCATGATCAACTAGCTAGAATAATAGGATCAACAAGACCTCTCTTTCATCAAGGATATCATACTACTACACTTAGGAGGATACTAAGGATCTCACTTGCCATCCTCTAGTCCTTTCATCTCTTTCTTAATGTTGGATTCGTCAGAAACCACTACTTATTAGCGGCTCCTGGAAAACGTACAACCTGTCAAGACTAAAAATGGGCCTAATACTAACTCTAGGGATCTAGCTAGGCCTCCTATGCTCACAAAACCACTCTCTTGGTCTCCCCCAACTAGGAGCATCTAGAGGCTATACACTAATCTAGCTAAATCATGAATTTGTATCGATTTGTAGTGCAATAATTTTGCCCCTGGCTTCCTAACTCCAACAAAGGGAGTATCCCACATATATAGGTGACTAACACCTCATCCCATCTGATCACACTATGGCTCCTATGGATCTCCTACACCCTAGGGATGGGCCCAAGATGCATCGTCTAAACATAAAATACAAGTGTAACATTGTCCACTCTTTTTTCAAGATGCATGTTCCAAGAGATATTTATATTTCCTACTTAATCAGTTCCCCAAAGAAAATTGTTATATCCTACAGCTCAAGGATCCAGACACTCTCATTGTTGGGTAATAGTTTTAGCAACCAGTTGCAATGCATCTAGGAGACTTCATTTTTCCTAATACTATGTATAAGAATGAAAATGCAAGGTCTAATGCCATATAGTACCCAAACAAATCAACCATAAATCAACCAATGTGTCGTCTGAAAAAAACATTCTTTTAATTATTTCCTTTTTAATGTATTGTTGTGATGCTTAGAAATAATATCAGACTAATCTGTGTTATTGTCCCCTTAAACTTAAATTAAGCAATTTCTATATGATATGCATGGAAATTAGAATTTAATTGATACTTAGCTTTTCATAACTATGGTAAGAAAAAGTCACAAGGTGACTACTTCTACTACAAGAAGAAAGTACATGCAATTGTAGATTGTCATGCTAAGGGAGCAAATGAGAAGAATGGCACCATGAAGACTAAAGGGAAGGAGATAGCCAATATAGCTGAAGCATTGTTGAATTTATTCATGTTGACCATTAAGGAAGTGTGTTCTTGGTACAAGAAATACCTACTATTAACTCATGGCTAATGAACAGTGGTGTCTCCCATCACACGACCAACAAGAAAGGTCTATATAGTTATATAAATCCTTTGCAAGAATCCATCACTGTGATGGTTGGAAATGATGCAAAATACCTTCCTGAGAGCACAAGTACTATTTTCTTTATTGCTACAAATGGTAAACTCAAAAATCTTTCAAATGTATTGTATATTCTAGAGATTAAGAGAAAATTTTTATTAATTTCTTCTATAATAACTGATCTTGGACATGAGGGGAGGTTCACTAATATAGATGCAAAAACTATTGACAATGCTAACAAAGTTGTCGAAAAAGGAGAAAGAAGGAACAACCTCTATGAGCTAAATTCTCTTACACAGCTACCACTGGTGTGGGCACAAGTAAACTTTGGCATGAAATATTTGGTCACATTGGTTTTGCAGTGTTAAAGGAGATGTACAAGAAAGGTATGGTTGCTCACCTACTTGTAGTAACTAAAATTAAGGAACATGTGAAGCTTGTATGATGGGCAAGAAACAAAGAAATGCATTTCCGTAAGGAAGTAAGAATAGAGCAAAGACTCGTCTAGAGTTAGTGCATGCTGAATTGTGCAGCAAAATACCTACACAAGACTTGGGTGGATCATCTTATTTTATATTGATTTTCAACACCTAAAGTAGGAAGATGTGGGTGTACTTCCTTTGTGATAAGGCTTAATATTTTTGGTAAGTTTAAAGAAAGCATAAAACCTATTTAGAATGAAATAGAGAAAAGTATGAAGGAGTTCAAAATAGATGGTAGTGGTGAGTTCAACTCAAAGGAGCTTGAAGATTTTTGCAAGAGCAAAGGGATTAAGCATCAATTGATGACATCTCAATACCTCAGTATAACTGCATTGTTGAATGAAGGAGGAGAGCTATCCCAAGGAGAAGGAAGCATCAACTTCCGATGAAGGAGAAAAAGTTTATCAACCAGCAATCACACCACCAAAAAAGCCATTGTCATGATAGATGGAGTAGCTCTATGATCAAAGTAATCTTATGCCTACCATAGTTGAGGAAAAGATGCAGATAGACCAAGGACGTCTCTGAATGATAGGGGAGTAAAGAAAGGCTTTTGCTCACATAGTCAATATGACATTGATGGCTAATATTATGAGAGAAATAAAGGAGCCAATAGACTTGGAAGAAGTACTTGTCGATCTAGCATGGAGAGTAGCTTAGTATGACAAGATAACAAAGAATGATACTTGGGAGCTAGTAGATTGACCAGACAAGAGGAAGATTATTGGAACCAAGTGGATCTGGGCGGTAAAGTAAAAGGCTGATGGCACCTTAGAAGAGTAGAAAGCTAGATTAGTTGCACAAGGATTTTCACAAATTGAAGGATTTGACAAGAATAATTTGCTCCAACTGCTAGAATGACTACTATTCACACATTAGTTGAAGTGGCTGCTTATAAGAAGTGGCTAGTTTTCCAAATGGATGTTAAATTAGCATTCTTGAATGGTGACCTCAAGGAGGAGGTGTACATGTCTTAGCTACTAGGGTTTGAGGTCCCACACGTACTAGCATATAGACAAATTATTTTTAGGCTTAAATTTCAAAAGATATGCCTCATATGCCTATATGTTTATAAGGATGATACATTGTCTACTCTAAATTGATCCTTGGTTAGGCTCCTTTCAATTATCTATTGCATCGGAATGAGCTGTCGGATGGTGATCAACTATAGTGGGAGCTTGGTTTCATGGATCATCCTTATAGTTTTTAGCCTTATACTCCATACATACTAGTTTTTGTTCATTGTATATAGCTTTCTTTATACATACATTTTTTCTTCATCGTATGTGGCTAGCATTGGGTGAATTTTGGTTGATTGTATATAGCTTTCTTTATACATATATTTTTCTTCATCTTATGTGGCCAGAATTGAGTGACTTTTATAAACAAATTTCCTTATTTTTGTTCTATCATATTAGACATAGTAGTAATGTGGATGTCATGTTATCATTGTACTTGTTCATACATTTAATCAATGGATTACTTATTTTTGGTGAATCATGATATACAATGTTTGAAACTTAGTTGTTTGATTGTAAATGAATTATGGAACAATATTGAGCCCACATGGCAAAAGGGGTGGTAGGGCTATTGACATTCAGTCCTAGCACCCTTTTTTTGTATATGTTCTTTCACATTTACATACAATTATTGCTATTAGTATCACTATTTTACTATAACCATCACTATATACATCGATGTAGGTATCACTATATACTGATGTCTATACTAATGATTATAGTAATAGTTTAATGGCAACAACAATACTAACACTAATAGAAATAACAAGTAATTTTTTTAAAATATTAAATTTATCACTCTAAAAGTTGGTATTGGGTCTATATGTTATAGTGATGAATTATTTCATGTATTTCTTGTTTGTTTGTTTTGTATTATTATGAACATTCAATGTACTATTAATGTTATAGATTAATGATCATTTATTACATGCTTTTACCTCCATGTGCAGTGCAATATCTAAGAATATGAGGGTACTAATTACTAGGCATGGTTTAGGGATTGATGCTTGTTTATACATTTAATCAATGGATTACTTTTTTAGTGAATCATGATGTACAATCTTTGAACCTTATTCATTTGATTGTAAATGAATTATGGAATAATATTGAGCCCATATGGCAAAAAAGGGTGGCAGGGCTACTTACATACAACCCTGCCATCATTTTTTTGTCTATAGTGTTTCAAATTTACATACAACTATTGTTGTTAATATCATTATTTTACTATAACCATCACTATATCATCGATATAGGTGTCACTATATAGTGATGTATATATTGATGCATATAGTATTAGTTTTATGGCGACAACGATATTGACACTAATAGAAAAACAATGATTTTTTTAAAAAATATTAAATTTATCACTCTAAAGGTTGGTATTGGGTCTATATGTTATAGTGATGGATTATTTCGTGTATTTATTATTTATTTGTTTTGTATTATTATGAACATTCAATCTACTATTAATATTATACATTAGTGATCATTGATCACATACTTTTAGTTCCATGTGCATTGCAACATCTAAGAATATGAGGGTACCAATTACTAGGCATGGTTTAAGGATTGATGATTCTTCCTCCAACTAGCCTAATGGAAAGTCAAGTCCTAGCTCTAAAAAGAAGTTGTTAGGGATAAAATGGGATTTTTCCAAAAACTTATTAGGTGGATACACACCTTGGCAATGAATTTTTTATCACATCATGAAGTAAGGTCATATATCCCACATTTGTTGAGATGGCAAGCTCAACACGTGCGAACATTGATGATAGACCGCTTGGGTAGATGGGTCTACATGTCTACGCTTAGCATGTTGGTGGTCATTATGATAGTCACATGGCTACTAACTTATCACTTATTATATTTATTTTGTTACACCTACCTACAGCTGGCAAGGATATAGTGCTAGTTAATCAGTGTAGTATGTTATGCACTGTTTGACTTAGTAGACCACTTTCCTTTATGTTGTATCTTATTTATACTTTGTAAACATTATATAGTGTGAGGAAGAAGAAGAAGAAATTAGCAAGAGAAAATTTTGGCCTCCATCTCTCTTCTTGTGTTCTTGAGTGAGCTTCCTCTTGTGTATACAGTGTGTGTTTGGTGCAATAGCTCAAGCAAGTCCCCCCACCATGTGATTCTTGGTATGGTATCAAAGTGGCGCTACAGAGAGAGACTGATTTTGAAGGTTGAAGTGAAGAAAAAGAAGTAAGGTTTGAGTAAGCAAGCAATGGGTAAGAATCTCTCCCATTCTTCCGCTCTTTCTCTTGGATAGTACCTGTGGAGGCACCAAAAGCAAGGTAGAGTGAAAATCTCACATTGCTGTGAGATTTGGTGTGCAAGCATAGTTGTTTTTTGGGCATCTGAGGCTGCTTCAAGCCTTGTTTTAGAGGCACGAGGTTGCAGACAGTAGTTTCAAGGTATACTATGATTTCAAATGTATTGATCGAAAGTGGGTGCATAGGTTATAGACTTTGAATCTGTAATTTTTGAGATATTTTCCAAGAAGAAAACATAAATCTACAAATAGGTTGCAGATTACATGTACTATTGAGCAATCAATGGAAAAGATTGCTTGGTGTATTGCTGTGCACTTATTGTGAAAGGTTGCAAAAGACTAGCTTGCTGTGTTGTATCATTTTTTATGATAATGGTAGAGAATAATGAAAATCCCATTATAAAGAAGCTTGACAATAACAACTACCCTTCATGGAACTTGTGTGTGATGAACTTCCTCATTGGAAAGGGCCTTTATGAGTTTTTTCAAGTGAAGAAAAGGAGCCAGAGCTGAGTATCCCTCCGATTGCAAATGAATTAAAGACATGGAAAGAATGAAATGTAAAAGACAAAAAGGTGGTGTATTGGCTATCTACAATCATTGATAATGCTATACTGGGCCATATCAAGAATGCAAAAATGGAAAAATTTTGAGAACATGTTTTCAGTTAAATACAAAGGCACAAAAGGTTTAACTCAAGCAAGAGTTGAATACATTGAAGAAATAGAAAATGTATATCAATGAGTATGTTTTGAATGTGAGGAGCATTGTAGATGATTTAGCAGTGATTGATGCAATGCTTGTTGATGATGATGATTTGGTTTCATCCACTTTGAGTGGCCTTGATAATGAGAAGGCAAGAAAATCATTTGTCACTTTTGTATACGTATTGAAGCCATTTTCCAATTTTGATGAGTTGTTCTCTCTCATGATTACCGAAGAGATCAATATGCAAGGTGATTTTTTTGAAAAAAATGGTGAATAGGTCCAATCATTTCACTCAAGTTTAGAAAGGGGACTTCCAGAGGCCATGGTATGGGATGTACTAGCAATAACCAACAAAACATATTCAATTAGCAATTTGGTGAAATGTAGGTTTCAGGAGGCCAAGGAAACTTTAGAGGCAAGGGGATATCTAGAGGAAGAGGTCGATGGCAGAACAAAGGTTTTGAAAATTCTACTATTGTTTGCCATTATTGTGGCAAAATAGGTCATATTGCAACCCATTGTTATGTTAAGAAAGATGATATTCACAATGGTAAATTTCAGCAAGGAAACTATGCATCAACTTCATGACAAAATGAAGACAAAAATGAGCATATGTTTGTTATGCGGCATATGATGAATGTAGTTATAGGAAAGGGAACACATGATGATATATGGTATGTCAATTCAAGTGCATCTAATCATATGACTAGTCATGTTGAATGGTTTGGAGAGATGCATGACTTACAAAATAGAGGTTATGTTTAGAGGGCGATGATTCATGCCATCCAATTTCACACATTGGAAAGGTTTCCTTGTACTTGCATGATGGCCAAAAAAAGAGTCTGACAGATGTATTACATATGACATCAATCACAAAGAATCTAGTGTCTATTAGCCAAATGGTAGAGCAAGGGTTGCAAGTTTGAATCAATGCAAAAGGTTGTTTTGTAGAAGACTTTAATGATGACTGTAGGTTGGTTGCAAAAGGAAGTAGAGTTGGCCACAAGTTCACTTTAGATGCTGGAACTCCTACAATGGATGTTGCTATGTATGCTAAAGGAAAAGGAGTGGTTATAGACTTTGAAATATGGCATAAAAACATTGGACATGCAAATGTGCAAAGGCTAAAATTAATGCAGTCCAAAGGATTGGTAATAGGGTTGCCTTCCTTTAGAGTTGTCGAATGTCATAAAGTGTGTGAAGCATGCGAGTTTAGTAAGAAAATGAGACAACCCTGTTGGTATGACACAGAAGTGAGCAAAAATATACTTGATGTAGTGCATACAGACATTTAGGGGCCTATATAGAATGTATCTCTTGGTGGCATCAAATACTTTGTTACATTTATTGATGACTGCTCAAGGAAGCTATGGGTATATTCTACGAAGGAAAAAAGTGATATATTTGAGCACTTCAAATCTTTCAAGGCACTTGTTGAAACACAAACATGCTTGAAAGTTAAGTGCTTGAGATAAAATGGAGTGGGAGAGTACCTCTCTAATGAGTTTAGTGGCTTCTTGAGGACTCATGGGATAAAGAGGAAATTTACTTGTAGGTATACCCCCCATAGAAAAATTGTGTTACACAAAGGAAAAATAGGCATATTGCAGAAGTTGCATGAGCATGATGGCAGAAAAGAATATGGCAAAATATTTTTGGTCTAAATTTGTTTATACTATTGTCTATATTATGAACAAAACTCCAATAGCTCAAGTTCATGGGATAACCTTTGAATAATGCTTTATAGTCAAGAAGCCCGATGTATCACACTTGAAGGTATTTGGTTGTAGTGCATATGTTCATGTGCTAGAAGAAGCTCAATCCAAAGGCTGAAAAATGTATTTTTATTGGATACTCTTTAGAGCAGAAAGGGTGTTGTTGTTATAATCCTGTCACATGTGAGTTTTGAGTGAGTAGGGATGTTATTTTTTATGAGATGAGCAGTTGGTATGCACCTAGTGGTGATGGATTAGATGATGATAATGATCATGATAGCTTTGTGTAGAAAGAAAAGCAAGAATAATAGAGTCTTAGTGGACCAGAAACATCATTTGATACTACATCTACAGTGAGCTCTTGGTCTAAGAAACTAAGAAGTAGCCCTACATCTTCAAGTGGATCTATAAGTGTCACATGCAACAAAGACAAAAGAAAGAAGAAAGTGTTGGATGATAATGATACATCTACTAGTCATTTGGGACTTGATGGAGATTCTAGTGGTTCAGAGAGTTTGGATGATGAGCTTGGTATTCCTTCGAAGAGCACATAGTAATGTAAAGGCTCCACTAAGTGATACAGTGGTACGTAGGTCTAGTAGGGTAAGATACCCTATTAGAAGATTTGGTTTTGAAGGTTATGTAGCTCACCATTATACTTATATGGTGAAGGTAGTTGAGGATGATGAGCCCACTTGTTTTGAGGATGTTGTTGGTGATGCTCATTGAAATGCAACAATAGATAAGGAGATGGTTGCATTAGAAGCCAATAAGACTTGGGATTTGGTACCCCTGCCTAAGGGTAAGAAAACTATTTGCTATAAGTGGGTTTACAAAGTGAAGCATAATTTAGATGGTTCCGTTAGCAAGTATAAAGCTAGACTGGTTGCAAAAGGCTATGCTCAAATATATGGCATAGATAATGAAGAGACATTCAGTCCAGTTGCTAGGATGGCAACTCTTAGATATGTGATTGCCTTGGCAGCAGTCAAAGGTTAGAGTTTGCAGCAAATGGATGCTAAGAATGTGTTCTCACATTGTGAATTGCAAGAAGAAGTGTATATGGAGTAGCCAGCAAGTTATGAGGATTTAGAACATCCCACATATATATGAAAGTTAAAGAAGGCACTCTATGGGTTGAAGCAAGCACCTAGAGCATGGTCTGACAAGATTAGAGAGTATCTTGTGTCCAATTTCTAGGATGGCAGCTCTTAGATACATGATTGCCTTGGTAGTAATCAAAGGTTGGAGTTTGTAGCAAATGGATGTTAAGAATGTCTTCTTGCATGGTGAATTGCAAGAAGAAGTGTATATGGAGTAGCCAGCAGGCTATGAGGATTCAGAGCATCCCACATATGTATGCAAGTTAAAGAAGGCGCTCTATGGGCTGAAGCAAGCACCCAGAGCATGGTCTAAAAATATTAGAGAGTATCTTGTCAATATTGGATTTTGTATTTCTGATGCTAATCACCCACTTTATGTGAGAAGGGGAGATGCAGGTTTGCTCATCATAGTCATCTATGTGGATGACTTGTTTATTATAGATGACAGTGACAATGGAATTGCAAAAGTTAAGGAATTCTTGAAGAAGAAGTTTGAGATGAAGGATTTGGGTGAGTCGAGATACTTTCTTAGTATTGAGGTGATCATATGTGATGATGGTATATGGCTATCCAAAGCCAGTATGGCTTGGATATGTTATCCAAGTATGGTATGACAATATGTAAGCCTCTTTCAGCACCATTGGAGCAAAATGTGAAGTTGAGCGCTGACATTGGGGATGAGATAGAAGGCCCTACTATGTTTAGGAGGATAGCAAGGAGTTTGATTTTCATGACTATCACAAGGCCAGAATTGAGCTATGTTGTTAGCCTTGTCAATCAATTTATGCAAATGTCTAGAAATTTATGTTGTTAGATGTATATTGAGGTATTGAAGTCCGCTTTACATTATGGATTTTTTTATGAGGCAAGTAAGGATGTGTAGGTCTTTGGATACATAGATGCAAATTGGGCTAGTAGCACGTCAGACATAAGATCTACTAGTGGATTCATGTTTCTCCTTGGTAGTGTAGTAGTTACATGAAGTAGTAAAAAGCAACCTATAGCTGCTTTATCAAGTATAGAGGCTGAGTATAGAGGTGATGCTATGGCAGTATGTGAGGTGGTATGATTGCAAAACTTATTACATGATTTGGACGTGTAGGGAGATGTTCCAGTTGTCACTCATTATGACAACATGAGCAACATATAGCTAGGAATCCAATGTTTCATGCTAGGACAGAACACATTGAGGTGCACTACCACTTTGTGAAAGAGAAGATACTTGTAGGAGAGATTGACTTGGTACATGTCAGCACACAGGATCAAATAACTGACATTTTCACAAAGACATTGGGTGTAGAGAAACTTTGAAAGTTTTGAAGCATACTTGGAGTTGCAGAGATAGAGTTGAGCTTGAGGGGGAGTATTAAGATGGCAAGCTCAACACGTGTGGATATTGATGATGGACCTCTTGGCTAGATGGGTCTACACATCTACACTTAGCACGTCGGTGCTCATTATGATTCTCACATGGCCACTAAATTATCACTTATTATATTTAGTTTGTTACACCTACCTATAGCTTGCAAAGATACACCACTAGTTGATTAGTGTAGTCTGTTATGCAGTGTTTGACTTAGTAGGTCACTTTCCTTTACGCTGTATCTTATCTACACCTTGTGTACATTGTATAATGTGTGGAAGAAGAATAAGAAATCAGCAAGAAAATGTTTTGGCCTCCATCTCTCTTCTTGTGTTCTTGAGTGAGCTTTCTCTTGTGTATATAGTATGTGTTTGGCACAACATCTTAAGAAAGTCCACCCACATGCGATTCTTGATAATATTAAGATCATTTCCTTAGTAGTATTAAGAGGTCTATATGTATATATCAGTATCTAACTACTAAGAAATGAGCAGTCAAAGCTATAGGTATATATCACAACTTGTGTTAGGTCTATTCTTCATCAAGTCTAATGTTTAATTGTATGTAAAGTGAGCCATAATCAACTAAAAGAACCATATCATATGTATAAAAACTTTGTGTACTTGCCTTCGTACTTTTCATTGTGAGAGAGGAGAGTGCGTGTGTGAGTGTGAGGGAACTTGTGGGTAAAGTCTCCTTCTTTCTCTTAAGCACTCTCTCATGCCAATGCTCATTCTTCTTCATTGCATCCTAAGGTCATAGAGGGTTGAGAATGAAAGGAGTGTATTTGTGGATCATGGAGCTTCACAAGTGCATCCTTCATGCTTAAAGGAAGGCCATGCAAGCTCATGGTATTCGTAACATGTGCTAGAAGGTAGGTGAAAGATGGCTATTGTGTTTCATGTTTGAACATCTTGAATGAATAAGATGGTGTTCAAATTCCTATTATTGACCTCATGTAGTGCAACATTTTGATTCGATTTCTTGGATAAAGGACACATAAACTTTGTAATCACTCACATGCTTTGTATAGCAAAATAGAAGGGGTGCACAAAAACCAACTCTGAAACATGTGTGTAATAGCTAGGAATCATCTTCAAATAATTGCAAAACAAATTTTTTTGACTTAGATATTGATGTTAAAATGTGCCTCTTTAAAAGGCTCACGTGATTTCTCCTCCATTTGGTAGAAAAAAGAGAGATGTATTTAGACACACTTAAGAGTAGTTAGACTCATGTGACTATGATATCAATGATTATATAATTAAGCGACTTACCTAAGCCTATATAAGAGGCTCATTGACATTGTAACAAACAACTCTTTTGATATATCAACATGAATACTTTAAGATATCATCCACTATAGCTATGCCCTCAAGCTCATGATCATGTATGGATGCACAAAATTCTAACATGGTATTAAAGTGGTTGATCATTAGGACCTATGCACTTTGACTTGATTAAACTTCTCATCAATCACTTGCTTATAGTATAATCACTCTTTTACTTTATTTTCAAGATATTACTATGCACTAATAGGTCTTCTTAATCTTCTTATCTTTTTCACCTATTTTTCTTTTAGCCTTTAAATCTTCTACTTTCTCTCCTCTTTATTTTCATTATTTAATTTGTTAAGGTTTCTTTAAACCTTAGATATAATCTTTCCAATCAAGGTGGCCATTATAACCTAGTTTCAACAAATGTGATAGTACCACATTAGCAATCCATGACTCCTTCAATAATTAGACTCCTTGTTAGCTATAAAAGATAGAACCTATTCTAGCTCAACAGAACCCCAATCCATGCCATTACAATTTACATTAGTACACTTCATATTGCATGTAGAGTGGATTTGCTTGCCCTTCTTTCTACGAGTAAATGTAGGCTTTCCAAGCCCTCTTGTTGTTTTCTAGAATGGGATAGTGACATTCTTGTAAGCTTCCTATCTTTTTCTTGGCTTAATATTTAGGTATCTCCCATGCTTCCTTTAGCTTTGCAGGATTTTCTATAAACTAAAACATCTAAGGGATCTAACCATTTCATTACAATCTTTTCAAATGGCCTTCTGAGCATCCGTAGTACTATCCATTAGGGGAAATATGGACTCAAAAATGGCTCTTTAACTTAAGAGTTAATGACTCTCCTAATTATAGAAATTTGAGGTGGACTAATGGGCGAGGGGGTGGTGTGCACATTTTATCCACACCCTTTTTTCCCATGTTCCTACCACTTATATAATTGTTACCATATGTCCCCTTTTACCTTCCCCTCCCCCTCCCCCCCCAATTTACTAGCTCATGTCAGGTGGGTCCCACTACACATCCAAAAAGGTGACCCAAAATTTTAGAATTCTCCCTTTCTCCCCCTCCAAAAATGGCTCTCCCCCACCCCCCTCAAACCTCTTCTTATGAGATGTATGATCAGAAAGTGCATTTTTTGGTGTCTTTTCACTGTAAGACATGCTTCCAGTTTGGTCATTCTCTTACCTCCATTCCACGAATCTTCTCAACTTTCTATACTTCGAGCTTCTCCCAACCATAACCACATAGCCTCCAACTTCTCTCAGCCATAGCTACACAACATCTAGGTACTCTCTTTCTTCCATGGTCATTCGTCATTCTCTTACCTCCATTCCATAAATCTTATAATCTTTCTATCCTCACATAGCCATAGCCTCATAGCCCCCAAATTCTCCCAAGAAAATCCATACAACACCCAACCTCTCTCTTTCTTCTGAGCATATCTATAGCTACATAGCCCCCATATTCTCCCAAACATAACTACCTAGAACCCACAACTTCTCTCTTTCTTCCATGGTAATTTTCTTTCTTCCATTCCACAAAATTTCTCATCTTTCTATGCTCACACAGCCATAGCCACACATCCCTCCTTGCTTCCATTACCATGCCAATGGCATCTAACATGTCAACAAAGGAGACCATGTGATTCCATATCTGCTATTTTATGTACACAATACAAAGGATGAACATGGAAAATGGTAAGAAGCATTCTTCAATAAGGATTCATGGGTCTATATGCAACCTTCAGCACTAGGGTCTCATCAATTTTATCATTGTGGTGTATTACAAAATCATTGAAAGGGCAAAGTGCTTGGGTTTTGAGAGGCTTGAGATGGTGGCCTTATCGCGTTAGTTGAATATGTGTATGGTGTGAAGGACTTGAAGCTACCACTTGGGACTACTCGACAATTTTTCCCCTTGAACTATAAGTAGTGCTTTTATATTCTTAACTTCTCACATGTTTTTGAGATTTTTACTTCTTTTCTCCTATCAAATATCTTTCCTTCCAATCTTATTGAGGATCAACCTTTGGAAAGCTTATTTGGGACATACAAAGCTTTGCATGTGGATGTGGGTGAGATAATGATGATTGGAAAATCATTACAATATATTCTACATCGTAAGATTTTTGTCTATAAGTTCATGTCTGTAGTGCCTACATTAGTTGAATTGTATGGTTCTCTTGAATTACTTCCATGTCCACCCCTCGATTCTTTAGAGTGGCCCATTCTAGATGAGTGGATGCTTTAGGCATTAAAAATGAAGATTGCACATGACATTCATAGCTCATTGAGATTCATTATAAGAGCTTCAAGATCAATAGGTCTTTCATGGTTTGTACCAATTCATGTTTTTGCATATATCTTCAAAAGTACTAATGCACATCAATGTCTCTCCATATTCATTTGTAAGGACATAAGTGAGGGCTGTCTTAATTCCAATTTTGAAGAATGATGGAATGAGGTGTGTGGGGACACAAAGATGATATCTTTTTGTACAAAGTGGTAGTGTTTAGTGTTACCTCTCATTACCTAATTACACATTCATAATTGTATTTGTGCTTCTAGTTCTATGAAGAAAGCTAGCTAGTGGATTCCCTTGGAGTCCACTGAAGACATGGAACAACTATTTGATATTCAAATTCATATACTAGGTGGAATGATCAAGTCAATCATAGTGAGTGACTATTGGAATCTCCTAAATATGTGAGAGCATCTTATCTTGATAGGAAGCATCCATACTATGGAGAGCTTCAACTTCTATATTGGTGGTAGAAAGGCGAGCTTGTTTGGAAATTTTTTTATTTTGGTTAGGACATAGTATTTCGAATCTTTTTTTTCTTTTAGATGGACAAAAGAAGTCAAAACTTGTGTGTAAAATGATGTATAAAAATTTTACAACAATGAATAGATCAAGGGGTTTTATTTTTTAATGCTTTATACATATTTTAAATTCTCTAACATTCTATATTTTCAATTTTTGGAGGTTTTTTTTAACTTTTCAAAACTCTTAAAAGATTAATGGATTTTTTAAAACTAAAACTCTAATTCTATTGCCTATAAAAACCATTCACTTGGCCTCATTTTCATTTTCCAACTCTCCAACCACTCCTCCTCTCCCAAGCATCCTTGGACTTGTCTTTTACACCCCTTCTTCCATGATGGATTGCACTCTTAATAGCTTCATGCAATTCCTTTAAGACAAAATTTGCCAGGAGATTAGATCTTTATAAGATCTTTTGCCCCAACATCAAGTAGTATGATATAGTATTGTGGCGTGGTCTAAGCCTACAATATCCTAGTGAGTACATGAACACATACTTACGAAATTATATTGTGGGGTGGTTTGAGGATTTTGATGAGGAATGGGTGCCATGAAATCTCATGAAGTACATCAATGGCACTGAGGTATTTTGTAAATTATTAGGTTGTTTTTGTGAAAATATCACCCCCACCTACTTTAAACACCTCACTCTTGACAAGCTATGGAATACTAATTTGATTAGCATGGTAATGGCTACCTCTCATGGATTACCACCTTTGTTTTGTTACTCAATGAAGGTGAGGACGCTCTGTATAGTCATAGTGGATGCTGAAGAGCATGTGGGAGGATTGTTAAAGGATGTCCCTGATCCAAAGCTTTCACCAGTGGGACAATACTAGAGAGGAAGCAAATGCTACGGAATAGACAAAAGCTCTAGACCTTATGGTTGATAGAGCTATAGTTGTTGTGATAATACCTTAGGAGGTGGCTCAAGTAAGTAGGAGGTCACACCCTCTACCATCAATGTAGAGTGTCACATAGATAGCATGAGTGAAGTCTTCATCGATGACAAATAATTTCTATTTCTCCATGATGTGGAAAAAAAATTTAGAGTGAGGGAGGATGATGCTAGCACAATCAGTAATGACTTCCTCCTTGTGTTTGATCATCTGCATAAGAAGTATAAAAACCTAAAGCTAGAAGACATAAATGGCACAATCATAGCTATTGAAGATGCCATGAACTAGCATGCCACCATTGGCACCCAAGAGTTTGAGGTAGTCCAAGCTAGCTTAGTGGCAAGACAAGTGCCCTTGGAAGAGCTGCAAGCCTCCCCAAGACAAGTCCAAGTCAAGTGTGGACTTGACTAAATCCTCATATACTTTTGCCAATGCGGAGTAGGAAGTAATTGCATCAATAGTCTGTTTAGGCACTTTATTTTACTATCCACACTATTTTGAGCTAACTTCATATCAGTGTAGATTGCACTCAACATAGATGATTTTGCAAGTCACCAAAAGAGTTGAGGAGCATTCATGAAGGATATCTTGATTGAGCACTACATGGCTAGATCCCCATTGATGACATGGCCATTTTCTATGCCACATTCACCCCAAACAAATGGGCTCAACTCTCTATCCTGAAAGCCATGTAAAAAGTGATTTGTGCATCCACCATCACCTCCAATGTGCACAAGTTCATTCTTGTTAAAAATGAGTTGGTGAAGCACCTTTGTGGTACACTCTTGCATGGAATGATACTATAGTTTATGGGGATTAATAAAGCCATAAGAGCCAACCAAGCCACCATACAGGAGAGCTATCAAGGTAGGATTGCGTGCCAAAGGCCAAGAAGAGACACAAGAAGATCCATTAGAAAATCAAGTACCATAAAATGGAAACTTATATAGAGCCTTAAGATTCTAAGCATAGCCATGTAAAGAAAAAGCCCTTTGTACTTTTTACTATAATTCAAATATATTTTTCTTGTAATCTATCTCTCAAGCATATTTTCTATTTTTTGTGTTTAACTAATGAACGGACATTACGTGATACTAATGTTAGTATTTTTAGAGTACGATAGATGTAAAAAATATAATTAAATTTTTTTGATAATTTTTTAAATCATCTTTCCCATTCACATGCTATGGCACCCAAGGCATCTTGGACTATTTAGATCACCATTTTTTTGGCATTTTTTGGCCTTTTTGAGCCAAAAATAAGAAATCTAGCCTATCAAACCATAAATTTTTTATTGATAAATTTTTTAGAAATATCCTATACTTTGTCACTTGTATGATGCATACTAACTTGTCATTTGATAAAGCAAAAAGGTTAACTAGACCATTGTCTCAATAATTGACTACTCATTCTACTTATTCACCGAGTTTTCAATTGATGTTGCAAATTTAATCATGACATTGTCATGCACAGATACAATATGAGACATCCAAGACACAATAAAAACCAAAGGTTTTTTATTACATGTCAAAGTTCACAAAGTACGTTACATTGTAGTAGTGTATTACAAAAACTCTAGGCTCTTAGCAGCCCCAATCTCTCTCCCCTCTTATCTCTCTAGCTAACTACATATCTCTTTGCATGATGGTCATCCACTTGGCATGAGTCCCAATAGATATACGTCATTAAAAAGGGTGACAAGATATGCTTTTGCTACTAGTTGGATATCCTCCATTGCAATCCCTTGCATGTGGAATTGATATCCGTAAGAGTGAAGGATTTCCTTTACTAAGCATACAAAGGGCACTTTATTGATTGATAGGTTTGTGCTCTCCTTGTACTTGCAAATCTCTTTTTAAGAGCTACTAGGTGATAGTTATTCCTTTGCTTTAGCCTTTTCCCCCTAGCTAATCTTGCTATGGTTGTTGTCCTTGTACTTGTTCGGCTTGGGGTTGGGGCTCGAGTGCGAGTTTCTCGATTTGGGTTGGTTCTAAAGCAAGGAGGAGGAGGATGAAGTTGTTTGGTTTTCTTTTTTAAAGCTTGGGGCATCATATGGTGCTCTTACCACTTTTTGAGTGCCCCTCAATTACATCTCCACTAGCCTCAAGCCACTCTATCCCATCCTGGGGCCTATTGATGTTATTGTCAATGTTACCCTCGCCATCATTGTTTCCATCTTCCTCATCCATACAGACATCACCTTCATTGATCTTTATCTTGTTATTATCAACTTCCACATTGCCGCTTACTTCTTCCTCTTTAGAAGAGTCTTCTTGGTCACGAGCTCTTTTTTCAAAGTCTTAAAGGCCAATTAAGGAAGAGTCTTTAAGCCTTTGGATGGATGGGGGGAAGGACGTGGAGAGAACAAGGTTGTGATGTTATAGGAGTCATCCCATCAATTGAAATTGGGAATCTCTTTGCCTTGCCACAGTGGACAAGTGAAAACTTATCCTTGGCCTTGGATTGGTAGTAGATGTCATTGCCCAGTTTGGTAGGTATAGATCATGAGGTAGATTAGAAGAGAAAAGAAGAAAACAATATAATTGTGAAATAGGAAATAAACTAAAAGAGCTCTATTTATATGTAGCCTAGTATCAGGGTTCACTACAAGGGAATGGGTAAATAACGACGTCTGTTTGCGATGTAAAATAGCGGTCTTGCTAATAACGTAGCAAAATTTCTATTTTTTAATGCTAATAGTGACGCAGGCCTAAGAAAAAAAAGCACCAAAAACCCGAGCACGGCATTCGCCACAAACATTTTCAAGAGAGAGTTAGAGAGATCATTGCCTTGAGAGGGAGAGGGGGAGGAACGAGAGAGAGAAGGAGAGCTTCTCACTGCCGCCACCTCCATACATGAAGAACAAGGAGAAATCTATGAGGGAGAAAGAAGGGATGTTGTGAAGAGGAGGCAAAGAATCCATCCTTGGGCCTTTGGGTGTAACGTGCCCACCTATCAGCTGTCCAAGCACGTTTTAGCGGTCCATCGAGAAATGAATCTAAGCATCTCCGCCCGGCACTCCCAGGAAATGTTCTGGGGTTTGTGGCCTAGGGTTTCCCGAGTCCACCTTGCAACAGAACGTTCATGGAAGAACCCACTAGGATCGACTTGAAATCTGGGTTCCTAGGGCCAAGGTCTCCCAACAGCATTCTAGCGTCGGGTTTTGGACATCCTACTTTACGCAAAGATACCCAATCCAAAGTAGATCCATACCACACTTGGTTCAAAGAGAATGGGGAAATGAGAGGGATGCATCACTCAACCTCTCTGCCCGTAGGACATAGTCCCATTCCAGTGTCACACGGGATTCGTGGGGGGGGGGAGCATTCATGAAGTTGCTCATCATAGGGATGCCTTGTGAGATGGAAGCAAAGGATAGATTAGAAGAAGTACAATGAATCACTTCACAAGAGATCTTCAAAAGTTTGTCACAAGAGAGCTTAATATGATAAGCATGAAAAGAGGGGATAATTGAAGTATCTTTGGTATTGATGAAGAAGGAACTTCTAGCTAATAAAGGTTTAAAAGGTTAGAAATACCCTTTTAATAAATTTGATTCTTTAAGCATACCTTTCCAATATTCCTTTGGGACTCCGTATTCAGAAAAAATCTTCCACCCGAATGGTCAAAATCTCCCGAATTCGTAGTCATTGTTTGTATGTGAAGCCATAGAAGCAAAGATGTGCCATGAGAAAGGAAGCATGCTGCAAACTGAGGAGTTGCAAGTTGCTCAAAAGCGTGAAGACAATAAGGCTTTACTGTAGTTGCTTCTTTTGGAGGCTAAGAGATGAATTCGCGATCACTGCTCAATGCAGCTTGTGTAAATGGAGAATTTTCAGGATGAAGCCAAGGAGGATGGATCGATACTCAAAGTGGAGAGAAGAATAGTTAAGGTGAGGTGTGGCAGACACGGCTGTGGATATATATCAGTAAGGGCCCCACAGTTTTTGACGGGTTTACTTGGTGATTGGGTGACCATGGGGTCCACAAATTAAAAGACCCCTAAAAGGGGCATTGGTCTCGCCCAGAGGATCAACCCCTGGGATTGAAATCATCCAAGAAATTAAATTGGGCAATTTTGACAAAGATGGTTCTCGAGATTAGGGTAAAAGATACCATATGTGCAGAGAGATAGGGCACATTCGTAGCATATATCCCTACCATCAATGCTTCCATTGTAATGAGCTAGGACACATCCAAGTAGATGCCCTAATCTAAGTCCAAAATACATTGAGCCTCCAAGAAAACGAAGCTACATAGGAGCATTCTATGGATATATAGAGAAATCAGATGAAGACGAAGGCCTAGAACCTACAATACCTCTTCAGGATGATTAGAAATCCTACAAATTTTTTCGACATGAAATACAAATTGCATTGGAATAAACTTTACTCTTGTAACTATAGTTAACCTGAGTAATATGAGTTGCATCTATTTTGAGTCGAGAACTTGTAAATGATTAGAGATACTCTGGCAAGGAATGACAGTTATAACTTGAAATGAAATTTTCTTAAGTCATTCAACCGATTGTCCATGGAGCTGAGTCCCAAACTAAGAAGAGGACAATCTGGGAACATAGTTTCTGAGATAAAGGATCACTTCAATCTGCTAAAAGAATCTTAGGAAAATTTGGTCTAAAGAAGAAAATCCTACCAAGGACAACCAAGAATCTTGTGATCCCAAGTGATAAAGCTCCATTGTGTTTTTATTGCAGGGAATTAGGTCACTTCAAAAGGGAATGTCCAAATCACCTATTTCTTGCAAGTCTGTTGGGCGCATTGCTTCAAGATGGTGGTTCAAAGGATTGTCCAAGCCATGGCAAAAGTTGGATACTTGCTGAGCAATATCCATAGGCGGTGCATATTTTAGTAGGGTTACAAACTCTGAGTAGTAAACTTCTAAGGTTAATTCCAGCTACTTGAGCTTGAAGAATTAATTCATCTTCAAAGTCTAGTAGGTCAGTGGAAGGTATCGTCTACATACAACATCTTTTAGCTAAGACCAAGTGATAGTGGCTTCAGAAACACCTTGTTCTTTGCACCATTGCTTCCACCATAACCAAGTCTGATCAACTAACTTAAGTTTGGCTATCATTTCTTGATTCATGATGGTAGTTCCTGAAGCAAAGAAATAGTCATCCATCGACTCAATCCATATCTCTGCTTCTGCTACGATGTCTATCCCTTCTCCATCAAAGTTGGGTGCCTTAATTTGCTTGAGAAGGAATTTCTTCTCTTTCATGTCACCATTTGTGGGTGTAGAAGGTGCATGGCAATCAAGCCATACGTCTTAGGTTATTCTATTTAGGATATGTCTACGAACCACACATTAATCAATCACGCATCATTATGAAATCTAGCTCTGATACCAACTGTAACGTGCCCTCCTATCGGCTGTCCAAGCATGTTTTAGCGGTACATTAAGAAATGAATCTAAGTGTCTCCGCCCAGCACTCCCAAGGAATGTTTGGGGGTTTTTTGCCTAGGGTTTCCCAAAAATGCCTCACAATGGAACATTCACGGCCGAACCCACTAAGATCGACCTAAAATCTAGGTTCCTAGGACCAAGGTCTCCTAACAGCATTCTAGCCTCGGGTTTTGGACATCCTACTTTACGCAGAGATATCCAATCCAAAGTAGATCCTTATCGCACTTGGTTCAAAGAGAATGGGAAATGAGAGGGATGCACCACTCAATCTCTCTGCCCATAAGGCATAGTCCCATTCCAGTCCCCTAAAATGGCATGAATCGAGTTCTAACTTAACAATACCTAAAGTCAAATGGGGATAAATCCTTGTGAGAAGCCTCCCAGTTCTCTAGGACCACCCTATCGTAGGATGGACCCATCGGGGATTTTGCCTACCCACTTCCCTTGATAGCTTTAGTTTTCTAATTAGGTCCTATCACATTTATGTGTGACATTTAAAATTAGCTTCATTAATTAAGCCTTTTATGGAACATGGTTCGCTCATGTAATTTATAACACATACACCAAAACAAAACAAGCTGTCCTTTTGACAAACAAGTTCCTTAACTTATCTTCAAGTTAATCTTTGTCTCCTGCCCATAAAGGAAAACTATGTATCCCTTCTATCCAATAGAAGTACCGGGTCCAAATCACATGGCACCAAAATTTCTATCCTTTATTTGGAATAGGATCTTCCAACGCCCTAGACATTGCACTTATGGAAGTCTACAATTCCATTTTGGTCTAGGTTAGGGGTGTCTAGAGCTCCACTGACCCCAAGTGACCTAGGAGTGAGATATAACTTTCGTGGTTGGCCTTTTCACCACTAGACCTCTTGCCTGTGAATCGAGCAATGCCCTCTCGGGGTAATCCGTGGTGCAATCTTGGAGATGATCCACCCATGAAAAATATCATTCCTTAATTAATCCAATTAAGAATCAAACATAATCAAGACAATCGGCCTAATATAATCTTCTAGTGAAACATTTCTTTACTTCCCATGGCTACTTGTCATTACTGACCTTTGGCATGCTTTTTACCATTAAACATAAGCACTTGGAATATTTATCCAAATAACAATGCAACAATCAGTTGATTGGAAAAAAAAAACATTCAGGGTGTTGTTCAATCACCAAACAAAACTGCTTGTATTTTTTTCAAACAAAACAAAAATAGACGCGATAATAATTCCATCACATATTTGCTCTCCCCCTTGGGATCAAATAGAAATTCTATGCAAAATTTACTTAATACTTGTATGCACAATTCTTAATGTTATTGTTTTTATGATGATGCTATTCATAACCCCTGACCGATTTCTCTATCAACGAATAAGCCATACGCAACTAAGTGCAATTAACTTCCCTTGATACATGCATTTTGCAAATTCCATCTTTCGAATATATGAGAAGAGCCTTATCCCTTCCCATGACCTATTCTCGTAAATCATTGCATTGGCCTAATTTATCTCATGCGAGAATCAAAGCAAGTATCTATCAATTTAGAAATACATTACTTAGGACTGGAACCACAGTTGGATCAATCAGTGATGCCTTCGCCCAAAGCTTCGTTGTTTGATGGTTGTAGGATTGCTATTCACACGCGACATTCTTTGCTTGGAGGCCATCGTCCGTAAGTAGACTCAAGAGATTAAGAAGGCAGAATAGATTAGAGATAGGAGAGCATAAGAGAAGATGGCTAAGTTGAGGATCGAGATAGAGGGAATTGAGCTAACTATCTCCCTTACAGCCTCTCGGGGCAACTCTTCTCTCTCTCTCTCTCTCTCTCTCTCTCTCTCTCTCTCACTCAAGCTCTCTCTCACAATCTCTTGGAGGGTATCCCTCTCTCTACCTCTCTCTCTTAGACTCTTGGGGTCTCCTTATGCTCCCTTATGCCTCCCCATGTCTCATATTTATAATGAATTAGAGGAGAGGAGATGTGGCTGAGAACAAGAGTTCTTGGTGGAGGGACTTTTGTTTGTTTTTCTTTGTAATGAGATGCATTGAGAGAGAGAGATATATATATATATATGAAAGAAGAGAGGGAGAAGAAGGAAGAGAAAAAGAGAATGAGAGAGAGAAAAAAGAGGAAAGATAACAAAGAAAGAGAGAAAGAGAGAGAGAGAAACAGAAGGAGACAAGAGAATGAATGAGAGAAACAACATGAGGGAGGAGGAGAAAAGGAAACGGAGAGTGAAGGAAGAGGTGGATAAAAGGATGAGGTAAAGAGAGAGCTAGAAAGAAAGGGGGAGAAAAAGAAATGAAAAGAGAGAGAAAATAACAAATGGAGAGTGAGAGAGGAGAGAGAAAAACAAAAACAATGAGAGAATTAGAGAGAACCGAATGATAGAAAAATAAAGCGAGAGGGGGAAGAGAGACATGAAGAGGGGTGGGGAGAGCGGGTCTTTCAATGTCTTGTTTTATAATTTTTTTAATTTTCTATCTTTGATTTTGATTGTAATGAGATGCATTGAGTGCGATGGAGAGAAAAAGTGAGAATGACAAAGAAAAGAATGAAGGGAAAGGAAAAGAGAGAAGATGTGAGAATGGAGAGGGAAGATGGCGGAGAGAAAGAAATACTGAGAGAGATACAGGATGCAACAAGAAAAAAATGCAAGGAAAAAAAGTGTGGACATTTGGGTTGATGGGTGCATTTATCCATCCAATCCACTCACTCGAAGGCCAATACAATTTGAAGGGCTTACATCATTTGTAAAGTTGATTGGCGAAGGCAATGAAGGATTGTATGGATACACATGTAGACTTGTCACACAAGGATTAGCAGGGGTTCATCAAGCCTTAGCAAATATGCAGATAAGGTTATAAGATGGAAAATGATAGATTATTGGCTGAGAAGGATAGGAAGAACCAAAACCTACAACAAGCAATGTCTATCATTGAAGATGTTATGCGTACTACACATGTGCAGAATATGGAGTTACAGTCTAAAGTTATGGACTTGGAGAAGGAAAATCAAAGCATAAAGAGGAAGCTCACAAAAACTTTGAAGATTGGGCCCACTTTAGTAACCAAAGAAGCACGTCGGTGCATCTGATTAGTTAAACCAATTTACCAATTAACCAAAGGAAGTGGACAATATCATAGATGGATATATGCTCAATTTGCTACAATGAGAAAAATGTTCTCTCATGCAGATAATGATACTATTGCTGCCAAAGTCCTAAGCAAGGATATGGTAAAAAATGCATTGGAAAATCATAAATTTAGGGACATTGTAGATGGTATCGCAAGTGAACGTCTTAGGGATGTGAGCAACTTGTTTACTGCTACAGATGCTTAGGGATTATGTGACAAGGTGGGAATGAGTTTTGAGTCATACAATATGCTCTATCAACAATTGTATATAAGTTTTAAGAAAGTCTTCAAAACTAAGCAAGGTAATTCCTCTACCGAAACCATTTCATATGAAGAAGGTTGGAAAACAGAAAAATGAGAAATTTTTAGAACTAATTAGTGAACCTATGCATCTGGAACACACACACAAATTGAAATATGATTCCAAAGAAGTTGCCTTTGTATTGAATGCATCCAACAACTTTGTATTGGATATATGTAGGGTTCAAATTACTATAGTTTCTACAATATGTTTATAGATGAATGTAGAGGCAAACTTAAGTTTGTCCTCAAACATGATGAGAGTGAGATTATCAAGGGGAAAAAACTTGAACGTGTGAGTATAACACTTATGAATTGAGCATTGGATCTTAGCATTGATGAAAACCATCCTTTATACTTGAGTGTGTAATCACAGAATGAAATATGGTGGCTTGCAGCATTTGAAGTGCCAAAGGAGGACCATGAAGTACTTAAAGTTTTTTTAACCTCACTAATATACCCAATGTTATTCAACAACAAAGTAATGGAGCAATTTTACATGTCGAGGGGTTTGGAAACTATCAAGTTGAATGGCATCTTGCAAGTGATTTAAAAACATTAAAGTGTATGTTTGGTTTATCAAATGCAGTGAATGTAAAATTTTCATGCATATATTGCATGAAAACTAGGAAGAAAGAGAAAGATGGAAAGAAAGAATGGCTTGCCAAGGTAGAACAAGAAGGTGCTCCAACACGTGATCAAAAAGTCATGAGAAATGGAATGCTAGTTTCAATGGATCCAAACTGGTACCCTATTTTGGAAATACCACTAAGAAGGGTTCACTTGTGCACATTGCATTGCTTGGTTATAATAATTGAGAAGCTATTATATGAATTTATATGCCTTGCATACAAGATGTAGCCCATGTCAAAAGTTGATGCTACATGCAAGAAGGTAGAACAAGTCCTCTATGATATTGGATTGCATGGGGGCCAATTAGAAATAAAAAAGGATGAGGAAAAATTGGGCAAGAGTGAAAATATCCCTTGAAAACTATGCTTTCATGGACCCAAGGCTAGGAGGTTTATATCTCCACCTCGAGATGATGGGGGGAACGAATGAGGATTGTGAAGGTAAAAGTGTGGATACACCTAGATAGATTAGCAGCTCTCTTATAAAAGTTGAGGTTTAGGGATGGTGATGCCAATACATTTAAAGAGACAGTTGCTAAATTTCATAACTCCATGGTGGAGGCATAGACTACAAACATCATAACATACAACATGGTCAGTATTGTCACCATTACAAAAAAATATCATCATTTCAAATTAGTTTGTGTTTCTAATCTCTCTTCTTGTGCAATATATACTTGAAGCACACGGTCCATACATTGCAAATCAAGAAAGTTTGGTAGTATGGTCAACTCAAGGCATGGAATGATCTCACTGGCAAGCTCGTTGTGCTTTTCAAAAGGCAATTAATCATGGAGGTGGTATCAATGATTCCAATTCTATGAGACAATTATTCCAATGGTGGTATAGGAGATTATAGATATGATACGGAAAAAAAGAAAAGAAGTCCAAAACCTCTCAAGTAGAATTTATAAGTAGAGCAATATATGAAGTGAGAAAAGCAAGATATTAAAATAACATAGCTAGACAATGCCACACAAAATGGTTGGCAACCCAAGAGAGAGATGGAAAGAAATGGAGACCTAGCTAAAGATAACAATTTTGATACATTTAGAGTCCACAGGAGAGCACAAGTACTAAGGATATGATACATCAATACTCCTATCTTTAACATGAGATGTCTTACAAATTTTGTTTAAAATTTCGAAGGTTTGCCACTATGTTTTTCAAAGTCGATTTGAAACTATGTTTTTTAATTATAAAAGGTCGATTATGAAATCCTAAGACAAAGATATGAAAATTTCAAACCTTGGAATATTCATTGGACCTAGAGAGAGGGGCATGAGGGACATGGCAGGAGATAGAGAGAGGTAGGGATGGGTGGAGAAATGAAATGAAAAGATAATTTTAAAGTTCATTTACACCACAGTAAGTTTAAAAGTTTCGTATTTAAGTCAAGTCTCTCCTTTCATTTTTTCCCATTACTCTTCACTCTACCCTCCACATTTCTATCCTTCATCATCAAAACCATGGCATGTTCCAAGTTTCCTATCAAGAAGGCACTTGCAAGAACAAGAGCTCAACACTCTTCTGAATCTAGTAAGTGTACTGTAAGTAACAAAGGTCCCTTGGTGGCCAATAACGATGGCCCTAGTGCAGCTAATAATTGTGATGCTACTATGGCCAACAATGTTGGTCCTAGTATGGTCAATAATGATGGTTTTCCATTGTCTAGAAATGGTGGTCCACATGCTCTAGTTGCTCCATCTCCCACTACTCCTCCAACAGGTAAGTCCCTTGGTTAGTACATGCCATGTCTTCTAGGAGAGAAAACTCAAAACTCAAAAGTGAAATATGTAAAATAAGATGAAACTTTAAACTTATGGCCAAACTTTTTAAAAACCCTTAAACTTGAATTAATGAATTCAAGATCTAGAAAAATATGACCAGTGATCTGATTGACATGAAATTTTAGGTATGGACTCCTCTAGGACACATCAACCAGCCCCCATCAGAAGCCTCTAGGATACCTGTCTGGAGGCTCGCAGGTTTGGGGCCCTGAATCTAGAAGCCTCTGGGACACGTGTCTCAAACATGCGAACCTCAGAACAGGTGTCCTAAAGGATTTTCATTGGGCCAATTTTTAATATCCATGAGTTTTTATTATGCCTGGCATGTGGGTGAATTTTCACCAGATTTTGATTTATAAAATTGACTATTCAATCTTTTTTTGAAAATGCATTAAGTGGATTATACTTTACTGATGATAGATAAACTCACCAACGAGTGTGCACAACTGCATATTAGATGTATTGTCAAACAAACTACGTGAAACATTGAAAGCTTAAAATTTTATAAAAAATAAATCATGGGTAAAATGGAATATCACATATTGGATATAGTGTTGCCAAACCACTAAATATAGTGAAGATATAGTGCATTGGCCCACATGTAACAAATCACCAACATGTGCATGACTGTGCATTGAATTTAACCTCAACAAAACTATATACAAAATTGGAAACTTGAAAATTTGCACAATGCAAATCATGGTCAAAATAGATATCACATATCGGATTTAACATTACGAAACCATGAAACACACGATAGATAGTGCATACTAGAGCTAAGCAAAATCTAGCTCCATTTTACAAGTCACTGCTATCAAACACTTGAATGTCTACTAGAAAGATAACCCAAAAATAAGCTCCTCAGAATCTATAACCAAACCTGAGCTAAAAACATAGATCCAATTACAAGCTAGCTTCTCCAAGCATAGTGTTGACATTAAGATTAAACGCATCCTTGTTGTTGTGGATACTATGAACAAGAAGACCTATGGGCTTAGTAGTGATACGTTGGGCATGAATGGCTAAAAGTTGACCATCACTCATTAGATCAATTAAGTAGCTTTTAGCTACTTCTTAGAGAGCAAGCAAGGCTTGGCTTGGCCATCGCCCCACATTCCTTGCCTAGTTCCTTGAAAAGAACTTATGATGATGCCCTCACTATAGATCTTGCAGTATTTCTTGCATCAACCTAGAGAATGGTACCTTGGAAATAATCAAGTCGAAACTCTTCTGGAATTTCCTTATCTCACGTAGCGTAGCTAATCTTGGTCTCCATCTTCGCTTCTTATGTGTTGGAGAACGTTTCTAGACACCCCCTAGAAATCCCATACAAAGGCTACCTCCCCTAGCTCCACCATCACTACCACCACGCATGCATGGCAAGTATCAATGGAGGTTAGACATAGTGGCTCTTCAGGAGATCCACCATTACCAAAAGACCATGCATCTCTTGATATCGAAGGCTCCATTCCAAAAGGTGGTGTGGGAGATTATGGATGACATACTAATTAGGAACAGTAGGAGGCACTTCCTAGATGGATCATGCATGCAACAACTCAATCACTGGACTGCCTAGGCCTTTCTTACACTACAAGAAGCTATTGAAGCCTACCCCATTGACTTGTTTGGAGACTTGGTCTATGCAAGGATGCATGCAAGGAGGGTCATCAAGGATCTGGGGATAATGAGGTTCCTTTAGTGACGAAAGGATAGTCCTCGCGAAGATCAACAACGACAGGGATGTACTACTTAAACATACATGGAATGTAGATTCTAAAGAGATTTGGTAAAACCCTAGTTGAAATGGATCCCATGTAAAGTGTTATGAGTATGAATACAAATTTTTGGGGTGTCTTATTTTTTTTTCGTTGCTTGTTATTTTTTAAATTTATGTATTGAGTTATTGCTACATGCGTTCGAATGAATATATGTTGTGCACAAATTTGATAAAGCACTACATATTAAATTTAGGGTATAAATCGTGTCGCATATAAATCCGATAAATAAAAGTAACATTTAAGTAAAAAAACAATAATAAACAACACATATCACAAACTACATTGCACATAAATCCAACAAACATCCATTTTCATTACTTCAAGAGAAGATTACAAAGTGCATTAGATTGTGATGAGATATCATTAGGCAATAAGTACATCTACTCTCTCCTAGGCTTCTTTGAGCTAGGCTCTCCCCATGGCTAGAGCTATTATTGATCATAGGAAACAATACATTTTGCCTCAGTAGTTCATGCCTAATGACAATGGGGTCTTCAACACCGATAACCATGCCATAGACCACCATGGAGAAAAGTGGGCCAGACCTAGTACTTGTGAATAAGTAGAGTAGCTTTGAATGTTGAAGCAATACTACTTTCTCCAAGTTGGAGTTGGTTGCGATGGTCTTGAAGGGCCTAGCCTTCATTAGTGCAGTCAACTTTAGGAAGCTCTCAGAAAAATCAAGAGAGCATATCTTATGAAATACAATAATGTTGCTGACAAGTTGCCCAATGTACTCCTTGAATGTTGAGTCTTGCATCCTTTCCTAGCTACCAGATTGGCCACCTCACCTAGATGAAAAATCATTTATATAGATAATATCTTGAATCACACAAGTTTAGTATCAAACTCACTATACATGGAGTGTGCTAAAGATACATACATCGGATTTATGCCCAACCTCACCAGTAGGGCCTCTAGGATATCAAGACCATAGACTTGGGCCCCCAGATACAAGCCTCGGACCAGAGTTGCTCAAGGGGCCCAATCCCGATAACATTTGATATGGAGGGTCTCGATGCCCTAGAGACTCTACTGGTGAAGTTTCATGAGAAACCAAAATATTACCTTCTCTGCATCATCTATGTGCCTGCTATAATGGAACATCTAGGTATGCTTCTCCAACTAGGCCACCCTCATCTCTCTCTTGGGAAGGTACAGTATAGTCATGTCAAGGACCAAAAATGCTTTCTTGCAATTTCTCAAATTCATCATTAGAGATCTCATACTATGGTGCCATATTCTCAATATGCTCTTGGATGCTTACAATTGCAGAGATGTCATTGACGCTTGTGCCATCATATCGAGCCATCTCATCAACATGTGCTGGGGCATCTTGTATATCAAAATCTATAAAAGCATTAGGTGCATCATGCATCATGATACATTATTTCTTATTCTCTTAGCTCTAGAATCTCTAATACATCATGCATGAGTAGATATTCCACCCCCTCGATGGTGATAACATGGAGAGAAGTGAGGAGTGGCTCATCGCTCGTTAATGTCTCATGTAACATGTCCACCTATTCACTCGAAGGACATGTCTTAGCAGCCCATCGGGAAAAGAGTCCGGAAAGCGCCACTGGGCACTCCCACGGAATGTCACGGGGTTTGCGATCTAGGTCTTCCCGAGTCTGCCACGAAGCGGAAGCATTCTGGCCATTCCCACTTAGGACCAACCTGAATCAGGGTTCTCCTAGTGGTCAAATTCCTAGATTGGCAGCTAGCGTCGAATCCCAGGCGAACTACCTTATGCAGAAATGCCAAGGTCGAAGCAGATTCATGCTGCACTTGGTTCAAGGAGAATGGAAAACGAGAGGGATGCAAAGCTCGACCTCTCTGCCCATAAGGCATAGTCCCATTCCATTCCCCTAAAATAGCATAAATCGGACTCTAGTATCCTAGATTCTAGGTCATCGCTCCTTGTTGTCCATTTCCTTCGAGAAAAGTTGCTGGCCAACCAGGACCACCCATCCGTAGGACCGACCCACGACCACATCCACCGTACTTTCCTCAGGGTTACTTTAGTTATCTAATTATCTACCACATTTAGTTGGACATGCATAAAATAGCTTCCTTAATTAGCCAATTAGTCACCGGTTCCTTCATGTAATCTTAGCACTAACATAGAAGAATAGTGTCAAACAAGTTCCTTTTCAACAAGTTATCTTATTAATCAGTCTTTGGAATACATCATAATAATCCAGCACGTAGGCTAATCCATAATCCGCCCGAAGGCTATCCATAATCTGCCTGAAGGCAATCCATAATCCTCAGGGATTACTAATCCAAGTTTCTGCCCGTAGACTAGTATGCGGGCCTCAAGATCCAATCCCAAGTCACGTCGGCCTCTTGTGTAGGACCCGGAAGGCAAGGGATTTACGGCCAGAGCCCTGCCTGGAACGCAATCGTCCTCCTACTCCAAGTAGCGCCCAACGGAGAGACCTCTCACGGTGGGTTCGGTCCACATTCCCTGTGCGTCTAACAACACCCTTGGTTAGGGTCAGGCAGACAGCCGGGGTTAATTGATGATGTCTCTCCCTCCAGGCCTTCAACCTGAAGCATTAATTATCTTTCCATCTTTAGTTCCTTGAGCAAAGCAATACAAACAGTGCTCCTAAACTGTACAAACACAATCAATCGAGCGGTCGTTTATTTGGCCAACTGCTAAGGAGTGAATCCTTCTCTCCAAATGCATCCAGCATCCGATTCCGGGATCAATTGCAACTTGGCAAGATTCACAAGGGTTTGTTTGTTTACCCTTTTATCTTTGGGTTAGGGTTTATACTGTGTTAGTCCAATTAGTAAACACCTTAGGTTCCTTAAACTAAGACAGTAAATCCTGGGCAATCCCCGTCACCCTAGCTTGATTTGTCGATTGCTCATTACCTTAACTTGACAACTCAATAGCAGGATGACTACTCATCCTCTTGCAATTTAAGCTTGTACTTGGAACCTACCAACCTTGTTCCAAGGAGCGGCAACTCTACTTTGTGATTTAACAAAAAACCATGCGACGTTGCAACTTGTTGCACAGGCTTCGCACCTAACTCGTGGGATCATTTCTCCCATCAACGGCGTTTCTTGGTCAAGAAATACGTTTGGTCAAGATGTAGGGGTTTGGGAGTTCTCTTGACCCAACCCAACCCTATCCTTACTAGGTCACAAGGCTTGGCCTAGGGCTTCTAAACTCAATCGGAAGTCTAGTATTAGGTCATTCAATCCTTAAGGTAAAAATCCTAGATCGTTATTGTATGGGCGTCCAATTAACCCAAACATTCTGTGAATGTGGGTAGGACCTTTGGGTTCGAAAGTCTCGACTTGGCGTCCAAGTGCGATACTAGGTAGAATTTCTAATGTGCTAAACCCTACCTAGCACTTTGAAGTGTTCATCATACCAACTATTTATGCTTTCACGAATCCCTTGAGGGTTATAACATTACAAATGATCTACCTAAAACAATCTAATTGTCTTGCGACAATAATGATCTTTGCTTAGAAGATATGCAAATACTTTTCCTAAGGGATGCAATTAACTAAATTCAAGATGCAAAATTCCATGTATGTATGCAAATCATAGACCTTCCCTTCAATGCAACTATGGGGTTTGCAGCTGACCATTTCTCTTCCTTGCTAGAATCATAATGCTTGACACTTTGGGGGATAACTTGCATAAAACTACATAGATTTACATTAAGAACTTTGCCTACAACCTTTCATTTAATGCAGTTGAATTTCAGGCTTTAATATGACATGCAACCTTTTCTAGATTCAACTTTGATATATGAAGTTCATGCATGATGAATATCATAAGATTATTATTGACTTAATCCATCCTACGGCACTTAATCCATCTTAAAATACAAGCATCTTCTCATGTAACATGCAAGTCCATGGTTTCATTTCCATGCAATGCAATTGCTTGGACAATATTGACAACGATTATGTCATTGGAATCTACAAGTAGATAATTACCTAAATGCCTTATGCACTTTTCTTTTCCACGGTCAATCAAAAATGCATTTAAACAATTTCATCCTTTAAACCTAAGCAATATGGGCTTAGGAATTTCAACTTGGAAATGCAAGCGGCCTAAATGCACGACATGCACTAATTTTTCGTAAATCGTCCAAGGGGATAAATTCCCAAATGTATTTTATCTTAACTACGAGATTTAGAGACTTGCGCAAATGCATTCTTCCCATGAAAATTAATCGTGCCTAATGCATTGCTTTAATGCGGAATCATTCTTTTAAGAACCTGGGCTTGAGGGCTTGTAGGGATGTCCACATGTATGGTTGGGAAAGAACCTCCCGCGTGTGCGCCTCTTGCCATTTTCTTGGGAGCCATAGAATTCTGGTCCAGCAACTCTTCTTTGACTCTTTTGCGTATCGAATCCCCTTATGCCCTGGGCTTTCTATTATGGGCGGGACACTGCCCTTACAGAATGTGATTTTAAGGGAAACCTGCAATGCACGGGAAAACAGGCTTTATGGAAGCCCAAAATTAGAAGCTTCTTAAAAAGCTTCTAAGCTTCTGGCAGATCTTATGTGGAGAGAGAAGGTAGTTTAGTGGGAGAAGATGCCGATGACGAAGACGGAGGTGATAATGGTGATGGTGATGGTAGAGTGGAGGCGGTAGCAGCGCTGCAACAGGCGGTAGTGGGCGGCGTGTGGTGACAGGTGGCGACGATCTTCACGGCAGGTGATAGCACTGCCCTTCTTTCTCTCCCTTCGTGCCTCCCCCCAAGCTTAAGGGGGAGGTTATATAGCCTTTGAGGGGGGGGGGGGGAAGCTCCACACACGTGGAGCGCTTTCATGCCTCCCCTCCCTCGTGCATCCCCACACCACACTCCTCTCTCTCTGCACTTAGCTCCACTCCCTCTCCCCTGCCATACATCGGCTGAGGGGAGGGGGTAAGTAATAAAAAAATTTGCACTACTTTAATCATTTATTTATTTACCTTTCCGTAAGGGGTGTTCTTGTGCAGCCTTGAGGGTTTTAACCTCGGCCTTATTTGCACAACAGGGATGGGGATTATTATCGCACGTGCATGGTAGGCGTTTAACTACCAATATTTTACGATGTGGGAGATTACTTTGGGGTGCCTTATTGCGCGGGGTGTATAGAGGTTTAAATTCATTAATATTTCTTGCGGAAATATTACATTCTGTCCCCCTTAGAGGAATTGAGATGTCCTCATCTCGAGAAGAATTGGGGGTATTGTTGGTTGAGAGTACTTTTATCCATCCAAGTGGCATCCTCTTCGGGATAATCCTTCCACTAAACATCTAAGATCCTGTCAGGCTGTAGCTCAAGGACTCCTTGGCTAGGCATTACAACTTGTTGATCATCGGGCACATGACTAGGGTTAGGTACATACTTCTTCAGTAGACTGATATGAAATACATTATGAACCTTTAGGTTCTCAGGGAGTTGAAGTTTGTAAGCATTAGGCCCTCGGCACTTGAGGATCTTGTAGGGTCCACAATACCTTGGACTTAGCTTCTTGCATTCACCCAAGGATAGGGAACTCTTCTTTGGGCATACGCGAATGAAGACCATATCTCCTTTAGCGAAGGATCTATCTTGACGTTTCAAGTCCGCGTAAGCCTTCTGTTTATCCTTGGCGGCTTGGATGTCCTGTCTTATTGACTTCATTTGCTCATCCATATCTTCCAGCATTTGCTTTGAAGCTTCAACCCTTAAGGTTGGATCTAAGAAGTTTAAAGGACTTCGACAGTCATGCCCATACAATGCTTGAAAAGGGGTCATTTAAATGCTTTGTTGATAAGAGGCATTGTAGGCAAACTCAACCAGTGGCAAGTATTGAATCCACTTTTTGGGTTCGCGACAGTAGTGTGCCCTTAACATATCCTCAATGACTTGGTTGACTCACTCTATTTGACCATCGGTTTGGGGATGGTAAGCTATACTGAAACAGAGTTGATTCCCAATGGCTTTGAAGTTAGCTCTCCAGAAGTGTGATGTGAAGTGTGAGTCACGATCACTTATGATTCTTCTGGGTAACCCATGCAATTTGAATATCTCCTTGATAAATTACCTTGTGATGTCTGAGGCTTTATAGTTTGTCTTAACAGGAATAAGATGTGCAACCTTGGTTAGCATATCAACCACAACCATAATGGAGTTGTATCCCCCTTGAACTTGGGGTAGGCCAACAACAAAATCCATACTAATGAATTCCCATTTCATTTGGGGAATGTCAAGTGGTTGCAACTTCCTTGGCATTTTGACATGTTCAGCCTTAATGCGTTGATAAGACAAACATTCAGTGACATATTTGAGAATGTCACCTTTAAGCCTCTCCCAGTAATAGCTCTTTCTGACTGCATTGAGGATCTTGGCATAGCCAGGATGTCCTCAGAAAGGGGAGTCATGAGCTTCCCAAAATATCTTCTACTTGAGGGACTAGCTTGCCGATATACATAATTTCATTCTATAGTAGACAAGTCCACTATTGATAGAGAATTCTTGATACTTAGCCTGTAGCTTCGAGTCTTGATCCTTGATAGGGATCTCCCTTAGCAACTTCTGATAGGTTGGATTATGGCATGCCTCTTCTTTAGCTAGCTCAAGAATTGGGTTTTTTAGCATGGATACCTTTGTGGCTAGAGATCTGGCTATTGATGGATCTTGCAGGATCAGAGAATTTAGGAATGCCTTGCGACTGAGTGCATCGGCAGCTACATTCTCCTTTCCAGGCCGGTATTTGATTTCAAAGTCATATTCCTCCAGCACTTCAATCCATCGACGTTGCCTCATGTTGAGCTCGTTCTGGGTAAAGATCCACTTAAGACTTTTATGATCCGTCACTAAGGTAAACTTGTTACCCAGCAAGTAGTGTCTCCAAAGCTTGAGAGCATGGATGATAGCTAATAGCTCCAGATCATGGGTAGCATAATTCCTCTCATGGCTCTTTAGTTTCCTTGAAGAGTATGCTACATGATGACCCTCTTGCATAAGCACACACCCTAAGGCAAGTGTGCTAGCATCAGTTATCACTTCAAACTCCTTACCAAGATCCAAAAGTTTCAGAATAGGTGCTGATATCAAACTTTGCTTTAGTTTGTCAAAGCTAGATTGTTCAGCAGAGTCGACCATACAATTGATGTTTGCTTCTTCAGTAGATTGGTCAGTGGCACTGCAATCAAAGAATAGTCTTTGATAAAGACCATGTACCACCCTGTCAATCCAAGAAAACTGCGTATTTCTTTGATAGTCGTTGGTATTGGCCATTCCAAAACGTCTCACCTTGGCCGAGTCTACTGAGATTCCTTCCGCTGATACAATGAATCCCAGATACTCAATCTGTCGCTTGAAGAATGCACACTTCTTCATCTTCGCATAAAGCTTGTGTACCCTCATTGTTTCAAGGACAATGCGAAGCTGGGGTTCATGATCTTCTTCCTGTTTGGAGTAGACTAAGGTATCGTCAAAGAAGACGAGTACGAAGTCATCAAGATATGGCCTAAAGATATCCTGCATTAATCTGTTGAAGGTGGCAAGTGCATTTGTCAGCCCGAATGACACGACTAGGAACTCAAAGTGTCCATATCTTGTGCTGAATGCTGTCATTGGGATATCTTCTTCTCTGATAGTATCCAGACCTTAGATCAATCTTGGAGAAGATCTTCACACCTTGAAGATAGTCAAGAAGTTCATCTATTCTTGGAATAGGGTACTTGTTCTTAATGGTTGATTGATTCAACCCTCTGTAATCAATACACAGCCGAAGCGTTCCATCCTTCTTCTTCTGGAACAGCACTCGAACTCCCCATGGTGAACTGCTAGGACGGATGTAGCCCTGATCTAAAAATTGCTTGAGTTACTCCTTCAGCTCAATTGCTTCCGGGATGGACATTCTATATGGCCTCTTTGCAATTGGCGCAGCCCCTGGCACTAGCTTGATTTCATGATCAACTTCCTTTTGAGGCGGAAGTTCTGTCAGCTCTTCAGGAAATATGTCTATGTACTCATTTAGCCATGAAAGTTCTTCACTAGACTCCTGATTTTGATCTAGCTTATTTAGCTTAATCAAGTAGACAAGTAGTCCCTTTCTAACTCCCTTTATTATTCGAGATGCTTTGACCAATTGAATTTTAGGCTTTCCAGCCTCTCCTTGAGTTGTGACCAATTCCCCTTTAGAATTTCGAAAGAAAACTTGACCCTTTTCACAGTGAATGTGGGCATCATTAGGTTTAAGCCAATCCATTCCGAGCAAACACTCATGGATACCTAGGTTCATAACCCTGAATCTAACTGAAGTCGGCTTTCCTCCCACTAGGAATTCCACCTTAGCAGTTTTCCTGGTACAAGTGACCTCACGACCATTTGCTAATTCCACAAGCAAGTAGGTGCATCTTTTGTGGCTATTCCTAATATTTTTTCACAAACTGGTGAAATAAAGAAATGCATACTTTCACAATCAATCAAGGTTTTGAAGCCTTTACCTTGATAGTCTGATGGTGTCTGAATCACCGAAAGCTGGCGATTTGGGCCTTTCTTGTGAAGGGCGGCATGGACTGTTGCCCTCTCAAAGTCTGCTTCCATGGTCGGGTCTTCTTCTTCGCACATCTCCATGTTGGCAACACAGGCAGTTCTTCCTCTGCCCCGGGTGGCGGCTCCTTGGCCATAGGCTATTCCTTGGAATGGTCCTTAACGTTGTCCTTCGCCAAGCTTGGGACATTGCCTTTTGAAATGACCAGGCTCATTGCAATGGAAGCAATGGAGATTGCAGCCATTACCTTGGGTTGGCACAAAATTATTGACATTGTTGGTCCTAGATTTCTTCCTTTGTCCCTGGTTTTGACCTTGAACTCTCTTCGCCTGGGACCTATATACTCCTTTGTTCTGATCCTTATAAGACCAAGTCTTGTTATTTCTTGGCCTAGTCTGCACCTCCTGAATTATGGGTGCAACTCGAATGAGTGCGTCCTAAAGATCTGCTGGGCGCATTGACTCGAGGCGAGTGTTTATGGGTGGGTTTAATCCGGCACAAAACTTTGACACCTATTGTGTCATATCCATTTGTGGCGCATACTTCAAAAGAGAGACAAACTTTGAGTAGTATGCATCAAGAGATAAACCAAGCTGTTTCAGCTCATAGAACTCGTTCATCTTCTGCGTGCGGTATGCAAGTGGTAAGTATCTTCCTTGCACAACTCTTTTCAGCTTCTCCCAAGTAACAGACCCTTCCGAGATCCCTTGGTCTCTGCACCATTGCTTCCACCAAAGTCTTGTTTCGCCGATAAGCTTCAACTTGGCGAGCATAGCCTGGTTGGCGGGTGTAGTACCTGCCGCTTCAAAGTAATCCTCCATGGATTCGATCCAAATCTCGGCATCAATTTGGACAGTCCTTCCTTTGCCGTCAGATTCTGGTGGCTTGATTTTCATGAGAAGAAAGTTCTTCTCCTGAATCATGGCCGTACCTAGGGTAGGGGTCGGACTAGGAATTTATACCTGAGGTTGTGCCTGGGCATGAGATTCTTAACGTTAACAACTCGCTAAACATTTCTCACATAACATTTCATGCCCAATTCAGCTTTCAACCCAAATACCTAATCACTTAACTTTTTTATCAATACTCACAATTAAGACAATCATTGATAAAAAGAGTCTTATTTCAATCATATGGGCATAGCCCTTTCGGAGTACAATTATTCTTGGGGAGATGGAACAAGCTAATACATCAATTTGAGGAGAATAAAATTGTGTTACATTCAACTACGGGAACTGAGTAATAATATGGATTGGGGTCATGGATTTTCAGGAATCGATAGGTCATTGGAAGATTAGGGTATCATTTCCTTTGGTACCCATTCTTCTCGTAACGTCCCAACACCTTGATTCTGTTCAGCAGGGATTATTTGGGTCACTTCCTCATACACATATGTGTTCTGCTTGACCTTCCAACTTCCGACATGTAGGGTTGCGTTTGCGTGAGCCTCAACAAAGATGAACAGCTTCACAATCTTCAAGTCCTCCAACCACTTCATTCTCTTTAGGTTGGTTCGAAGGTACACAAATTGGTGGGCAGCTATATAATAAATTCTTGAATCACCCATCCATCTCCGTTGCACATACAAACGTGAAGGATTGTAGATGTGGTCTAGGATATTCATCATATCGATCCTTCGTCAATAGTCCAAGGCATGCATCCCAGTCATAAACATGACCTGGAACACCAAGAATTTGTTCCATGCTTCGTGACTCTGCAAGTCAGCATTGATAAGTAAGTAAGGAGATATTCTTAACAGCAACATTTTCTCTACTTCTCCTCATTAAGTTTTCTTCAAAACATTAGTTCCTCGTTGGTTCGCTCTGATACCAACTGTAACGTGTCCACCTGTTCGCTCGTAGGACATGTCTTAGCAGCCCCTCGGGAAGAGAGTCCAGAAAGCGCTGCCCGGCACTCCCACGGAATGTCACGGGGTTTGCGATCTAGGTCTTCCCGAGTTTGCGACGAAGCAGAAGCATTCCAACCGTTTCTACTTAGGACCGACCTGAATCAGGGTTCTCTTAGTGGTCAAATTCCTAGATTGGCAGCTAGAGTCAAACCCCAGGTGAACTATTTTACGCAGAAATGCTAGGGTCGAAGCAGATTCATGTTGTACTTGGTTCAAGGAGAATGGGAAATGAGAGGGATGCAAAGCTCGACCTCTCTGCCCATAAGGCATAGTCCCATTCCGTTCCCCTAAAACAACATAAATCGGACTCTAGTATCCTAGATTCTAGGTCATCGCTCCTTGCTATCCATTTCCTTCGAGAAAAGTTCCTGGTCAACCGGGACCACCTATCTGTAGGACTGACCCATGGCCACATCCACCGCACTTTCCTCAGGGTTGCTTTTATTATCCAATAACCTACCACATTTAGTTGGACACACATAAAATAGCTTCCTTAATTAGCCAATTAGTCACCGGTTCCTTCACATAATCTTAGCAATGACATAGAAAAATAGTGTCAAACAAGTTCCTTTTCAACAAGTTATCTTATTAATCAATCTTTGGAATAAATCATAATAATCCAGCATGTAGGCTAATCCATAATCTGCCCGAAGGCTATCCATAATCTGCCCGAAGGTAATCCATAATCCTCATGGATTAGTAATCCAAGTTTATGCTCGTAGACTAGTATGTGGGCCTCGAGATCCAATCCCAAGTCATGTCGACCTCTTATGCAGGACCCGAAAGGCAAGGGATTTACGGCCAGAGCCCCCCAGCACCCAAGCGTCCTCCTACTGCTCCAAGTAGCATCCAACAGAGAGACCTCTCGCGACGGGTTCGGTCCACATTGCCAGTGCGGCTAACAACCCCCTTGGTTAGGGTCAGGCAGACAGCCAGGGGTAACTAATGCTGCCTCTCCCTCCAGGCCTTCAACCTGAAGCATTAATTATCTTTACATCTTTAGTTCCTTGAGCAAAGCAATACAAACAGTGCTCCTAAACTGTACAAACACAATCAATCCAGTAGTCGTTTATTTGGCCAACTGCTAAGGAGTGAATCTTTCTCTCTGAATGCGTCCAGCATCCGATTCCAGGATCAATTGCAACTTGGCAAGATTCCCAACGGTTTTTTTGTTTACCGTTTTATCATTGGGTTAGGGTTTATACCTTGTTAGCCCAATTAGTAAACACCTTAGGTTCCTTAAACTAAGACAGTAAATCCTGGGCAATCCTCGTCGCCCTAACTTGATTTGTCAATTGCTCGTTACCTTAACTTGGAAACTCAGTAGCAGGATGACTACTCATCCTCTTGCAATTTAAGCTTATAATTGGAACCTGCCAACCTTGTTCCAAGGAGCGGCAACTCTACTTTGTGATTTAACACAAAACCATGCGACGTTGCAACTTGTTGCACAGGCGTCGCACCTAACTTGTGGGATCATTTCTCCCATCAACAGCGTTTCTTGGTCAAGAAATACGTTTGGTCAAGATGTAGGGGTTTGGAAGTTCTCTTGACCCAACCCAACCCTATCCTTACTAGGTCACAAGGCTTGGCCTAGGGCTTCTAAACTCAATCGGAAGTCTAGTATTAGGTCATTCAATCCTTAGTGTAAAAACCCTAGATCGTTATTGTATGGGTGTCCAATTAATCCAAACATTCCGTGAATGTGGGTAGGACCTTTGGGTTCGAAAGTCTCGACTTGGCATCCAAGTGCGATACTAGGCAGAATTTCTAATGTGCTAAACCCTACCTAGCACTTTGAAGTGTTTATCATACCAACTAGTTATGCTTTCACGAATCCCTTGAGGGTTATAACATTACAAATGATCTACCTAAAACAATCTAATTGTCTTGCGACAAGAATGATCTTTGCTTAGAAGATATGCAAATACTTTTCCTAAGGGATGCAATTAACTAAATCAAGATGCAACATTCCTTGTAAGTATGCAAATCATAGACCTTTCCTTCAATGCAACTATACGGTTTGCATTTGACCATTTCTCTTCCTTGCTAGAATCATAATGCTTGACACTTTGGGGGATAACTTGCATAAAACTACATAGATTTACATTAAGAACTTTGCCTACAACCTTTCGTTTAATGCAGTTGAAATTCAAGCTTTAATATGACATGCAACCTTTTCTAGATTCAACTTCGATAAATGAAGTTCATGCATGACGAATATCATAAGATTATTGTTGACTTAATCCATCCTACGGCACTTAATCTGTATTAAAATACAAGCATCTTCGCATGCAACATGCAAATCCATGGTTTCATTTCCATGCAATGCAACTGCTTGGACAATATCGACAACGATTATATCATTCGAATCTACAAGTAGATAATTACCTAAATTCCCTATGTGCTTTTCTTTTCTGCGGTCAATCAAATATGAATTTAAACAATTTCATCCTTTAAACCTAAGCAATATGCGCTTAGGAATTTCAACTTGGAAATGCAAGCGGCCCAAATGCACGACATGCACTAATTTTTCGTAAATCGTCCAAGGGGATAAATTCCCAAATGTATTTTATCTTAACTAAAAGATTTAGAGACTTGCGTAAATGCATTCTTCCCATGAAAAGTAATCGTGCCTAATGCATTGCTTTAATGCGGAATCATTCTTTTAAGAACCTGGGCTTGAGGGCTCGTAGGGATGTCCACGCATATGCTTGGGGAAGAACCTCCCGCGTGTGCGCGTTTTGCCATTTTCTTGGGAGCCATAGAATTGTGGTCCAGCAACTCTTCTTTGACTCTTTCGCGTATCGAATCCCCTTCTTCCCTGGGCTTTTTATTATGCGCGGGACGGCCCTTACAGAATATGATTTTAAGGAAAACCCGCAATTCATGGGGAAACAGGCTTTATGGAAGCCCAAAATTAGAAGCTTCTTATGAAACTTCTAAGCTTCTGGCAAAGCTTACGTGGAGAGAGAAGAAGGTAGTTTAGTGGGAGAAGATGCCGATGATGAAGACGGAGGCGATAATGGTGATGGTGATGGTAGAGTGGAGGCAGCAGCAGTGCTACAACATGCGGCAGCGGGTGGCGTGTGGCGGCAGGTGGCGGCGATCTTCACGGAAGGCAACAACGCTGCCCTTATTTCTCTCCCTTCATGCCTCCCCCCAAGCTTAAGGTGGAGGTTATATAGCCTTTGAAGGGGGGGGAAGCTCCACACACGTGGAGGGCTTTCATGCCTCCCCTCCCTCATGCATCCCCACACCACACTCCTCCCTCTCTCCACTTAGCTCCACTCCGTCTCCCCCGCCATGCATCAGCTGAGGGGAGGGCGTAATTAATTTAAAAAAATTCACTACTTTAATCATTTATCCATTTACCTTTTCGTAAGGGGTGTTCTTGTGCGGCCTTGTGGGTTTTAACCTTGGTCTTATTTGCACAACATGGATGGGGATTATTATCGCACGTGCGGGGTAGGCGTTTAACTACCAACATTTTACGATATGGGAGATTACTTTGGGGTGCCTTATTGCGTGGGGTGTGTAGAGGTTAAAATTCATTAATATTTCTTGCGAAAATATTACATCTCATCACAGGGTAGGGAGATGGGTGCACAATGGCTAAACTTTCTGATGCCTCTACGCTCAAATCGAGAGAGATCTCCTCATGCTCCCTCTCAAAATACTATAGATGTGGCCAAGAGGGTGTATTGATGTCTTTGTCACTGTCCTTTTGCACCTTAGTGCACAAAACATATATGGCAAAGGCTACATCACGCTCAATAAGATCCATCATGGCATGGTCCTGGGATGAGGTGGACACTACTCCAGTACGAAGATGTTGTTCCACATGCACAAGGGCTCAATTTATCACATTTTCATGTCTTGATCCGGTACATAGACTATACAAGAAATCTATGGGAACCCACCTGAGAGTAAAGTCTAAAATAGAGCAAGTGAGAGAATTCACTACATCACAAAATGATGCCATTATACTAGAGCTAAGCTCTCTAGAATCAAGGTTATGCAAAACCTAGGGCATACCCAATCTCCTATGTGTGCATAGTGTGTGGAGCTAATCCATGCGACGAAGGTGAGAGCAGTAGCCGTGGCACACAAAGAGAGAGAGAGAAGGAGAGCACAAGTATAGGGAAGTAGAGAATGAAACGGAATGACTTTGGGGTTATAGCTTTTATGTATCTAGGGTTTTAAATAAAGTTTCTTATAAATTTTTAACCCTAAAGTTTCAAATTAAAACTCTTACCTTAGTTTCTTTTTTTCAATACTCGTTAAAAGTACTCATACAAAAGACGCTTCATTCTACATTATTATATCCTTGAATATTATTGGATTGGTGAGTATATTGAAGTCCAACTAGAGAAAATATATATAATTAAAAAAATGAAATCTAAAGACCCTCAAAATCCCTTTGGATCCAATTTAATATTTAAATTTAAGAAATGAGTAGAAGAGATGAGCTATAATATATAATTATGCAAATACAATATTCCATAGATTATAGAACTCCAACCTACAATTTAATTATGATTTTAACCAACACGATTGACTAATTACATTATGTATTATCACATTCTTGGATCATAGTAAACTAAGATTATCAAAATTGAAAGTACTCAGAAGTTTAAAAAAGGTTTGTATTCGCTCTTTATAAATTTTTTTTACAAGGATTCCACCATCTCAAGAATATGTGGAGAAGCACATTGTTTACATGTCATGGATTGCTCATTATGAGTCCTAACTTTTCTATTATCTAACTTGAAAAAGAAAATGCAGAGGGGCTCATTCGACATTAATTGGATTTCTTGTCTCTAAAAAGAAATGGGCCAATGACTCTCTGTGCTAACTATAAAAGGACTATGATCATTCCACAAGATAACCACATCAATGAGAGTTGTATGTGTCTCATCTCGGGTATCTTGATCCAAGCTTATCCACTCCCCTCACAAAATTCTTCATCTTCTATATCAAAAGAAAATGCACAGAGTTTGTTCAGTGATGAAATACCTATAGTAAAAACAAAAATAATGGTAAGTAAATGCGGCAAACACAACAATTCATCTAAGCAAAACTTAGGACAATTAAATCAAGACATGTAAAGTAGTAAAAAAGTTTTACTTGAATGTAAGATCAATTTGGTTAACCCTGCACTCAATCATCTTATCAAAATGTGTTATTTTGACTTGCCAAGACTCACCAAATTGCTGACTCATCCATTCCTCGAATGGACACTTGCATTGACAAGTAATCTTTGTTTTCTTCAAAACATCATATGAACAAACAAATGTGCAAACAACGAGAACGGAATAAACTAACTAAGATGCACATCTTTGGAGCCTGTGGTGGGTTTCATAGCACTATTGATGTCAGATTCTATCTTGGACTTACATGCTCCTAACAACTCCAAACTACCAATCAACCATTCACCACTAGATAGTAGCGGCAATGGGACATGCTGCAATCTCTAACTTTCTACTACATACAATGAATTATAAATAAAGATATTTTGAGTTGCAATTTGACTTGTACAGTTATTATCATAGATCAAAGAACCTATGTCTCCATGCCAAACATATATATTGCCACTCAAACATTCCACAATCTTCCATTCATGCAAAGTCGATGGATATAGAGCTATCAATAAAATAAGATTGAATTAGAACATTGCAAAGATCTTTAAAAACAACTCTGATGCAAAAGAATCAACAATGGTAAAATATAAAAACTTACTATTTTGTTTCTAATTTGCAATGTAGTTCTCGTCGTGTATAGGAATTTCTTTGTGTGCATAAACATGTTGGATCAACACTTATGTTACTATATTTGTTCCATTACACACTTTTTTAAACTCTAAAATTCTACATTTCCAACATTTGCTGGGGTTTGCAACATCCTTACGCTTGACCTTGAAACTCCCTTGAGTACTTGGGTGCATTAAAATCCAATCCAACTTATAGTACTTATCACAAATCTAATTACTGCCACTATCTTTCCTATTGAAGACCTCCACTACAAGTATGCTATTGATTTTTTTCCTCTGTGAAGATATCTATAATAACCAAATAGAAAAGTTACCTACCAGCATGTGTATGATTTGTAAATGTTCTCTCCAAATGAAATGAAATTTAAATGGAGAAATTAAAAAAAAAACATCGTACCTGTAATTCTTTTCACAAACAAGCCCAGAGATGTTGAATAAAAAGTTGACTTATAACAAGACCATTGTTCCTTCACTGTCAAATTCCTAGAGTACAAAAAACAAAAGAAATCTCAGGTTAAAGCATACATATAACTTACATAGGCTTTGTCCGAATGAGTTGAAATTTAACCATGGAGCAACAGAAAAGAATGACAATATACCTTTGGCTCTCTTTGCAAAGAAACCCAAAGATGTTAAAGAAGTTGAGTTTTTTAAAAATCATTTTTTTGACCCTCACATATTCTTGGAGTACAAAAACTAAGGAAAGCTCAGTATGCATATAACTTGCATACATTTTGTCCAAACGAGATAAAATTTAACTATGGAACAACAAAAAAACAAGACAGCATACTATAAATTTGTTTACAGAGAAACCCTAGGATGTTGAAGAAGAAGTTGAGTGTTCAAAAGATCATTGTTCTTGACTATAAGAGACCAAAACAAAAGAAATTACATGTCAGAGAATGCACATAACTTGCACAGGTTTTGTTCAAACCAGATAAAACTTTACCATAGAACATCCATGGAAGAGAACAATATACCTATAAAGTTTTGTGAATAAAATGTTATGGCTTTGGTAGAACAATCTTTGCTCTCATAAAACATGTAAAACTCACTTTGTGTTTGTGTAGAGGAAATGAAATTTCATAGGGTACAAATAGGGCAAGCAACAATGTGGCTGTAAAATTTTGTCAAAAAAGAAGAAGCAAGGAAAGAGATATGATAAATTTGACTTCTGCCTAAGAAAGAGAGGAAAACTGAAAAGGGGAGAAATGAAAAGACAAACATTAAAAAATAAGAATATGAACATTTGAGTCATAAAGTTTCAGGAAGTGATAGCATTGTATTCCCCACATTTCCCCTTATTTTATTGTTGAGGGAAGATTTGAACCAAGATATGGCTAGAAGATTCATGTTACATGAATCTGGAATCCCTGCTCTGTACTGGTCAGTCATATATTTATTTATTCACTCCTTAAGGAAAAAAAAAGAGAGTCCATATTTCTCTTAATGTTGGATCCCAAGCATATTTCCAAGAATGTTGGTAGCTTATTATAGGACCACATCATAGGAAAGAGAGACACTACAGGGGCACAAATGGATTTGAAGGGCGTAGGCAAGATGGAGGTGCTTTGAGCATTGATGGTTGCTTGCAACTACCTCATGCTCCTTGGGTCATATCTACTAAAAAAGAGCACATTGTGAAGTAAATGATCATGTCTAACCTCACCCTAATAGGGGATGATGTGTTCCCTCCACGTCTACTTTCTCTAAAGACAACTAGCTATCAGGGCCACAATCCCATGATTGGCATAAGATATGTCAGGTTTTTCTTGAACTTAGTTGCAAGTAGCCTATATATTTTGCTATTTATTGTCTAGTTGATATTCGTAATGATTCTTGTGATATTTTTTACTACCAATCGCAATTGCGGGATACCTCACTCCAAAAATACGCGTAGCAATTTATAGGTTGTCGAATTTAGTGCAATAATGGATCTCATAGAAGGAGATTAAGACATCCTCTATTGAATTTGCAAGGTAGGGAGTGGTGGAGACAGTCAGTCTCTTTGAGAAGTACCTACCCACCACTAGCATGCTCATGATACAAACTCACCTCCTGGTGCATCTCCTAGATGAAGTGGAGATTATGAGACTTGTCCATATGCAATGGATATTCTTCTTGGAGCACTTCATGAAAACCATGAAAGGCTTTGTGTGACAATGAGCTTAGTTACTAGAAGGTAGTATGGCTGAAGGTTGGCTGGTGTGAGAATGTTAGTGCATATTTCACAGTGACTATGAATAATGGATTCAGACAACAGTATGAAATTATTGAAGGATGATGATAGACTGATTGGAGATGTGGTGGTTGGAAATGGGGTAGAAAAAAGGACGGATGCTTTAATGGAGGAGAAAGTAAATTGTTTTTTTATGTTGCATCATGTATCCATGGATAAATGGCTCACTAAATGCGAGTAGGCCAAGAAAGATTAGGAAGAAGCACGATCAAAATTTCGACATAGTATACACCATCCATTGATTTGATATCCTGAGGGCATGGAGGAGATGTCACAGTTTATGTCTATGCGGTGGTTACATGGAGCTTTGATCACAACTTCTTGTAAAGGGGTAGAGATATCTACTGAGGAGTGTGGATTCTCGAGGGGATGTAGTCCGAAGGTGACTGCATTTTTATAAGCTATCATATCTAGATTTTATATGCGACAACTAATCTAAACATTTCACTGTATAGTACAAAATCTATAAGATAGTGTGGTCGCGCAAGCGACGTTTTCACATTGAGTGCATCGACAATATGCACTTCATAATGGATTGTGGTGTCATAGCAAAGTTCAAGCAAGAGAGCCGATGGCAAGCTACAGATCCAAACACCATTATTGATGAGATGGAGTATTTTGGAAACTTTCAAAGTGTTATCTAAGTGGATTACCATAGCTTCTCCATGATCATATTCAATGTATAGTGATTCAAAGTGGTATTGGAAGGAGCTAGGGCAACTGTTCGACGAGGTCCATCTGGATTACTTGAAATAGATTCTGAGAAAAGATGGACGGATCTACATGACATGTTTGTTCTAGTAGCCCATTGTGAACAAGTGCAATACCTATTTTTTAAAATTTTTTCCACGATAAGAGACAGTCATAAATGCTGATTCACTCTTATATGTAATATTGAACATGTAATCTTCTATCCAAATCCTCGACAACCTCGATGGTGGTATGTTGTGTCATCAGCTCCTCAGAGTACAAGAGTGTATGATGAAAGAATGTTCCCACTGTAGATGAGGAGAGTATACAAGTGGAGGGCAAGCGAAGGGATCGATATTGCGGAGGGTGGAGGCCAAAGAGGGCTTAAAGCGTATAGAGGAGGTAAACATGGATAACGATGATGAAGAGACAAGAGGCTAGAAATTCTTTGAGAATGAAGTTGACTCCTCCTTTTGTGGTGACCTATCTATAGATCTTCAAGTGTATGAAAATTTGTGCTAGGAGATTGACATGGAGCCATAGACTGGGTTATATTTGCATCCACCTACTCAATTCATTGATGATTTGCTTTTGAGGGTACTTTAGAATATTCATTTCAATTAGTATCATTTTTTTCAGAGTTATATTTTCGTGCTTGACCTTAATCTTTATATTGATTATATTAACATCATTTTCTATTTGTGCATGTTACGTTTGACGATACTTGGAGAGCAGGATGAGTCGAGGGATGCGAGATGAGGAGTTGCAAGAGATATTTACATATATGTCTTTGGATCATATGGCTTGATTTAGAGATATGGAAGACTAGAGCCCTCTTGGATACCATCGGGCCATTATGCGAGATGTACTTCGGCATGCTTTGATGCTTCAATAGACAAGGTCGACGGTCTAGACTCGGCCTGGATGGAGGGAGTGTTTCTAGGGGATGCTACACAGTTTTGGATATTGTGAGCCCGTGGTTAGTTCCAAATAGGGGTGATACTTCTTGCTCTCATACAAGTTCTAGAGAGTGTGGCTCAGACGGATGTTGTGAAGGCACCAATGCACTGTCTCCATCTTGTTCTTCTGGTGGATACTTGTCACCTCTAGGATTTGTCACACCTGTAGGAACATCTACTCTAGTGACTCTAGCTTTTGCTTAGTCATCCGTAAAGGTGGCACCCCTATGGGTGCTACTCCAAGAGATACTACCCTCGTGGATATGCTAGATATACATGGTCTCCTAGTTATGCCCAGGTGTGCTATTGTAGGTGGAAGGGGACACACCTTAGACATATTCCAGAGGGGTATGGATACCTTGTCGATGTCAGGACAAGTGTTGTGATCATGAAAGATGAGAGGAGGAGGGTGATGTCTCGCATGAGAGAGTTGTGTTAACAAGTTTTTAGGCACAACATCTTGCACCATTGGAAGAATATACCCGATGGATCAAGGACTATATCTCGGGGAAGTCACTATATGTATATCCTCTATATCATGTGGATTTAAGGCCTATTTATAAATATCCTTATCTGTGAATTTTTCATGGATAAAACATAACCCTTTTATATTCAATGTGTAAATAACCCCTTTATGTTACACCCTTCTGTAAGTTAAAAATATCTAAAAAATGTATTTTAAAAATACCTTATTTTGAACCCACATGATGCACACATATATTCATGAGTAACTTACCCAAGGACTATATAATGACATCCTTTCACGAGGAGTTTCCGGTACCTACCGTAGTAGAGGAGTCTTCCATTTGGTGGATAATGGAGTTTATGCGTGCATACATGTCACATAGACGATTAGACACATGCAAGGTACTCAAGAGTAGTGCCTTAAAGCCTAAGTAGCTAGATGCATATGATTGGTGGAGACTCATGGATTAGGCTACAAATTCTCCAGGATGATGGTGACAATAGCATGGGAGGCAGTGAGGGCACGATTCGAGGTAGGGGCCATGCATCATCATCTGGGGAGTGGTAGCCACAACACTAATCTGGAGAACTTTCACTACAAGAGAAAGGCCCTATAGACACTCTAGTATAAAAAACGCATCTATATATCCATGCTGATAAACACGCTTATAGATGCGAAAATAAACGCACATATTTTTCATTTCTCATAAAGTCCCTGAATATGACCAAACCTCTTAACATCTAGTATTTGTTTGAATAGGGCATGATTGGATGTATATACGACATAATTACACCTGGATCATACGCTAGGACATGATATACATGTATAGGATCATACGGATATGATATACATGTATATACGACATGATATACATGTATAGGGCATATACATGCATAGGACATGATATACATGACCAACTTTACTTCTTTCTGAGTATTACAAATATACATCCAATCATTCAAAGCTAATTACATATATGTGATTTCATGCCCTATATACATCCAATCATGTCCTATACAAATGTGATTGGATGTATATATAGATCAAAGGTTGACTTGTGCATTTGCAATATATATATATATATATATATATATATAAACACAATATTAGTGAGCTTGGGAATCTCCCAATTCCCATTTTTTGAATACTAAAATGTGGCACCCGGATAACATACCCATAAGTTTCTCAAAACCATATAATGTGACCTATCATTGGAAATCGCTTGAAAAATGCAATCTATTGAGCTATAGAGCACTCGATTTGGAGTTATATTGTTCAAGTTATGACAAATCCAAAGATTTGACCATGTGTTCCAAACTTATGGAAAATTTCCATATTCCCAAATATGATGTTTATATATATATATATATATATATATATATATATATATATATATATATATATATATATATAGAGAGAGAGAGAGAGAGAGAGAGAGAACTGATCAATACACTCACATATCTCATTTGTTGTGCACTTAACCTAGCCATGCATGCCAATTCATAGCATGAGTAGATTGATGTAAATCAATTGGCTTGTGCATATGCAAGCTATTCCAATCATGTCAAGGTGCACTTATAGCTCACATATAATTTTAGATAAGATGGACCACATGTAACCAATGTGCACATGTCCTCTTTTCATCATGTTTAGCCAGTGTGTCCACTTGTTGGTGACTAATACCAACAAGCCAACTACAAATCTCTTATCTATGAAATGTATAAGTAAATTAACTTGGTTAATTTGATGAGGCCAAGTTTTCCTTCCATGGACAGTGTGGTTGGCTATATTCTACTTCAAGGTTATAGGAACTTGCAGAAGTCAATGGAGCATCCTAAAAATGACGATACTTTAATTACTATATCAAGTCACTTCATGTACATATCTTTGATTGATTGATGGATAATATGCATTTCTCTAGTATCTCTTTCGTGTACACCTTCATTGCATTATCTCTCTCTAGCTAAAAACCATTCTTGCTTTATCCACCTATTGATACTTGCATGCAATTGTAAGTGGGATGGTCTAGTAAGTCACTACATATGTGCCAATTGACTTGCCAATGTGTTATCTCTTATCCTCAAGCTTTGTTATATATGTCACCACATAGGTCAATTGATTCCCTAAATGCATGCATTGATTCCTTAAATTGTTCCTGTGCGTCTGTAAGCGCTTGTAATAGGAATTATCTGCGCATATACATGCGCAATTACACGCGCTTACAGACGCGCCACGCAAGTATAGAAAAATTTTAAAAAAGTTGTGGCTTTCTTTTTAAACCTGTGCTTTCCTGCCTTTTTTGTGCGTTTTCTGCAGTTTGAGCTCGACATCACTACTCGTGTCTATCTATCACTTCATGAAGACAATGAGACAAGGAAATAAGAGTAAAAAGAGGACAGGAGGAAAGAAGAGCCAAAGAGTAAAGAATAAAAGCCAAACAGCAAGGAAGAGAACAAGATTCAAGCAACTTACAAAGGGAAGGGAGAAGGAGGACAAGGAGCTTGCAACCTAGCCGCCACCCGTTGGAACAAGCAAAGAAGGTGAGTTCTTCTTCTCTCTCTCAATCTTGTTTGCTTTCTCTGTTTGTTTGTCTCTCTCTTCTCTCTCTTCACATGCTGGATCTTGTCATCTATGGAGGTTTTTAGCTTTGTTTTTTAAGCAAGTTTGAAAAGAAATGGTGCGACTGTGTGCATCTGTCAGCGCGTCCAGATGACAGTGTAGATGCAGGTATAGACGCGGAAATAGACGCGCTGACAGACGTCCATAGAGACGCACTGACAGACACTCACAGAGATGCAGGTATAGACGTGCACAGAGATGCAGGTATAGACGCTGCATGTAATATGTTTTATCTGCACAGGGTAATATGATTTTTCTTGTGCAGATGTGGAATCCTAGATCCTCTAGCACCCCATTCAACAAGGAGAAATTCATTGGGGGAGATGACCAATTATCTTGGTCACCCTCCCACTGTAGAGGAGGTTTTCAGTGTGATGTCTGGGACACCTATCACATCTTTGCCTACACAGGGATCAGCTGAAGTACATGGATCGGCCGAAGCACGTGCATCTGCAAAAGCACGTGTATCGAGTGAGGTAGAGGGTAGTGCATGTCGAGGAGGAGGGAGAGTGGTGCAGGAGGACGAGGAGGTCGAGGGCTTTGTGGGGGTTGCCTAGGTGGTGGCTCTCGATCACCCTCACCAGAAAATGAGAGAGGTGAGAGTCCACAAATGTACTACTCTATCACTGATGTTGGTGGTATCTTGCATGACTTTGAGGGGAGGGAAGTGATAGCCTACTTGAGGATTGTCGTGCATGCCACATACAAAGATTGCATGATTCCCTTCAAGCACCAAAAAAATGGTTTGTGGCAAGAGGTGCTACGGGCAGTACATAAAAGGTACCCTTATCCCGAGAATTCACGATTCTCAGATGATTGGGGATGGTCAAAGGTGATAGACACGCTTCATAACAAGAGGTCTCACCTTATGACGTGCGGCAAGGAGTCATTGCGGAGACAAGAGCAGGGGTGCCCTGGATATGGCCAACCACCCAATTGCCACTGCAAGGATTGGAAAGAGGCCAAGAAGAGAGCAGCGGAGAAATGATAAGTCGCCAGCATGCAGAGGTGCGACGTATCCAGATGGCAACCATGGGATCGTCGCATTATGGATCGGGTGGCAGGAAGTCATGGGAGGCTGAGTTTGTAAGTATTATTTGATTTCTTTTTTAAAATTAAATTTTGTAATTTGTTTCACTTCATTATGTAGTGTGTTTGAATACGTTGTATGTTCAAATTGTTTTGTAGTATCATATCGTTGGTAGGATGCCTACTCCTAGAGAGGTAGGCTACCATCAAGGTCATAACCGGGCATCCACTTGGCACCATTTCTACGAGGAGGGACTCATCACGGAGGAGCAATATAATCATGCCATGAGGATTCCACCACCAGGAGAGGTATGTTTTATTTTTTACATGAAAAGTATAGATAACTCTAATTTATTGTTTGTAATGGTATTTATATACCTTAATCCTTTGTGTAGGAAAACCCTGATGCAGTTGAGGATAGCAAAGGGGGGACTAACAGTAGCGGTGGTGGCAACGGCAGCGGCACAGGCAGCGGTGGTGGTAGCGATGATGATGCCTCTTCTGAGGAGATATAGAGGAGCCCCATGCATGCATACCTCCCCTTGGCTTGTAATTTTCATTTTTGATATGTATTACTTTCAGCTACTAGTGCTTGCAACCATGATGTCACAAGCACTAGAACTCATAATATAAAAACGTTTCATCTATATATATGAAATTTCGTGTGCTACATACATTGTTTTGTTTTCAATATCCAATCTTTGAAATAATCTTTCTATATTTTCCCTAAGCATACAATTTGATGTTGATGGGGGGAAAAAAAACCACGCTCTCTGGTTTTTTTTCATACCTCTGTTTTGCGCGTCTATCAGCGCGTCTAAATTGTAGGATAAATGCGCGTCTATTCTCGTCAAAAACTTGCAGAGTAAATGCGGTTTTAGATGCGTAGATACATGCGTGTATAGACGCACAATATGAATATGTTCACTTTTTTATAAATATGATTATATATTTACGTAGCGCGTCAATACGCGCATCTATATGCGCGTCTAAGTGTGCATGTAACTTTGATCAAAACGCACTTTTAGACGCGATTTTGTAGAGGCAGAAATAGACACGTTAATAAACGCGCCCACATTTTTTTTCACAATTCAAATATTGCGTCTACAAGCGCGTCTATGGAGCCTTTTTGTTGTAGTGTTTGTAAGTTTTTTTTTGTTCTTCTTGCTTTCTTATTCGCAATATCACTCGTAATTGTGTTTCTAACAAATGTGTTATGTTCTCTTTACAACACTCCATTAGAAACCACGATCCCACATGTTTGGAGACTCGATATACAAAGAGACATGGTCTCATTGCACTCATCGATAGATTGTACATGCGCAGCAATCCAATAAGTTAATCATCTTTCTTGCCTGTAGTCACTATTTTTTTAAACGCATTATGTATGGTGAACGAATGTGTCAATGTTCATTTTGTAGAGTCTGTTTGATGTTCCTTTATGTTGAGACAAGCTTTGTGATGGCGAGGATTTGTAGCTCATGCTTGGATTCATGGAGCGCATACCCTTTTCTTTTTTGGGCTTGTGATCTATGCAAGTATCTTCCATATACTATTCCTTAGATGTACTAATTATCCTTTGTATAAAATTGCATCTTGTGATAATTACATATAGAATTTCATGTTTGTTTTCACTCTCCTCTCTCTCCATGGTTCTATGTAATGTCATGATTTTTCATCACTAGTCTTGTACTTATTCTATGAATTATCAGTCTTCTGGATTCAAGTAGTTTTTGCACTCATTTTGACAACCATTGCATACCCAACATGTAATTGCTTTGCAGAATATTATATAGCACATAGTGTTATATGCAAGATACCATGTCACAAATTTTTTTCCTCTATATTTTTCGTTTTTAGCACCGCTAATTTCTTTGCATGCATTGCTATTGCCATTGCTATGCACGTCACAAACTGTCCCTATTTGCATCACATTTGTGATGCAAACAGTGATGGTTTCTACAATGATTTTGTAGAGATGTTTATATCAATGCTTTTAGAAATGACGGGGGTAATTTTTTTAATGACTGTTTGCATCACTTTGAACGTCAGTGTGAGGCCTATGTCTTGTAGTGGTTTAAGGGGAGTTCATATGCGATTTTACATACATGTCCATTTTGACCCTTCCCTTCAGCTTGACATGCACCATGCTACATGTGTATTCATTACATACGTGTTTTTCCACTTTTCTTTATTACACACATGGATTTATTTTCTAAGAGATTTAACCAATGTGGTAATCTTAGCATTCTCCAACGTGATGAAGCGATTAAAGATGCATCTATAAAACCAATTGAACATGTCTACAAGGTATCTTTTCTTGGTGCAACTAGCTCCATGACAAGTGTTCTTGAAATATGCACTACGATCCTAGTGATGAGACTTTTCCATACCTTGGATACTCCGTATTTTCAAAGACCCATATTTATCCAACAAATATGACCCATCAGCATATACTATGTGCTACAAAGGTATGGAGCATTGACATTATATTTGGAATGTCAACATATCCAAATATTAAAGAACATGGAAGTAGTAGAGTTGAAGGTATACCATGTAGTGGGGGTGATGTTGGTTTCTTCCCATGCATTGACAAACTAGCTTTGTAAAATCATTGACCACTGTATAAAAGTCAACTTGAATGAAACAATCTATTCATGAATTAGCACTATATATGCTAGCTTATCAAAAGAATGCCAAACAAGCAGTCTTAAGACAAGGGTCTCTTTCCAAATCTATACTACATTTGTATAAATCTTTTCATAGATCCTACTTTAATTTTCATGGCTTGCTAGTCACATTGCTCAGGAATCCCTTCACCTTTTTTCCACTCATGATATTTTCTATGCTATAGCATAAGTTAGGTCTGATGTTTTCTAGTTTTTTTTAATCTTGCCTTGCCTCCATGTACACCTAATGAATTTAATAGCTCCTCGACTTTCTCAATAGTTGGTTTATGTCTAGAGGGAGACTTCATTGTGTATACATAATTGATATTTAACTTCAATAACTTATCAAATATGCGCATGAGACAAAAAAAGTGCAAAAATGGATATTCTTATTGTTAATTGAAAATATGGATTTCCAAAATTTTTCAAGATATGACCTATTTGGTGCTGCATTTCTATTGTAGGCGACTGCTCCTCCAAGGTTGAAACAAAACCTAGTAATCATACTTGGTCGAAACTTAAGAGAAACAAGTGTATTATGTTGAATCCATAATGTTAGACTAGGACAAGTCATTACTTTTTTAGTATTGCACTTTGTAGAAAAGATCATGATGCAACTTAACCAGGTCAACAAAAATATTGTTGAAGTTATCATAGTCATAAGAAATCTTTCCAGCTTTAGTTCCCTCCACTTTCTTTTTGTTAGCGATAAAAAAAAATTCTCCTATTGAGTTAGCAATGGATATATTGTGCTCATCTTATAGCTCTCAGCTAAAATGGGCAAGGAAAAAGCATGTGCTTTATCTTGCTACAAGCCAATGCAATTGCTATCATACCGTATATGACCTCATAGCCTTGTCAAATAACCTTGGCTATATCACATGCAATTTGAACTTCTTCTACATATAAACTATTAAGAATATCCATAAGAACCTCATTCAAAGTAGCAAGTTGAAGCACTCAATATCGAGGGCCTCTCAAAATTCCAATCAAATGCTTGTGTGTTAAGGATCCCTTTAAAAATGCCATTCTCTGACCCTCACCTTGGCCTCTTGCATAAATAAAAAAGTTCTTGAATAAAATAAATATTTTAAAGAAATAAAGTAGATTTATATTTTCTTTGAATAGAAAATGACAAACCTTAATGCTTATGCATGTCTTTTCCATGCTCCATCATTCAAAAATATGATAGAATTGGAAATAATCAACATTTTCTTTCCTTATAACCCATGGAAGCTTCCTTGCACCTTTGTGACTTTGCTCTTGCAATGTTTTTATCCTTCTCCATTTGCTCCAAAAGTGACTTTAAGGAAGTATTCTCCTCCTCTAATGTTTAATTTATTGGCATGTCCTTTGCCATGTGTTGCCCGTTGTCTTTATACTACTTTAATTTTTCTTTAAGCTTTTGCACTTTGATTATTGATCTTATAGGGTTTTTTACAATATAACATTGATTGTAACAAAGATTGATAAGTGCTATATAACATTGATTGATAATATTGATGCATATGAATATTTTCATCTAAGCATTTGTAATAACCTAATACACCATTTTCACCATCCCCAACAAAAGTGAGCTATGAAGAAGTGGAATTGAAAGGTGGATTTAGCCTAGTGCTAGGATAATTAAGATACAAGAAACCATCCACTCAAGTATCAATATTTTTCTCTCTCTAAATGATATTGGGAAGCACTTGCTGCATCTAAGCCACTCTTGATAAGGGGACTTCGCAATAGCATAATCTTCATCCATACAAGCATGCAAATCCACCTTCCCCTTATGATTGCTTATGTCCCTAAGTGGTTCCATTAGAGAAAGAGAAAAAATAGAGTAGACTAAGTTTTGATTATATAATATTGATTTGGAAGGGCTAGAGAGAGAAAGGGAGTATGAAAAATGCAATGATGTATGTATAATATAGCTAGGTACCACTAAAGATGGAAAATACCATGTTTTGAGAAGAAAGGAAAAAAGTCAATTTTTGGGGTCAAAATTAGTCTGACCTACTAATGTGGCAATTAGGATTAGTGGAAAATAAAGTAAGTATGTAACTGCCTCTGTAGCCTCTACAAGGTTTCAAGCATCACATGTGTGGGTATTTAAAAAATGAGCTCATTTGGAGGGCCTTCAATGTAAATTAAAAGTGTATAGAAAATTAGTACTTCAACTTACAATGATAATTGGGTATTTTTTGAGAAAAAAATATTTTTTGTAAAAAAATTTAAGAAGTTAATCTTTGGGACAAAAATAAATTCAAGTTATTGATGTGGCACTTTTGCAAGAGTAGTGGTCTCTTCTTGGAGGATGTACCAATTTAGAGGATTTATAATGCAAAAAATGAATATTTTAACTTTCAATGTCATTGGGTATCTTTTTTAAAAAATTAATCCAAATTTTGTTAAAATTTTCAAAAATTTATTTTAAAGGATTAAAAAAATCGAAGTACTAATGTGGCACTTTTGGAAGAGTGTTGATCCCAAGTTAGAGGATGAGAAGAGCTAGTTGCCAAGATGAAAAGAAAGGAAGACCCCCCTCCTTTCTAGGTAGGATCCACCACAAAAAGTGGGTGGACATATCTTTCTTACCCGTAGTTATTAAATTTAATTAAAATGCATTATTGTATGGTGAACTGATGTGTAGTTGTTTCTTTTTTTACAAAGTTTGTTCGATGCTCCTTTGCGGTGGGACGAGGTTTCGGATGGCAAGGATCTATAGCTCACCCTTGGATCCATGAAGCTCACATACTCTTCTTTTTTGGTCATGTAATTTGTGTAGGCATTTTCTATGTAGTAGTATTATCTTGCCATGATTGTACTGTCACTTTCATTACACGATCATGTATTTATTTCATGTATCAGTGTTATGATTCAAGTACACTTTGTCTTCATTTACACGAGCATTGTACACATTACTGAAACTCTTTTGTATGGCCCAAATAAATCACATAGTGCTATTTGTGGTAGGGCAACTTGCTCTGGTAGGGCTTGCAATGGTTGAGGCTGCAAGTTTGGCACTAGCACAAGTTTTGTTTCTTCTTGGTTTGCTTTTGTCTGTATTTCGACAAGAAAAGTTGATATTGTTAGTTTTTTTTAAATGTTTGAGAAGAATTTGTGTTTGAGAAATTGTCTATTATGTAGATTATGTTGCTGAATGGATTGGAGTTGAAACCATGTTTCTAGGTGTAGAGCTCTCTGCTCAATAGGTATGTGACCTTCTCAATCGTTATTTTAGGATTGTCATGACTATGACTGTATTGGTTCTTTTTTATGTAATCTTCTGGTATGTCCTTGCCTTCTTTTTTCGTGACTTCTACCTACTAGTTGAGAGAGATGTTAAATCTATAGTGCAACAACTCAATTGGGTATGTTCCAATGATGTTTGTTCTTGTGTCTAAAAGTGCTTGGGTTGTGCTTATTTATAATGGATTGTCAACTGAGTTCTCGTACTCAAGTTTGAGTCTGTTGAGTATGTCTTTGAGGAGTCCTACATGTTAAGTGTATATGAGTTCGTGTTGTTGTATCAAGTAAAAATGAAGGTTTTGAAGTTTGTAGGAGGTTGTGTATTAGTTGTGATCTTGTCACCTGATGCAAGACGTGATTCATTGTTGAGAATTTGAGTGGATGTTGCCATTAGTTTTTGGAGGTCATTGTACATTGCAAAGGCCTTGGTGTATCTTGATGGCTTTTGTCAGTGACCTTTGCCATTCTCTTCTAGTCTATCGTTATCTACTTACGATTCTGTGCATTTGCAGGATGGTTCTCAATTTGGAGCTGGGTGTTCCTGTGATTTTAAATGTATAGCTCGAACTTTTGCATGCATAGGTCAAGTAATATATTTGTATTTTTATACATAATAGGTGTATTTTTATGTATAACTGAAACTTTTGCATGCATAGGTCAATGTGATTAGGTCAAGTGATATATTTGTATTTTTATACATAATAGGTATCATTTGGATTGTGTGTACCTTATTGGAAGTCATCTTTTCCTTGATGGGCAACGTGTATCTATAAAGGAAAAAATAAGAAAAGCACATTAGTACGTTAATAAATCTATTAGTATGAGAAGAAAATTAGGAAAAAACATTATTATATTAATAAATAATATTTGAAAGAAGGTTTATGCTTTATCACTTGCTACAAGAAACATATGAGATTGTTGTGTGATGGAGTGTGTTGTCTCTAATCTTTGTTTATTTTTTGTTGAGCTATGTTGTCTCTCTACTTGGGTCATGGTGTCAGGAAAAGTTTTGGAGCAAAGGAAAATGGATCTGGAAGGCCAAAGATATGCAAATTTCTTCTTTCAATTTATGGGGAAGAGCATTACATAGACTATTCTAGGCATAAATATACTTCTTATGTGTAGAAGTGCTTTTTGGTTGACTATGGCTCCTTGTGATTTGTGATCAGTGATCAAGTATGCAAATGGCAATGAGAACATGGATTTATGGTACCACTTACTATTCAGTGCCTTAAATTGGTGATTGTTGTGTCGCACGGTGAGCTATTGGTTTGTTGGTTGGATCGTGACTTGGATTCCCGATATCATTTTGTTGTTTGATGTGTCGATACAGTTGATCTTACATATCATATTGTTTACTACACCCATGGTGAGGTTAATGTTCTCAGTTACCATCGGAGACACCAAATGTTATCTTCTCTATCTCATGGAAGCTCTTGCCATGTCATCAGATTTGCAATGCAGGCTCGTCATTTGCACTCATATGAACTTTAATGGTGTGGATCTATTTGGCTATGTAGTATTTGTGTAGTTCTTGCCATGCCATCAAGTCTGCAATGCAGACTTGTCATTTGCATTCATCTAAACGTTGATGGTGTGGATCTGTTTGGCTATGTAATATTTGTGTAGAATCTTCTTATTGTAGATGTGAACATCTTCCTTGTGTGTGCATATGATTGTTGTTTTTTGATTGACAAAATGTAGGACGTTCTTCTCGTCAATCATGCATTGATATAAGCATTCATGTATCTCTCACTTTGTCGAACAACGATGCATAATCACTTGTAGAAGCTATAGGAATGGCAGGTTGCATGCATGTTGAACTAAGGTTTGGAGAGTGTGTTGATTTCCATGTGCCCAATATGATGAGGAGGTGATGTGACATTGTTTGCAAAACTCATTTTGATGGCTACTGCACATAGGCAGTAACTGTGCAAGATAGCCAAATAGTATCACGAGCTTCTTGTTGAATGACTACGCAATGAGCCTTGGCAGATGCTCACTATTTGGCACACTATTATATCAAGCATTGTCCTTCTTAACATGAACATCTCATCGATGATGATTGTGTCATCTTCTCTTATTGCAATGTAGCATTCATTCGTCTCTTGCAACTGTACTGGATATTGTTGTGCATGTATTGGTATCTTGAACTAATAGTGGACCATGGTGGATAGGCTGCATTGTCTAGTTGTAGCTACTCTTGTGCTTGCTATCAGTAGTACACTCTTATTCTTGGCAATGAGGTTGTAGATCTAGTAATGTATCAATAAGCTCTTTCCACTAGTGTGCCTTTGACAATGTGTAGGCCGTATGTCACATTGATGAAGTGGTTGTAGATAACTTGTTATTATATTATTAAAGTACTATCAAGAATTGCTCAAAAATCTTTTGTGAGCTATACTATCTTTATCTGTATATATGCAAATGTACTTTTGCAGTCTAAAATTGTTGGAGATACTGTGAATGTTACTGGTTTTTCTTTGATAAAAGGGATCTTTTGAATAATTATATTCATCACCACAAGTGGGTTCGGTCAGAGGTGAGTAAGTTTCTTTGTGTGTAGTCCATGATGAAAATTTTGAGGTCTTTCTCATTGGCCATGAGACCATGGAGTTGGCACTCGATGTAGTATGATTGTGCCGAGTTCTTATTGCTTACTAGTTTACTCTCTGACCTAAAGCTTGTTCGTTCATAGTAATGTGTTAAAGAAGAAACCTTCAATTTTGTGGCCTAGGTGAAAATCGATGAATCATACTAGTCTAGTATGCTACTGCACGATATTGCCATAAGCATTGCACAGAGTAGGTTTGAGATCAGATGTAGTGGTGGTTTTAATAATGCTATAGTTTTTGTAGTAGTGATAGAATGTTACATGCTCTAATCTTGATGGTCAGGCACAATAAAGGTCTATAGAATGCATAATGATATTCCTTATCATTATGAGCTTCTATTGTTATATTTGTGCAGGGGAGCTGTCGATGTACTAGACAGGCTTGCATCATGTGACTATCAAGATATCTGAGTGCAATTTAATGTTTTTTTGATAGGTGACATTGGCTTACACAATATTACGATCGAAATTACTTTTTTCTTGTTTGAGTCCAAGTCTTGTACTCCCACTCTCTTGACATCTTCTGTATGGATGTTTAACTTTCTGATCGGCTCCATCTTCATTGCGTACTTGAGTAGGTAGTAAGAGATGGAAGAGTTTGTTACGCGTTGAATATTCATGTCACTATAAGGGAATGGGGTATAGCGACGGTGGTTTTGGATGTAAAAAAGAAGTGGCTATGTGCGTTGCAAATGCGATGCAAATAGCGATGCCAATAGTGATGCTGCTTTGTGAAAAAAAAGTGGCGAAAACCCTAGCACGGCATTTTGCCGCAAACAATTTGAGAGAGAGTGTAAGAGAGAGCAAAAGAGATTGTGGCTTTGGAAGGGAGAGGGAGAGGAAGAGAGAAAGAGAGAGAAGGTGATCTTCTCACCACCACCTCCGTTGTACACAAAGAAGGTGATCTTCTCACCACCGCCTCCATTGTACACAAATAAGAGAAAGAAGTGTACAAAAGAGAAAGAGGGGACATCACAAAGAGGAGATGAAGAATCCATCCTCGTGCCCTTGCGATAAGCACATTGCCTCCTCTTGGTTTGTTCGTATGCTTTCTTCTTTTCTTTGGTTTTTTTTTTCTTGAGAATGAGATGCATTGAGGGACAAAGAGAGAAAATAAGAGAGGGAGAAGAAGAAAGGAAAAGGGGGAGAGAGAGAGAGAGAGAGAGAGAGAGAGCGAGAAAAGATGAAAGATAACAAAGAAAGAGAGAAAGAGAGAGAGAAAGGGAGGGAGAGAGGAGAATGTGTGAGAAAACAATGAGGTGGCAGAGAGAAACAAAGAGAGGGGCAACAAAGAAAGAGAAAGAGAAAGAAAGAGAGGGGGTAGAGAATACGAAATGGAGAGTGAAGAGAGAGGTGGATAAGAGAAGAAGGATAGTGGAAAAAAAAGAGAGCTAGAAAGAGAATTGGAGAAAAAGAGACAAAAAGAGGGAGAAAAAGAGAGATAGATAAAACAACAAATAGAGAGTGAACACAATATTAGTGAGTTTGGGAATCTCTCGATTCCCATTTTTTGAATACTAAAAAGGTGGCACCCAGATAACATGCCCATAAGTTTCTCAAAACCATATATGTGACCTATCATTGGAAAGCGCTCAAAAAATGGAATCTATTGAGCTATAGAGCGCTTAATTTAGAGTTATAATGTTCAAGTTATGACAAATCCAAAGATTTGACCACATGTCCCAAACTTATGGAAAATTCCCATATTCCCTAATATGGTATTATTGAGAGAAAGAGAGAGAGAAATGAAAACAACCAAGAATTAGAGAGAAAAAATTTATAAAAAGAGAATGGCAGAGGGGAAAGAGAGGCGTGAAGAGGGGTGGGGAGAGAGAGTCTTTCAATGCCTTGTTTTATAAGTTTTTTGTTTTTTATCTTTGACTTTGATTTTACCAAGATGTGTCAAGTGCGAATGAAGAGGAACGAGAGAAAGACATAAAGAAAAGAAGGGAGGAAAAGAAAAAGAGAGAAGAATTGAGAATGGGGAGGGAAGATGGAGGGGGATAAAGAAACATTTATAGAAATAGAGGGGGAGAGAGAAGCAAAGAAGGATGAAGGAAGGAAAATAAAAAAAGAAAAAGAGAAAGAGAGCAAAAACCTATTTTTTTTTTGTAACGTACACAAAATGAAAAATGATAATGATTCTGATGTCCAAGATTGCGAGATATATCTTAATTAGCATGTCCCATGTCCTTGCTCTCAATGCAAGTTGGCAATTAGACGAAAGCATCACTTGTTTATAGAACACGTATGACGTTTCAATGACATCCAATCAGAGATCATTGATCAGATGATCTCAGAATTTGAGCAAACGGTAAGAAAAGTGTGTATCAATCATGCCTTACATTTGCAAACTAATTCAATATTATATACAAAAACATTAGACATGCCCGTAAAATTTATACAGGGAGGTGATGTGTCATCCCAAAAAGGAGGAATGTACCTATTGTGGCCAATTAGAAGAGTTTGTGGGCATGGGATGGATGGAGTGCATAAGCCAATCCACCACTTGGAAGGCATAACTCAATCTATACCCTCAATACCAAAGGAGACAATCAGTCTTTCGAACCTTTCTCCAATCTTGGAACTTGAGATGGAGGCAATGATCAGTGCATTGATGCCCATGGATGCCGAGTCATCTAATCCACCAAGAGAGGAAGTGTCCATACCATTATATGATGGGTGCCAAGCATCTTGCTTGAAGATGTCGCTTGCACTCCTAAGTGTGCAGGTAAGATACGGGTGGAGCAAATGTGAGAATGACCGAGTTGTTCAAATACATTCTATGTATACTCTATTGATTTTTTTGACTCTATTATAAAAAACACTTGTGATTTTTCAAGGTGTTTTATGATTTTTTTCAAGTTGCTAAAGTCTCATATATTACCACTTGAAAATACCATGCTTGAGTCTCGTGATGATGCATGACATGTTTTGCGAAAGCTTGGCATGGACTACAACAACATCCATACATGTGTCAATGATTGCGTGTTTTTTCGAGGAGACTGCGGAACTATGGAGACATGTCGAAAGTGTGGTTTTCACATATATCGATAAGACTTGCAAGGCCAAACCATCCCTTAGAAAATTTTTAGACACTTTTTGCTTATTCCACATATATGTCACATGTTTTGTACGCTGGGAATGGTGAGCTTGACAAAGTGGCATGTGCAAAATAGATCCATAGATAGAGTCCAACAAATATCAGATGATTCACATGCATGAAGCCACATTGACTCTACCTTTCTAGCCTTTCCATGAGATTCAATGAATCTTTGGCTCAATCTTGCTATGGATGGCGTGAACCCATTTGGTCTCCGTTCAACTTCTTATAGTGTGTGGCATGTAGTCCTTGTTAACTACAAAATCCCACCATGGCTTTCTATGAAGAAAGTACAACTCATCCTTAGCTTACTCATTTCTTGGCACTACAACGTCAAAAATATGGACATCTATCTCTGTCCATTAGTTGATGAGCTTAAGATTTTGTGGGAGAGGGGGTTGCTGTGGAAGATATAAGCAAGCGCGATGGTCGACAATCTGCCAATATACGAGCCATTATCATGTGGACCATGGATGACTTTATCGGATTCATGGAGTGCTCAGGTAAGTAGGCTTCCATTCTCGTTGGTGATATGTAGCATAGCTCATTCAAGTTTGTGTTGACTAAATAGGGGTGTTGGGGCATGTCTAGTTACCTCAGGCTATCATGCATGTCTATTGTGTGGGCCACTGTTAGACTCCTAAGGGTCAAGAATGATGAAGAAAATGGTATATCAAGGACATATCACTTTCTTGCCGGAGGGTCATGAACTAAGGGAAGGTTTTCTTGGACGACCTCCAGTACGAATGAATGCCTAAAGGTGGTATGAGTTGAAAATGGTCCATGCAGAGTCATCCAAATGGAATGCGGCAATTCTCAATTTTCTACGAGTTACCATAGTAGACCCACTTTACAGATCAAGCACTTGTTGGGTCCCATGCATATTTTCAAGAATGTGGACAGCTTATTGTGGGACCACATGACAACAAAAAGAGACACTATAGGGGCACAAATGGATTTGAAGGAGATAGGCAATATGGAGATGCTTTGGAGAACTAATGGTCACTTCCAACTACCTCATGCTCCTTAGGTTCTATCCACTAAAGAAGAGCACATTGTGGAGAAAATTATAAGGTCTACTCACACCCCAACAGGTATGATACATTCCTTGAGATCTGCTTTTACTAAAGACAACCAACTATTACGGCTAAAATCCCATGATTGGCATAAGATATGTCACATTTGTATTTGCCTCGATTGTAAATAGCCTGCGTATTTTGCTATTCAGTGTCTAATCAATGTTCATAATGATTCTTTATTTGTGGAAATTTGTACTACCGATCGTATGATCGCGGGATGCCTCACTCCAAAAATATGCAGGGTGATTTACAGGTTGTTGAATTTAGTGCAATAGGTCTTAGAGAAGGAGATCAAGACATTCTCTATTGAATCCGCAAGGCAGGGAGCAATGGAGATGGTTTGTCTCTTTGAGAAGTACCGTCCTACCAGCATGCTCATGATGTAAACCCACCTCCTCATACATCTTGTAGATGAAGTGGAGATTATGGGACCCATCCATACATGATGGATATTCTACTTGGAGCACTTCATGAAAGCCTTGAAAGGCTTTGTGTGACAATGAGCTTGTCCAGAAGGTAGCATGGTTGAAGGGAGGTTGAAGGTTGGCTGGCGTTAGAGGCGTTAATGCATATTTCACAGTGGCTACAAATGGTGGATTTAGACAACAATATACTATGGTCAGGAAAGGATGATAATAGACTGACTCAAGATGTGGTGGTTGGAAATGGGATAGAAAAAATGATGAATGCTGCAATGGAGGAGAAAGTGAATCATTTTTGTATGTTGCATCATGCATCCATGGAGACATGGCTCACTAGGTACAAGCAGTGCCAGGAAATATCGGGAAGAAGTGCAATCAGAATTTCGATGCAGTATGCAAGATCGACCAATTCGATATCCTGAGGGCATGAAGGAGATGCCACCATTTATATCTATGCAATGGTTACATTGAGCTTTGATTATAGCTTCTCGCGAAGGGGTGGAGGTCTCTACTGATGAGGAGTGGGAATTCTCGAGGGGATGTAGTCCAAAGAAGGTGACCACATGTTTTTTAAGCTATCATATCTAGATTTTATATGTGACAATTAATCTAATAGTTTCAATGTATAGTATAAAATATATAGTGCAGCATGGTCGCGCGAGTGATATTTCCACATAGATGAGGAGAGTATGTAGGTGGAGGGGTCGATATTACAAGGGGTAGAGGTCAAAGATGGCTTGAAGCATGTAGAGGACGTAGATTCGGGTAATGATGATGGAAACATAGGAGGCCAAGAATTCTTTGAGAACAAAGTGGACCCCTCCTTTTGTGGTGATCTGTCTATAAACGTTCCAATGTATGCAAAGTTGTGCGAGGAGGTTGACATGGGACCATAGGCTACGTTATACTTGCAGCATCCGCATACTCAATTCATTGATGAATTACTTATAAGGATACTCTAGAATATGCATTTTAAGTAACATCATTTTTTTCAAAGTTATATTACCGTGATTTAGTTAAATCTTTATATTGATTATGCTAACATTATTTTCTAATTGTGCCTCCAGGTGGCATCCCTATGGGTGCTACTCCGAGAGATACTATCCCTGTGGGTACACCAGATATAGAGGGGTCTCCTGGTTATGCCTAGGAGCGTGGTTATAAGTGGGAGATGACACACCTTAGACATATCCCACAAGGGTATAGATACCTCATAGATGACAGGAGAGGAGTTGTGATCATGAATTATGAGGGGAGAAGGGTGATGTCTCACATGAGAGAGTTTTGCTTATAAGTTTTTTGGCACAATGTCTTGGACCATTGGAAGAACATACCCGAGGGGAGCAAGGACTATATAGTAGTATCCTTGCACTAGGATTTTTCGGTACCTACTACGGCAAAGAGGTTTTCTATTAGGTGGATGATGGAGTTTTTGTGTGCGTACATGTCACATAGATGATTGGATGCACGCAAGGTACTCAAGAGTGTTTCCTCAAAGCATGAGTGGCTAGATACAGATGAATAGCAAAGACTTAGGGAGGAGGCTATAAATTATCTAGGATTTTAGCGATAGCAGTGAGAGGTAGCGAGAGCACGATTGGAGGCAAGGGTCATGCATCATTTGGGAGTGACTTCCATAGGACTTATCTAGAGGACTTTGTAAGTTTTTCTTTTGTTCTTCTCACTTTCTTATTTGCAATATCACTTGTACTCACAATCATATTTCTAATAGTGATATTTTGTTTTCTTTACAACACTCCATTACAAACTGCAATCCCACCGGCCTGGAGACTTGATATGCAAAGAGACACGGTCTCACTATATTGATCGATAGATTGTATGCATGCAACAGCCTATTAAGTCAATCATCTTTCTTATCTATAATTACTATGTTTTTTAAAAATGCATTATGTATAATGGACTGATGTATAATTGTTCATTTTATCGAGTCTATTTGGTGGCTCCTTTGCATTGGGATGAGCTTTCGGATGGCGAGGATCTATAGCTCGCATTTGGATTCATGGAGCGCATATCCTCTTCTTTTTTGGTCATGTGATTTATCCAGGCATCTTCTATGTACTATGTACTTATCATCCTTTGTATCTTTCCATAATTCCATAAGTTTTCATCAGCGATCTTATACTTATTCTATGTATCAACCTTGTGTGTTCAAGTACTTTTTGCACTCATCTTGACGACCATTGTGCACCTAACATGCAATTCTTTTGTAGAATATAAACAGAGCATATGGTGATACATGTGGCAGAGCAGCATTTTTTTTCTCTGTAACCGTCGCTATTAGCGTCACAAATTTATTGCACGTATCATTATTGGTGTCACATATGCATCGCAAACTGTCTCTATATGCATCGCTATTTGTGTTGCAAAATTGATAAAAATTGTGGTGCATATAGCAACGGTTTTATGGAGACATTGATACCGATGCGTTTAGAGATGACGGGAGCAATTTTTTTAATGAACAATTGTGTCTCTTTAAACGTCGGTATGAGGCCTATATCTTGTAGTGTGTATGCTTCCTAGAGGAGCAGTAACATCATGGCACAATACTTCTATCCTAATCTCCAAAATGGTAGTAGATATATCGTTGAGTTTGAAAGTCTATCGTTAGTTTCGGATCATCACATGAGGTACACAAAAATTTGTACTTTCATTTACCATGACCGTTACTTTTCCTTATGTACTAGGCACGATGGCACCTATGAATTTGCTTTGCTATGATGAGGAATCTTGTTTTTCTTGTCAAACTACAATGATCATCATTTGGATGGAATATACACACATATCTCATTTGTCGTATTTGCAATGTCTACCTCATGTAGCCATAGGATCACATGTGCATGTAAGAATCCCCTATGTTGTATCTTGTACCTAATGACATACTGCTGGACATGTCCAACACAAGCAACTTTGCCAAGAATGTACTGGTTGAAGAAAGGGGAAACTTGGTGTGGAAGAGGATGGTGCACTCGATGGGGCATTCTTTCCATGATAATTCAGGATTGAACTTCTTTGGAATGCATTCCAACTTGTTGATATTGGCCCACCTTGTACTGGTGACCTTGTTTGCAGTGAACAACCATTGGGATAAGGTACTTCAAGTTACACAAATGCCAAGATCAAGATCTTGGTATTGAAGGGAAAGCATTGTAGCAGAGGATATACTTGACAATCTACTGATTGGAACTGTTCTTGTTTGTGCGTCCATATATGTCGATGTCCTTTTGTAGGTAAGTTGTGCTTGTGTTGTTTCGCGATCAAGACAACCTATTTTAGTTAGTATAGAATCAAGATGTAAAGCTTGTATAAGGTGTACACAGAGAATAGGGTTGATGTCTGCATCTTGATGTAATCATTAAGATAGATGTTGCCATCATAGGGGCCATGGCCAAGTGGGAATAGGAACGGAAACACTGCATTTTCCAAGGTGATAACTAGGCAAGGTGAGCTTCTTGCATGCAAGCCATTCATCCTAAACGTTGATGTTCTTTCTATAAGATAGTTATTATTCCGTAATTGGATTCATACAAACTTGTGTTGATAGGCTCTTTGGAATGCCTATCGTATCGGGTTGGCTTGACTATATTATTGAGCAAATTGTAACCTCTTTCATTATCGTATTCTAGTTGGAGCATTTGGTTGAATGGAGAGTATTCATGACAAAGGTCTAGAATCCTTTCAATGGATTGCCTCTGCCGAGAATGCAAAGCCCTGCCCTTGAATGTGGATGTTCTGCTATAGCCATGCACTTCTAGATTAGCAGATTGTGTAGCATGTTGAAAGTAAACACATCCACAATATCAGATGTAGTCAAGTCAATTTTAGTAGGTGGCTACGAAAGCAATGCATCATTCCAAGAGACTAGAGGGTTTGTCGAGAATTGGTTGACGGTCCAAGGTTTCGTTCGCAATCACTGTCATCGTTTTCGAGACCAAGATGGATGTATCAATGATACTCAAGAGTTGAAGTTGTAATGGCTTTGCATTGAGAATTTGTTTTGTGTAGTTTGATAATAGTGAGACCACATATTTGTTTTTGTCTTTGCTTGCAAGACATAGTCGGTATTTCATTATCATCATGTTGACTCCATGTTGTTGGCATGCAAGGATGAGAATAGTGATTGACAAAGCCATTATTACTTGTATTTCTTCTGTAGATGCATCGTTTTTTTGCAAGATGACTGCTTGATATTGCATTGTGACTATACCATAGGATGTGCACATTGTTAGTGTTCCAATGATGCTTTCACATTTTGTTGCCCAAGATTATTCGAATTTGTCTATGTCGGACCAAGTCGCAGCAAAAGGTTTTAATGATGTTTTTCTACAAGCCATAGTTGTCCTTTTCCTAGAAATCCTGAAGAATGCCTTATGACTTTGTTTTACATAGCATCTATTGATGTTAATGAGAACAATACATTTTTTATCATTCAACTACATTACACTTGTTCATGAAAATAATATGCTATACTTTGTAACTATAATTTTTTTTTGTTTCATTCGATTATTAGTTTTTCAAAATTTAAAAACTTTGAAAAACCAAGTAGGAAAACTAGGAAAAAGATAAAAGAAAAACGACATACTTTGCAAAGCCAGGCAAAGCAACCAAGAAAAATATTTTTTAAAAACAGCATGTAGCTGAACGTGTAAGAATTCTATAAAAAGATATGTGAAAATCCTCACGAATGATATTTTTGTAACATTTTCTGATAATAGCGTTGGTTCTTTTCTTTTTAATAGGCCAGATCAAATAGGTTGTCATGCCGCAGGAACTCGGGGACGAGAGAGAGAGAGAGAGCGCGAGCGAGAGAGGGAGGTAGGTAATTCCGTTATTGCTGGTTGTTTCATCTGTTACCACGTGCAAGAAGATCAAAACTGTCCTTAGAGCGATGTCGGGATGCTCTGGGGATGGCTGAACAGGTTTGTGGGATCGACCCGCCCTTTGATCTTCACAAGGCGCTCGAAGTTACCGCCAAAGTATTTCGGCCCCGCGGCCTTTCCATCCCCCAGATCAAGATCAATGTAGTTGACATAAGCAGCCCTCGCAGGAGTTTCTATGACATAAGAGCCCATATACGCATACAGCTTCCTCAGCCATGCAATCAGAGCAGCATCAGGTGACCCTGTGTCATCAGTCCATGTGGCTTGATATTGGATCACATACAGGTTCCCCGCCCTGTGCGGAAATGCAATGGCATCTGACTTTATAGTGTCCATCACACCCCCATATGGCTCAAAGATCATCCATCCCCTTGTGTTCTGCTCCATTATGTTAAAGGCCCCTGACAATGCCTGGCTTGTTAGCGCAACCTTCACATAGTCTGACTTGGCCTTGAAGTAGTTCTTGCTTGCTTGTTGCCTGCTCAGAAGCGCAGACGGACCAGAGACGCCGGCAATATTCGCGACCGCCTGTGTCAGCACAGCAGGACAAATGTATGCATCAATCTCTAAAGGACACATCGGTGCAATTGGAGCAGCAGCCATTTATACACACACAAACATGGAGCCGCTTATGCATAGCAGACATTTATGCACGCACAAATATCCTGAAAATAGCAGAGAAGCAAGCATTGTGATGTTTCTAACAAGGTATTGCAAATTATTCTTACCTCAATCCAATTTCCCTGCTTGCAGTTTGAGGCTGCCAGACCCAATAAGGGTAAAATTTTGTTCACAAGAGTTACTGTATCGCTAATGGTTCCCCAGTACTGTCCGTAAATGGAGGAACCGATATCTGTGGTTGATCCACTGGTGATCCCAGCCATGTACATAGCCACAAACAGCTCCCGCGAGGCACGGGGGGCAGCACTCTGCCATTGGTATGCGAGATCGGCAATGACCTGCTTCCCTGTTTTCCAGACATTGAAAGTGGTGATGACATCAGGGACAGGCACAAGCTTGAGTTTCCATGCCACCACAATGCCCCAACTGCCCCCACCACCTCCCCTAAGAGCCCAGAAAAGGTCACTGTCCTGAACACTGACTCTCCTGAGGAAAGTCCCATTGGCTAGCACCATCCGTGCCTCCCTCACAGTGTCAGCTGTAACACCATACTTCCTCGACAGCATCCCAAACCCCCCGCCTGCGATGTGGCCGCCTACCCCAATGGTTGCACAGGTCCCTGCAGTCAGGCCATACTGGGATGTTTTTTGAGAAATGGCATAGTAAACCTCACCCAAAGTAGCCCCTGCTTCCACCCACACGGTCTTGGAGGCTGTGTTGACAGTCACAGCATTCATGTTCATGAGGTCAAGTATGACAAAGGGGGCAGTGGCAGTGGAGGATATGCCCTCGTAGCTGTGGCCGTTGCTGCGGACGCGGATTGCATATTCAGCTGCGCGGATGCAGGCCCAGGCATACTGGACCTGCTTGGGGGAGGAAGGGAGGACAATGGCAGCTGGCTGGGGCACCCCGGGCTCAGTGAATCTGAGGTTCTGCAATGACAATTGGAGCAGAGCTGAGAAGGTGGAAGGGGTGGACTGAGGGGTGGTGAAGTTGAGTATGCCTTTGCTTGTGAAGCAGGAGGTAAGGCTATCCACAGTGGCTGCTGCACGGAGCAAGGGAGGGAAGGAGGAGAGGCAGAAGAGCGTTGTTATGATGAGTCCTGCATGGACAGGGGATCGGTGATGGTGAGCTTGATTCATTGCAGACTGTGATCAGATTGTTGGAACTCTGCGTCTGTTTGGGGGAGAAGGCTGATGAGCAATGCTAACTTTGCATCTGCGCTTAGTAGCAACAAACACTTATATACGTTAGCTCGCCTCACGAACAAACGGATAAGCCCGAAGTCCATATGTCTGAGGTTAGGGAGCCATGAACTACTTACACCTCGACATCTTACATTTCGAGCCATGATGATCAAGTAAACGTATACGGTGTGTATATATTTGTCAAGTTTTTATCTTGGTTCAAAGTCTTGCATGTGCAAGATTAGCCCTTCTTTTCTTTGCATAAGCCCTTGGACAAACGAGGATTTGTAGTCATTGTTAATGAGGATATGGATGGTGGACCAATTGCTTGGAAAACCAAAAGTATTTTAGGAACCATTATTATAGAAGCACGTCTCGAGCTTCCCATATCTACTAACAATGTGGAGGTTTATTAACAAAATGTCAATCCACTATTAAACACTTTCCAATATTGATACACTGCTTTCTGCGAGCAAGAAAATTTGATTGAACTATAGGCATGCCAAATGGTTATTGCTATTCTATTCATGGATTGTACTTCTAGGACAAAAGAAATGGATCACACTAGAGCCACACTAAATGATTATTGCTATATTTCAAATTTCCACTCAAGGATTGTACTTTTCTAGAGTATTGGCATAAAGTTGTAAATTAGGCACATGTAGCACCATGTCAAGCAACATGTGTGCATCACCGTCAAAATATGGTGATTGTTGCATGTCAAAATGACTATCCAATAGTATTATCATTGTCACCTTTAACTAAGTCAAAACAACTTTCTTGGGAGTCATGTAGCTTTCCACATATCAATCTCTAGACAACTTCATTGTGCATCATCAACTTTCCACATAACAATTGTCTTTAATAACTTTCCTTGTAGCCTTCCATGTGTAAATGATTTCGATAGCTTTCCTTATATTCCTTATATCCTTCCTGGCAATTATCTCCAATAGCTTTCCCTATAGCTTTCCATATAATGAGTTCTTTCTATAAGAACAACTCAATTATCTCAAATAGCTTTCCACTTATCAGTTCTTCTTATAGGAATATACTAATGATGTTTTGACTTTACCATGATACGCTCTACAATGTATCTAAAATTTAGAGGGTTTACTCTCTATACTATATTTGAAGGGCATATTGCATATGGGATTTGTCCGATTATATTTTTTCAACTTTCAAATACATATATTATTTCTTTTAAAAAGGTAAGAGACACACACTCGAACACACACAAGGGGGGTGCCTCCCCTCCAAACATTAGCCAACAGAGAAGCAACAACCACATTGGCATTTGTGCACAAACAAAATAGCTTGCAAGCCAAGTGAGCAACAAAGCTTGATCACGTTGGGATCCTCCTCCTTGATAACCTTACTTATAAGGAGGAGAACTAAGCGAGTGTCTACATGCACAAGAGCTCAAACTTACACAAGCACACCATGTCAATATATGTGTCAAACCAAATGATGCACCCAAAAAAACTTGAAGTTGAACTTAAGATTATGCACCCAAGCATCAACTACTAGGCCATCAACTTTGCGGCAACTAAACATGACTTTAAGGCCTAGACTTCATGATTATGACTTAAAAACCTTAGATTGGGCCTTTTATTATCGATGTTTCTTATCTCGTAGTGGGATTCACTAGGTCAAAATGGATTTGTATCTTGTATAGAAGATTTTTATGAGAAGTATAATACTATTTACATTTGTAGTTAAGCTTGGTTACACATGTTTTCTTATTATTTGATTGGTAAAGGCATAATGATACCAAAATCCGAAGCCTCTAAAGGGTATCTTACTTTTTTATTCAAAATAGAAAATATGCTAACGACTCAACTTACATGCAAACAATCAATAAAAGCTAACTAGATCTTAGACTAGCTAGTGTGTCCTAAAAGCTTGAACCAAATAATTGTGCCTTAGAATTTAGCCTTGGTAAGTGTTAACCACCATTCTACAAAATCTCCCTTGAGTGTGAAACTTCAAGAATCCCAAAATACAGAAACAAAGACACAAGTGCATCAATTATTTTTTGGAGCAAATAGGTGAAATTTTTCAAACACTTAAAATTTTTAAATAGCTCATGTGGCAGTGAGATCTGTGCTCAACTCTTGTGCAAGTTGTAATGTTTCCCAATGTTGGAGAGAAGCACTTGCAGATAGACAAAGTTGTGGGAACTAGCTTTCTATTCACTTCCAAAAGATCAATTTGAATTGATGTAAAGTTATGTGCATAGAGTAAGAAAGACCAACCAAGAGCCAAATGTCTATTTGAATTAATCTAAAGCTATATGTATAGGGTAAGAAAGACTAGTCAAGAGCCAAAAAGAAGGGTTGGATGCCCAAACCATCCATGTTTACAAATTAAAAAGTGAATGGATAAGCTCTGTATATGCAAACATGAGAGAGCCTCGTCTCTTGCTTCTTGCTTCTTATGCTTTCTTATGTGAACAATATGACACACTATGTTTGTGCATGCATGTGTGTGTGTGTGTGTGTGTGTGTGTGTGTGTGTGTGTGTGTGTGTGTGTGTGTGTGTTTGGAGAAACACTCCTCCTCCGTCTCCTCCTCCTCTTGTAGAGCTTGCATGGATTGATTTGAGAGCATTGGAAAGAGAGTATTCTTGAGGAACTACATTTGAATTGTGGAGCCATCAATGCATCATTGACTCTTGACTACAACAAGAGGGTGAGCCAATGAGTTTACTACACTTATGATCACTCAATCTTTTATGCTTTTGGAAATGAGAGATGGGAAATTAGATCAATGAGAAAGAGTTTATAATGGTTATGTAAGAGATATACATAGTTGCATCAGTCACAAAGCTCTTGAGTAAAATAAGAGTTCTATCAAGTTTTGTACTTGTGCTTGCCATTAGGAGAAATATGGACTCTTTTTTTTCCCCTTAGGGAGTGTATAAACAAATATAGGCCTAACCAATGAGAGAGTTGTGATTATAGATTCATGTAACAAGAATCTTCTAGTCATATCTTGGCCCAAATCATACCTCAGCAATAAAACAAGGGGAAATGTGGGGAATACAATGCTGACACTTCCTGGAAGTTTGTGATTCGAATTTTCATTTTTTTATTTTTTAATGTTTGACTTTTCATTTCTTCCCTTTTCAGTTTTCCCCTCTTTCTTAGGCGGAACTCAAATTTATCATATCTATTTCCCCACTTCTTTTTTCATGACAAAATCTTACAACCTCATTGTTGCTTGCCCTATCTATAACCCTGTGAAATTTCATTTCCTCTACACAAACACAGAGTGAGTTTCACACATTTTATGAGAGCAAAGCTTGTTCTACCAAAGCCCTAAGATTTTCTTCACAAACCTTTACACGTATATTGTTCTCTTCCATGGATGTTCTATGGTAAAGTTTCACCTTATTTTGACAAAACCTGTGCAAGTTATGTGCATTCTTTGACATGTAATTTCTTTTGTTTTGGTACTCTAGGAGTCTCTTACAGTCAAGAAAAATGATCTTTTGAACACTCAACTTCTTCTTCAACATCTTATGGTTTTTTTGTAAACAAAGTTATAGTTATGTTGTCTTGTTTTTCTGCTGCTCCATAGTTAAATTTTATCTCATTTGGACAAAATGTATGCAAGCTATATGCATACTAAGTTTTCTTTTGTTTTTTTACTGCAAGAGTCTTCAACTCAACTTCTTCAACATCTTTGGGCTTCTTTGCAAAGAGAGCCACAGGTATATTGCCACTTTTTTCTGTTGCTCCATGTTTAAGTTTCAACTCATTTGGACAAAGCCTATGTAAGTTATATATATGCTTTGACTCGATATTTCTTTTGTTTTTGTACTCTAGGAATTTATCGTTGAAGGAACAATGGTCTTGTTATAAGTCAACTTCTTGTTCAGTATCTCTAGGCTTCTTTGTGAAAGAATTAAAGGTACAATGTTTTTTTACTTGCTCCATTTAAATTTCCTTTCATTTGGAGAGAACATTTGCAAATTATACACATCACTACAAAATACAGACCTTATACCGACATTGAAAGTGACGAAAATGTTCATAAAGAAATTTGTCCCCGTCGTTGCAAAAAACGTCGATATTAGCGATGCCATAGAACAGTTAGTATCAGTATCGCTATTTGCATCACTATTAGCGTTGTATTTGCGATGATGATAGATAGAGATGCTTTGCGACGCTAATAGCGACGCGTGCAGTAAATTTGCGACGCTAATAGCGGCGGTAACAGGGGAAAAAATTTTATGCAAAGTGTACTTGAATCATAACACTGATACATAAAATAAATACAAGATCGCGTAAGGAAAGCGACAATACAATCATGGCAAGATACTACTACTACATAGAAAATGCCTACACAAATCACGTGACCAAAAAAGAAGAGCATGTGCACTCCACGGATCCAAGGACAAGCTATAGATCCTCGCCATCTAAAACCTTGTCCTTCTGTAAAGGAGCATCGAACAAACTCTGCAAAAAAAGAAACAACTACACATCAATCCACCATACAATAATGCATTTTAATTAAAATTAGTAATTTGGGCAAGAAAGATGAGTGACTTATAGGGCCACCACGTCCATACAATCGGTCAATCAATGCAGTGAGACTGTCTCTCTATGCATATCTAGTCTGTAAGCTGGTGGGATCACATTTTGTAATGGAGTGTTGCAAAGACAACAGAATACAACTGTTAGAAGCATGATTGTCAGTACAAGGGATATTGCAAAAAAAATAAGCAAGCAGAACAAAAGAAAAACTTACAAAGTCCTCCAGATATGTCCTGTGGCTGCCACTTCTAAGATGATGGACCACTCCTGCCTCCAATCGTGCCCTCGCCGCCTCGCGCTGCTGTCTCCAATGTCCTGGAGAATCTGTAGCCTCCTCCCTGAGTTAGCACCAATCGTCTGCATCTAGCCACTCGGGCATTGAGGCCCCACTCTTAAGTGCCTTGCGTGCATTCGATCTGTAACGTGTCCACTAACATCCTCTAGGACACGTCTTAGCAGTCCATCGGAAAGGTTGTCTAGAAGACTCCACCCGGCACTCCCATGGAATGTTGCGGGTTTTGTAATCTAGGACTTTCCGCGTCTGCCCCGTAACGGAAGTGTCCTGGGCGCTTTCCACTTAGGATCGAACGGAATTGTTTGGTTGTTTGCTAACAGCGACTAGCGTCAGACCTGATCGAACTACTTTACGCAGAACGCTCGGTCTGAAGCGAATTCATGCTGCACTTGGTTCAAGGAGAATGGGAAACGAGAGGGATGCAAGGCTCGACCTCTCTGCCAAAGGCATAGTCCCATTCTGTTCCCCTAAAACAGCCTGAATCGGGTAATCGGTACTTCCAAGTCATTGTTCTCCTTGCTTGTTTTGGTGATGACGATCATCCTTCTGTTCGTCGAAGACCTTGAGAAAAGTTCCCGGCTAACCAGGACCACCCATCCGTAGGACGGACCCATGGTCCATCCTCCGCACTTTCCTCGGTTTGTTTTAATTATGTAATTACCTACCACATTAGTTTGACACATACAAACAGCTTCCTTGATTAACCCTGTTAAGCACTGGTTCCTTCACGTAATCTTATCACAGGACATAAAGAAAACAATGTCAAACAACTCCTTTATTATCATTATATCCTTTTATCTTTGAAATACAAGGAGTTCCCGCCCGTAGGTGCATTCATAATCCGCCCGAAGGCTATCCAGTAATCCTTCCTGTGATTACTATCCCAAGTTTCCGCCCGTAGACTAGTATGCGGGCCTCGAGATCCAATCCCGAGTCACGTTAGTCTCTTGTGCAGGGCCCGGAAGGCGAGGGATTTACAGCCAGAGCCCCCCCTGGCACCCAAGCGTCCTCCTGCTCCAAGCAGAACTCAACGGAGAGACCTCTCACGGCGGGTTCGGTCCACGTTCCCGGCGCGGTTCACAACCCCCTTGGTTAGGGTCAGGCAGGCAGTCGGGGGTAACTGAAGCTGCCTCTCAGGCACCAACCTGAAGCTTTAGATATATTTTCATCCTTTAGTTCATTGAGCAAACAATGCAAACAGTCCTTTCTAACTTTTACAAACACAATCAAATTCCAATGGCCGTTTGGCTGGCAAACTGTCAAGGAGTAACTCCTTTTCCTCCGAATGCAACCCGCATTCGATCCAGAATCAATTGCAACTTGGCAAGATTCCTATCATTCTTAGGGTCAGGGTCATACCCTTCCAATACATTAGGTTTGTTGTGGCAGGATCCAGCGACCATGTCGCCTTAGTTTATTGTCGGTCATTTGCTTCAAGGCAACGCCTAATCTTCCTTTCCCTTGGCAATTACTTTTCCAAGGAAAGTGAGTTAACAGGATGATTACTCATCCTCTTGTAAGTTAAATTCTTTCAATAACTTGCTGATCTCATTTCGAGAGATGACAAGACTCTTTGCGGACAAATCCCAAATCTATACAATACTGCAGCTTTGTGCACAAGTATTGCATCTATTTCACGGAATCCTTCTATCCATTTCTTAGCGTTCCGATCACAGATTTTAACCCTAGCTGAGTAACGGGATTTTGGGTTATCCTCCAAGTCATTTCTAATTAGGTTTGGCTCATGATTCTAGAATATGCAACTCCGTCGGAGTTCCATCATGATCCTTAGGATAAAACCTTAGATCATTTCATGAATAAACAACCAATCGCTTCGACATTTTGTGAATGCGTGTAAGATCCTTAGACTCACAGTTTTTGTCTTAAGCGGGGTCGAATTATCCTTGCACTAAATCCTAGTTATCTCTTAGGATTCCTATCATATTGACTCAGTCATGTTTATACGAATCCTTGATGTTTATATTACCTAGTCAATTCAATTAGGCTTGTTCTGCGACAAGAATGATCCTTCTAGGGTGATAAACCAAATCTAACGGGATCCAATTCGCGTAAACATGCGATTGATTGCCGTTTCCTTGGTAAGGTAAAATTACTTACTAATCTGTACGCTAACTTTCCTAAGTCTCCCTAGGGTTTACCAATTAATCATGCCTACTACTTTGTAGTCTATGCTTTCGAAACTTATGCATTGGCGAACCATGCAATCTTTCCTTGGTGCACGATAATCTAGCTACAGCTTTTCCTAGGACCTTCTAGGTCTTACATCAATAGTCGTACCTACAACCTTGTAGTTTATCCTTTGGCATCTTATGCATTTACACCTAATTACGACTCTTTAATGATTGATCCTTTTCTCATGACGGCTACGCAATTTCCTAACATTCTCCTAGCCACTAAGTCGTTGATGATACTCAAGCGAAACTAGTGTTATTCTATTCCATCTTATAACTATGTTGCAAGTCATACATTTACTTTAGTACCCTATTAGTTCTTTCCGATTGGAACCTTATGGTGCTAGACTTTCCTTATGAAATCATTATGAGAGGTATGTTACCTAATGTGCATATACGCTTAATTCATCATATCTAGGATGGCAACTAAGGCACATATAAACTCCGTTTCCTTGCTTAGGATTAGATTCCTTACCTTGATAAGGTACCAACTACATGCATCTAACCCTCTAATCGTTCAATCTTTCATAATGTTCAAAAGATGCATTTCTTTCAATTTCCATATGCATATTAAACGTAAACATGAAATTCCCTTTCTAAGCGCGCCTAATCATTTCCTTATGCGGAATTAACACGGAAGAACCTGGACTTGTGGAGTCGGGGTGATGTCCACTTGCACATTCGGAGTCGAGCCTCCCGCGGTCGCATCTTGGGATCTTTTTTGGAGCCATCGTAGTCGTAAATTCGACTTCCGATCTGCCTTTGTGCTTGTATGCGGATGGGTTCCTCTTCGGGATAGAGCTTGCGACAAAAGCTTAGGACTCTCCACGAATTCGAATCGGCACGGTAATTGGACGGCTTGCGGCTTAACCCTTCTTGCGGAGATCACTCGATGGATCTTGCGGTGGTCTTTGAGGCTCCACCGTCTCTACTTCTTTGGAAATCCCGGTCTTTAACGGATCTTCGAGGAGATACTGTGGGAAAGGCCTTTTGGCCAAATGGTGGGAAAATTTCCCCTAAAATGGGTGACAAAGGATAGGAGATTTTGGGTCGTGGGAAGGGGGTCTAGGGAGGCCCCCCCTATGGAAGCTTCCAAAGGAGCTTCTTTTTCTTCAACTCCACGTGGGGAAAGGAGGTGTCGTGGACGACGTGTCGGCGGCTCGAATCTGGACGGTGGACAGGCGGCAGAATGGTCGGCGGGGCTGGCGACAGCTGCGTTCGATGGCGGCAGCAGCACGGCAGACCGTGGCAGCGGCGGCCAGGCCGGACTGGGCGGCAGCAATCGGCTGGCGATCTGGCGGCTTCCCACGACGGCCTCTCCTCCTCCTCTCAGAGTCTTTGCCCCTCCTCTCCCTCCTTAAGCACACGACTTCCTCCTTTTCTCTCCCCATAGAGTCCTCTCCAGTCTTCTCCCTTAAGCCACCCCCCCCATCAAGGGGGTGTTTTTATAGCCAGTGGGGGTGGGGAAGGGATCTCCCCCACGTGGGGGATCTTCCCATGCAAACTCCTCTTTCCCATCCCCCCCCACACACTCCCTTTCCTCCAGCCATGCATCGGCTGGGGGAAAGGGATAAATACATAAAAAAAATTGCCTTTAATTAATTAAATTGCCCCTCCCAAGAGGGTGTTTCCGTGCGGCTTGCGGTTTTGAACACCCGGTTCGATTTACCATTCGCAGAAGACCCTATTTCCCTCGTGCGGCTCACACATTACGTGGCCAATAATTTAAATGCGAGAGATACCCTTTGCACAGGGTTTGCACGGCTTGTGGGAAGTAATATTTACGATACGATCACGCAGAAATATTACATTCTCTCCCCCTTAGAAGAATCGAGATGTCCTCATCTCGAGATAAACTGGGGATATTGAAGATTGAGAGAGCTTTCATCCATCCAGGTAGCATCCTCTTCGGGATAATCTTGCCACTGGACGAGGCATTCTCTCAAGGTTCTAGATCTCAACTGTCTCTCCCTGACCATGGCCAATACCTTGACGGTGTCCCTCGCTGAGGTTGGGGCATTGCTTTCTGAAGTGACCGAGTTCATTGCAGTGGAAACATCGGATGTTTCGGCCATTACCGTGAGTAGGAACAAAGTTGTTGACGTTATTTGTCCTTGCCTTCTTTCTTTGACCCTGATTGTGGCCTTGAACTCTCTTAACCTGGGGTCTGAATGCTCCTCCGCTTGGGTCGCTATAAGACCAATTCTTAATACTCCTTGGTTTAGCTTGCACTTCCTGAATTATGGGTGCCGCTCGAATGAGTGCATCCTGAAGATCTGATGGTCTCATAGATTCGAGACGGGTATTTACAGGTGGATTTAAGCCTGCGCAAAATTTGGACACCTGCTGTGTCGTGTCCATTCGTGGCGCATACTTCAAGAGTGAGACAAAATTAGAGTAGTATGCGTCAAGCGTGAGTCCTAACTGTTTTAGCTCATAGAACTCATTCATTTTCTGTGTACGATATGCGGGTGGCAAATATCTCCCTTGCACGGCTTGCTTTAACTTCTCCCAGGTAACGGAACCCTCTGAGATCCCTTGATCCCTGCACCATTGCTTCCACCATAGTCTGGCTTCACCAGTGAGTTTTAATTTGGCGAGCATGGCCTGATTGGTTGGTGCAGTGCCAGCGGCTTTGAAGTAGTCCTCCATAGATTCAATCCAAATCTCAGCGTCCGTCTGGACGAATCTGCCTCTCCCGTCAAACTCGGGTGGCTTTATTTGTTTGAGGAGAAACTTCTTCTCCTGGATCACAGTAGTACTTGATGTAGGGGGCGAATTTGGAACCTGTACCTGGGGTTGTGCCTGGACTTGTCTACAGGAACTGTGTAATAGTAGGGTTTTGGGTCATGTATCTTTAGGAATCGATAATTCATCGGAAGTTCGGGATATCCTTTCCGCTGGAAACCATACTTCCCATGGCGTCCCAATACCTTGATCCTATCAGCTGGAATTACACGGGTTACTTCCTCATAAACATATGAGTTTAATTCAACCCTCCGACCTTGAATATGCAAAGTCGAATTCACGTGAGCTTCCACAAAAATGAACAGCTTCACGACTTTCAAATCTTCCAACCACTTGATCCTCTTCAAGTTGGTTTGTAGATAAGCAAACCGGTGGGCAGCTATGTAGTAGATTCCTAAAGACCCAGTCCATCTTCGCTCTATATATAGAGGTGATGGGTTATAAATCCGCTCCAAGATGTTCATCATCTCAACCCTCTGTCGGTAATCCGTGGAATGCATCGCGGTCATAAACATGACTTGGAACACCAAGAACTTGTTCCATGCTTCGTAATTCTGGAAGACAGCATTAAAGTAAGGAAATGTTTGGGACACAACATTTGCTTTACTTCCTCTTATTAAAATTTTCTAAAACAAGTCCTTTGTTGGTTTGCTCTGATACCAACTGTAACGTGTCCACTAACATCCTCTAGGACACGTCTTAGCAGTCCATCGGAAAGGTTGTCTAGAAGACTCCACCCGGCACTCCCATGGAATGTTGCGGGTTTTGTAATCTAGGACTTTCCGCGTCTGCCCCGTAACGGAAGTGTCCTGGGCGCTTTCCACTTAGGATCGAACGGAATTGTTTGGTTGTTTGCTAACAGCGACTAGCGTCAGACCTGATCGAACTACTTTACGCAGAACGCTCGGTCTGAAGCGAATTCATGCTGCACTTGGTTCAAGGAGAATGGGAAACGAGAGGGATGCAAGGCTCGACCTCTCTGCCAAAGGCATAGTCCCATTCTGTTCCCCTAAAACAGCCTGAATCGGGTAATCGGTACTTCCAAGTCATTGTTCTCCTTGCTTGTTTTGGTGATGACGATCATCCTTCTGTTCGTCGAAGACCTTGAGAAAAGTTCCCGGCTAACCGGGACCACCCATCCGTAGGACGGACCCATGGTCCATCCTCCGCACTTTCCTCGGTTTGTTTTAATTATGTAATTACCTACCACATTAGTTTGACACATACAAACAGCTTCCTTGATTAACCCTGTTAAGCACTGGTTCCTTCACGTAATCTTATCACAGGACATAAAGAAAACAATGTCAAACAACTCCTTTATTATCATTATATCCTTTTATCTTTGAAATACAAGGAGTTCCCGCCCGTAGGCGCATTCATAATCCGCCCGAAGGCTATCCAGTAATCCTTCCTGTGATTACTATCCCAAGTTTCCGCCCGTAGACTAGTATGCGGGCCTCGAGATCCAATCCCGAGTCACGTTAGTCTCTTGTGCAGGGCCCGGAAGGCGAGGGATTTACAGCCAGAGCCCCCCCTGGCACCCAAGCGTCCTCCTGCTCCAAGCAGAACTCAACCGAGAGACCTCTCACGGCGGGTTCGGTCCACGTTCCCGGCGCGGTTCACAACCCTCTTGGTTAGGGTCAGGCAGGCAGTCGGGGGTAACTGAAGCTGCCTCTCAGGCACCAACCTGAAGCTTTAGATATATTTTCATCCTTTAGTTCATTGAGCAAACAATGCAAACAGTCCTTTCTAACTTTTACAAACACAATCAAATTCCAATGGCCGTTTGGCTAGCAAACTGTCAAGGAGTAACTCCTTTTCCTCCGAATGCAACCCGCATTCGATCCAGAATCAATTGCAACTTGGCAAGATTCCTATCATTCTTAGGGTCAGGGTCATACCCTTCCAATACATTAGGTTTGTTGTGGCAGGATCCAGCGACCATGTCGCCTTAGTTTATTGTCGGTCATTTGCTTCAAGGCAACGCCTAATCTTCCTTTCCCTTGGCAATTACTTTTCCAAGGAAAGTGAGTTAACAGGATGATTACTCATCCTCTTGTAAGTTAAATTCTTTCAATAACTTGCTGATCTCATTTCGAGAGATGACAAGACTCTTTGCGGACAAATCCCAAATCTATACAATACTGCAGCTTTGTGCACAAGTATTGCATCTATTTCACGGAATCCTTCTATCCATTTCTTAGCGTTCCGATCACGGATTTTAACCCTAGCTGAGTAACGGGATTTCGGGGTATCCTCCAAGTCATTTCTAATTAGGTTTGGCTCATGATTCTAGAATATGCAACTCCGTCGGAGTTCCATCATGATCCTTAGGATAAAACCTTAGATCATTTCATGAATAAACAACCAATCGCTTCGACATTTTGTGAATGCGTGTAAGATCCTTAGACTCACAGTTTTTGTCTTAAGCGGGGTCGAATTATCCTTGCACTAAATCCTAGTTATCTCTTAGGATTCCTATCATATTGACTCAGTCATGTTTATACGAATCCTTGATGTTTATATTACCTAGTCAATTCAATTAGGCTTGTTCTGCGACAAGAATGATCCTTCTAGGGTGATAAACCAAATCTAACGGGATCCAATTCGCGTAAACATGCGATTGATTGCCGTTTCCTTGGTAAGGTAAAATTACTTACTAATCTGTACGCTAACTTTCCTAAGTCTCCCTAGGGTTTACCAATTAATCATGCCTACTACTTTGTAGTCTATGCTTTCGAAACTTATGCATTGGCAGACCATGCAATCTTTCCTTGGTGCACGATAATCTAGCTACAGCTTTTCCTAGGACCTTCTAGGTCTTACATCAATAGTCGTACCTACAACCTTGTAGTTTATCCTTTGGCATCTTATGCATTTACACCTAATTACGACTCTTTAATGATTGATCCTTTTCTCATGACAGCTACGCAATTTCCTAACATTCTCCTAGCCACTAAGTCGTTGATGATACTCAAGCGAAACTAGTGTTATTCTATTCCATCTTATAACTATGTTGCAAGTCATACGTTCACTTTAGTACCCTATTAGTTCTTTCCGATTGGAACCTTATGGTGCTAGACTTTCCTTATGAAATCATTATGAGAGGTATGTTACCTAATGTGCATATACGCTTAATTCATCATATCTAGGATGGCAACTAAGGCACATATAAACTCCGTTTCCTTGCTTAGGATTAGATTCCTTACCTTGATAAGGTACCAACTACATGCATCTAACCCTCTAATCGTTCAATCTTTCATAATGTTCAAAAGATGCATTTCTTTCAATTTCCATATGCATATTAAACGTAAACATGAAATTCCCTTTCTAAGCGCGCCTAATCATTTCCTTATGCAGAATTAACACGGAAGAACCTGGACTTGTGGAGTCGGGGTGATGTCCACTTGCACATTCGGAGTCGAGCCTCCCGCGGTCGCATCTTGGGATCTTTTTTGGAGCCATCGTAGTCGTAAATTCGACTTCCGATCTGCCTTTGTGCTTGTATGCGGATGGGTTCCTCTTCGGGATAGAGCTTGCGACAAAAGCTTAGGACTCTCCACGAATTCGAATCGGCACGGTAATTGGACGGCTTGCGGCTTAACCCTTCTTGCGGAGATCACTCGATGGATCTTGCGGTGGTCTTTGAGGCTCCGCCGTCTCTACTTCTTTGGAAATTCCGGTCTTTAACGGATCTTCGAGGAGATACTGTGGGAAAGGCCTTTTGGCCAAATGGTGGGAAAATTTCCCCTAAAATGGGTGACAAAGGATAGGAGATTTTGGGTCGTGGGAAGGGGGTCTAGGGAGGCCCCCCTATGGAAGCTTCTAAGAAGCTTTCAAAGGAGCTTCTTTTTCCTCAACTCCACGTGGGGAAAGGAGGTGTCGTGGACGACGTGTCGGCGGCTCGAATCTGGACGGTGGACAGGCGGCAGAATGGTCGGCGGGGCTGGCGACAGCTGCGTTCGATGGCGGCAGCAGCACGGCGGACCGTGGCAGCGGCGGCCAGGCCGGTCTGGGCGGCAGCAATCGGCTGGCGATCTGGCGGCTTCCCACGACGGCCTCTCCTCCTCCTCTCAGAGTCTTTGCCCCTCCTCTCCCTCCTTAAGCACACGACTTCCTCCTCTTCTCTCCCCACAGAGTCCTCTCCAGTCTTCTCCCTTAAGCCACCCCCCCCCATCAAGGGGGTGTTTTTATAGCCAGTGGGGGTGGGGAAGGGGTCTCCCCCACGTGGGGGATCTTCCCATGCAAACTCCTCTTTCCCATCCCCCCCCACACACTCCCTTTCCTCCAGCCATGCATCGGCTGGGGGGAAGGGATAAATACATAAAAAAATTTGCCTTTAATTAATTAAATTGCCCCTCCCAAGAGGGTGTTTCCGTGCGGCTTGCGGTTTTGAACACCCGGTTCGATTTACCATTCGCAGAAGACCCTATTTCCCTCGTGCGGCTCACACATTACGTGGCCAATAATTTAAATGCGAGAGATACCCTTTGCACAGGGTTTGCACGGCTTGTGGGAAGTAATATTTACGATACGATCACGCGGAAATATTACACGATCGTCTGTGTGACATGTATGCATGCATGCACTCCATCGTCCAGCCTGTGGAAAACCTATATGCTGTTACGACAGGTACTAGAAACTCCTCATGCAAGGATGCTACTATGTATTCCTTGCTCCCCTCTGGTATGTTCTTCTAATGATCCGAGACGTTGTGCCGAAAAACTTGTTGACACAACTCTCTCATACGAGCCATCACCCTTCTCCCCTCATCATTCATGATGATGGCTCCTGTCCTATCATCTACAAGGTATCCATACCCCTCTAGGGTATGCCTAAGATGTGTCCTCTCCCACCTCCGACCATGATCCTGGGCATATCCAAGAGACCCCTGTACATCTGGTGTACCTATGGGGGTAGTATCTCTTGGAGTAGCACCCATAGGGGTTCCATCTACGAACATCTGAGCAAAAGCTAGAGTGACTGGAGTAGACATCCCAACAGGTGTGAAAAATCCCATAGGTGACGCAACTCCAGTGAGATAAAGACACTGGGTCAGTACCTCGACAACAACCACCTGAGCCATGCTCTCTTGAACCGCCACGAGAGCGAGGAGTAGCATCTCGAGCCAACTGTGAGCTCATTGCATCCATGTCTCCGCAGTATCCCCCAAAACCACTCCCTCCGTCTGACCCAAGTCTAGATTGGAGCGTTGACCTCCTCTACTGGAAACTAAAGCATTAGAGCACATTGAAGTAGATCTAAGAGAACGGCCTGATGGTGTCCAAGACAGCTCCTGGTTCGCTATATCTCTGAATCAAGCCATCTGATGTGGAGACATACACGTGAAGATCTCTTGTAGCTCCTCGTCACTCATCCCTCGACTCATCGTGCTGATCTAAATATCCACAAAGTTCACTTGCACATATAAAAATTGATGTTAGCATAATCAATATAAATCAAGCAAAGCACGATAATATAAATCTTTAAAAAATAATCTTACTTAAAATGCATATCTTATGTACCTTTATAAGTATACATGCATGGATGTTGTTGTAGTCCATGCCAAGCTTTCGTAAAACATGTCGTGCATCATCACGAGACTCATGTATGGTATTTGCAAGTGGTAATATATTATACTTCAATATCTTGGAAAAAATCATAAAACACCTTGAAAAAGCATAAATAATTTTTATGATAGTACGAAAAAGAAATCAACGAAGCGTACGTACAAGGTACCTGAAAAAATCGGTTACACTCACATCCCTCCACTTGTATTTTGCTTGCACACTTAGGAGTGCAAGCAGTGTCTTGAAGTGAGATACTCGACACCCATCATATAATGGTATGGATGCTTCTTCTCTAAGCGGATTAGATGTCTCGACATCCATGGGGATCAATGCATCAATCATTGCCTCCATCTCAGGCTCCAAGATTGTAGGAAACTTTGGAAGGTTGCTTGTCTCCTCTGGTATTGACAGTGTAGATTGGATAGTACCTTCCAAGTGGTGGATTGGCTCAGGCACTCCATCCATCACATGTCCATGAACTCTTATAATTGACCGTAAAGGGTGCACTTCTCCTTGGGACAAAACGTCACCTCCCTGGATAGCAAATTTGATAGTCACACCCAATGTTTTTGTATATGATATTCAATTAGTTTGCGAATACAATGCATGATTGATATACACTTTTCTTACCATTTGCTCAAAATCTAAGATCGCCTTATCAATTATCTCTAATTGAAACTCATCGAAGCGTTGTATGTGTTCTATAGACAATCGATGTTTTCGTCTAATTGCCAGCTTACATTGAGAGCAAGGACATGGAACACGCTAATTAAGATATGCTTTGCGATCTTAAATATCACGACCTTCATTGTTTTCCATTTGGTCTATGTTACGACAAACAATTTGTCTTTGTTATCATTCTTTTTTTCTTTCTTAAATTGTTTGAGAAGAGATTTCTTCTCTTGTAACTCAACAAAATTAACATATGTAAAGTCTCCACCCACCCACAAATTAACATATGTCAGAGTGTTTCTCATCTCGTGGTATTGCACCGAACCTCGCCACTACTACTACTACTACTACTACTACTATTACTATTACTATTACTACTACTAGAAACAAGAAAAGAAGAATTAAGTTAAAGAACAAGATCTTACCCCCTCTTTGCTTTTTTATCCATTCATTCTCTTCTCTCCCTCCATCTCTCTCTCTTTCTCTCTTTCTTTATTATTTTGTATGTTTATTCCGTCTCTCTCGTTCCTTATTTCTTTTTCTCTTTCTCTCCCTCTGTCGTTTCCTTTAACAAAACATCTCTCTCTCTCTCTCTCTCCTTCTACTACTACCACTACTACTACAACAATAAACAAGAAAAAAAGAAAAAACAACAACAAGTACTACAACAACAACAACAAACAAGATTTTTACTACTACTACTACTACTAAAAACAAGAAAATAATAAATTAAAGAACTACTACTATTACTACTACTACTACAAAAAAAAAGAATAAATTAAAGAACTACTACTACTACCATTACTACTACTACAAACAAGAAAATAAGAAATTAAAGAACTACTACTACTACCACCACTACTACTACTACCACTACAAACAAGAAAAGAAGAAATTAAAGAACTACTACTACTATTACTACTACTACAAACAAAAAAAGAAGAAATTAAAGAACATGATCTTACCCTCTCTTTGTTTTTTATTCATTCATTCTCCTCTCTCCCTCCCTCTCTCTCTCTTTCTCTCTTTCTCTATTATGTTTAATGTTTTTTCCCTCTCTCTCTCATTTCTTCTTTCTTTTTCTCCCTTCCTCTCCCTGTCTCATTTCCGCTCTTTCTCTCTCAATACACATGATTTTTAACAAAAACAAGAAAAAGAAAAGGAGAAAAAACAAAAATAAAGCAAGAGGGAACAATACACTCACCGCAAAGGCCCAAGGATGGATTCGGTGGCTCCTCTTCGCGACGATAGCTCCTCTTCACCCTCCATACACTTCCTCCTCTTCTTCACAAATGGCGGCGACGGCAGTGATAAGCTCACCTTCTCTCTCTTTCTCTCTTTCTCTCCCTCTCCCTCTCAAATGCAAGATGCAATTCGCTCTCCCTTTCGCTCCCTCTTTCGTTCGTTCGAGCAGAATGACGCGCTCGGGTTTTGGCTCGCTTTTTTTTGCCCGAGTACCATTGCTATTTGTGACGCAAATAGCGATACCGCTAATTTCCATAGAAAATTGACGTCGCTATACCCCTGTATCCTTGTAGTGCATATTGATAGGTAACTTTTCTATTTGGTTATCATAGATGTCTTCACAGAGGAAAAACATCAATAACATACTTAGAGTGGAGGTCTTCAATAGGAAAGATAGTGGCGGTAATTAGATTTGTGATAAGTACTATAAGTTGGATTGGATTTTGATGCACCCAAGTACTCGGTAGAGTTGCAAACCCTAGCAAACATTGGAAAGGTAGAATTTTAGAGTTCAAAAAAGTGTTTAATGGAACAAGTGTATAGTAATAGAAATGTTGATCCAATATGTTTATATGGACAAACAAATCTATGTACACGACAAGAACTACATTCCAAATTATAAACAAAACAGTAAGTTTTTAAATTTTATCATTGTTTATTCTTTTGCATCAAAGTTACTTTTAAAACTCTTTGTAGTATTCTAATTCAATCTTGTTTTACTGATAGCTCTATATCTATCAACTTTGCATGAATGGTAAAATGTGGAATGTTTGAGTGGCAAGATAGATTTTTGGCATGAAGACATAGACTCTTTGATCTATGATAATAACTCTGCAAGTCATCTTGCAACTCAAAATATCTTTTTTTATAATTCATTATATGTAGTAGAAAGTTAGAGATTACAGCATGTCCCATTGCTGCCACTATCTAGTGGTGAATGGTTGATTTGTAGCTCTTGGAGTTGTCAAGAGCATGTAAGTCCAAGAGATAAAATCTAACATCAATAGTGCTATGAAACCCACCACAAGCTCCAAAGATGTGCATCTTAGTTAGTTTATTCCATTCTCATTGTTTGCACATTTGTTTCGTTCATGTGATGTTCTAAAGAAAACAAAGATTACTTATCAATGCAAGTGTCCATCCGAGGAATGGATGAGTCAATTATTCGATGAGTCTTGGCAAGTCAAAAGAACACATTTTGATGAGATGATTGAGTGCAGGGTCAACCAATCTGATCTCACATTTAGGTAAATCTTTTTTACTACTTTGAATGCCTTGATTTAATTGACATAGGTCTTGTTTAGATAAAATTGTTGTGTTATTTGCATTTACTTACTATTATTTTTGTTTTTATTATAGGTATTTAATTGCTTAAAAAAATCTATGCATTCTCTTTCGATATAGAATATCAGGACTTTTGCGAGGGGAGTGGATTAGCTTGGATCAAGATACCCAAGATGAGATACATACAACTCTCATTGATGTGGTTATCTTGTGGAATAATCGTAACCCTTTTGTGATCAACACAGAGAGGCATTGGTCCATTTATCTTCTAAGACAAGAAATCCAATTAATATACAATGAGCCCCTTTGTAACTTCTATTTCAAGTTAGATAATAGAAAAGTCAAGATTCGTAGTAAGCAATCCATGACAGGTAAACAATGTGCTTCTCCATATATCCTTGAGATAGTGAAATCCTTGTAATTTTTTAAAATAAAGAATGAATGTAAACTTTTTTAAAAATTTTGAGTATTTTTAATTAAGATAATCTTAGTTTAATGGAATCCAAGCGTGTAGTAATACATATTGTTATTACTGAATCATGCTGGTTAAAATCATAATTAAATTGCAAGCTAGAGTTCTATAATCTATGCAATATTGTCTTTGCATAATGATATATTGTAGCTCATCTCTTCTACTTATTTCTTAAAACTAAATATTAAATTGAATCCAAGGGATTTTCCAGGTCTTTTAGATTTTTTTCTTAAAAGTTTTCTATATTTTATGTAGTTGGACTTGAATATACTCGGTGATCCAAGTATCACTACAAGATATAGACCTTATACCGACGTTTAAAGCAACGAAAATACAAACAACAAAATTTGCCCCCGTCGTCGCAAAAAGCGTCGTTATTGATGACACCGTAGAAACGTCGCTATTGGTGTCACTATATGCGTCGCTATTTACGTAGCGACGCATATAGCGATGTAACCAATAAATTTGCGACGCACATAGTGAGGCCAATAGCGACGCGAGCAGTAAATTTGTGACGCAAATAGCGACGGTAACAGGGAAAAAAAAATTATGCAGCACTATGTGGTGTTGTATGAGAGCCATACAAAATAGTTTCTGCACTACTGCATACAAAGCGCTTGCAAACAAAAAGAATGTATACTAAAATCATAAAACTGATACATGAAATAAATACATGATCACATAAAATGCGATTGGTACAATCATGAAAGGATATTACTAATACATAGAAAATGTCTACATAGATCGGGCGACTAAAAACTAAAGGTGTATAAGCTCCAAGGATCCAAGGGCGAGCTACAAATCCTCGTCCCCCGAAAGCTCGTCCCGCCGCAAAGGAGCATCGAACGGATTCTGTAGAAAAAGAAACAACACATCAATCCACCATAAAATAATGCATTCAAATATCTCATGGTAACTACGGACAAGAAAGATGAGTGACTTACAGGGCCGTCGCGTTTATACAATCGGTCGATCAATGCATTGAGACCGTGCCTCTCTGCATATCGAGTCTCAAGGCCTTGCGGATCGCGATTTGTAATGGAGTGATGCAAAGAAAACAAAATGCTAACTATTAGAAACATGATTGTCAATACAAAGAATATTTCAAAAAAACAAACAAGCAAAACAAAAGAGAAACTTACAAAGTCCTCCAAATATGTCCTGTGGCCGCCACTCCCAAGATGATGGACCACTCCCAAGATGATGGACCACTCCAAATCTCGCGAGCTGGTCTGGAGACATGCGTGCCATCATGTCTTGAAACTCCTCATCGGTCATCCCTCGATTCCGATTTTACCATTTTCAGCTCATACCAGCTTGCAGCGTTCATACGTGTTGGAGGTCGTCCAAGAAAACCTTCCCTGAGTTCATGATCCTCCGGCAAGAAAGTGGCGTGTCCTTGATATACCATCTTCTTCATGGTTCGTGACCTTCGGGAGTCTAACTATGGCCCACACAATGGATATGCATGATAGCCTGAGGTAACCAGACTTGTAAGGCGAGCCACGACCTAGTGAATACTTGATTGAATGAAATAAAATATAGATATTACCAGCGAGAACGGAGATCTGCTCACCTGAGCACTCTCCCAATCCCAAAAAGTCATGCATCGTCCACATGAGAATGACTCGAATGTTGGCTGACCGCCGACCATCGCGCCTGCTCATATCTTGCACAGTGACCCCCTCCTACCACAAAATCTTAAGCTCATCGACTAATGGACGAAGATACACGTCCATATTTTTTACTTTGTAGCGGCCCGGGATGAGCAAGCTAAGGATGAGATGTCTTTTCTTCGTAGAAAGCCATGGAGGGATGTTATAGTTAACAAGCACTATAGGCCACACACTGTAAGAAGTCGAGCGCAGACCGAATGGGTTCACACCATCCATGGCAAGACCGAGCCGAACATTCCTTGGCTCTCGCTCAAAGCCGGGGAAGGTAGAGTCAATGTGGCTCCATGCATGCGAATCCACTGATATTCGTTGAACTCCATCCGTGGACCTATTCTACACATGCCACGTTGTCAAGCTTGCCATGCCAGACGTGCGAAACATGTGGTTTATGCGGGGGATGAGCGAAAAGTGTCTGAGAACTTTTTGAGGGATGGTTTACCCTTGCAAGTCCTGTCGATACCTGTGAGTACCACACTTTGGACATGTCTCCATAGTCTCGTATTCATCTCGAAACAGCATGCAGTCATTGATACATGCATGGATGTTATTGTAGTCCATGCCAAGCTTCCGTAAAACATGTCGTACATCATCACGAGACTCAGACATGGTATTTGTAGGTGGTAATATATGATATTTCAATAACCTGAAAAAAATCATAAAACACCTTGAAAAAGCACAAATGTTTGCAATAATACTGTTTTTTAAAAAAATCAATGAAGCCTATGTGTAAGGTACCTGAATAACTCAGTCACACTCGTATCGCTCCAACCGTATTTTGCTTGCACACTTAAGAGTGCAAGCAATGTCTTCAACCGAGATACTCGGCACCCATCATATAATGGTATGGATGCTTCCTCTCTAAACGGGTCAGATGTCTCAACATCCATGGGAATCAATGCATCGATCATTGCCTCCATCTCAGGCTCCAAGATTGTAGGTAGATTGTCTGTCTCCTCTGGCATTGACAGTATAGATGGGCCTTGTGAGTGGTGGATTGGCTCCTGCAATCCATCCATCGCACGTCCACGAACTCTTCTAATTGGCCGCAAAGGGTGCACTCCCCCTTGGGTCGAGACATCACCCCCTGGATAGAAAATTTACCAACAAGACCCAATCTTATTGTGTATGGTTTTCAATTAGCTTGCGAGTACAATGCATGATTAATATTAACTTCAAATTACCATTTGCTGAAAATCCGCAATCGCCTGATCAATGATCTCAGATTAAAACTCGCCAAATCGTCGTACGTGTTCTATAGACAATCGACATTTTCGTCTAACTGCCAACTTGCATTGAGAGCAAGGACATGGAATACATTGATTAAGATACGTCTCGCGATCTTCAACAATAAGACCTTCTTTGTTTTCCATCTTATCTACATTACAACAAATGATGCTTAAATGGATAGCTTTATGGAGATGTATGTCAAGTTGCAAGTTGACCATAAATCTTGCATTGTACATAGTAGTTGAGAGATTTTTTGATGTTATATCTCGGCCTTGTATCATGCTCAAGGATTTGTTTGTCCCGGTAGATAATTATTCATTATTGTAAAAAACTGCACTAGAGGGCTTTGAGTATAAGTAATCCATTTATGAGCATCATTGAGGATCTCTTAGTCTAATAATAAATCAGTCTCAACAAAAAGCATCTTAGAAATGTGGTTTTTTTGTCCTAGGATCGCGTATTAAAATTAATGCCATCTATGAAATTTATCAACTATAGTAATAAAATTTATTTCAATCAATTCTACTCATAGTCATAAGACCTGAGAGAAAATATCATATACTCAATTTAAGGGATTCTTCTTCTATAACAATACTTTTGGGTTCATTTTGATGAAGTACCGTAATGACCATTAGCTAGGGTATCATTTTCTTTTAGTCCTTCCGTTGACTAGTTGGCATGATTTCTAATTTGTTATGCCTATAAAGTTAATACAAAAACAATGAATTATGCATATCACAATTAGATCCCCTACTTGGACATTATGAAGGACATGACCAATTTTAAGCCATCTTAAAGAGTCACCAATGTACGTGGCCCATGGCAAAGCACATTGCATACCATTATCGATAAGTCTATTATCGTGCATCTTAAATATCCTAATTAGAATTTATAAACGGTATGACTAATTTTTAGCCCCCTTAAGGAGTCGATGTAATGGTACCCATAAAAAAAGTAAAGTGGATGCCATTACCATAATCATGGATATGCTATCATTCCAACATATGTTATCTTTCTCTTTCTCTCCCTCTCCCTCCCTCTCTTTCTCTTTCTCTTGTATTTCCTCTCCCTCTCACAATATATCTTAACACTCTCCAAAAGCAGAAGGGAGAGGGAGAGAGAGAATGCACTCTCCCTCCCTCTCCCTCTCCCTCTCGCCCTCTTTCTCTTTCTCTCCCTCTCTCATTTCCTTCCCCTCCCTCTCCCTCTCTTTCTCTCCCTCTCCCTCTCTTTCTCTCTCATTTCCTCTCCTAAACAAGCAAAAAAGAAAGTGATTCAAACATTAAACAAGCAAGAGGGAGAGTGAGAGAGAGAATGCACTCTCCCTCCCTCTCCCTCTCTTTCTCTTTCTCTCCCTCTCTCATTTCCTTCCCCTCCCTCTCCCTCTCCCTCTCCCTCTCTTTCTCTTTCTCTCCCTCTCTTTCTCCCTTTCTCTCTCATTTCCTAAACAAGAAAAAAAAAGTGATTTAAACATTAAACAAGAAAAAGGGAGAGGGAGAGAGACAATGCACTCTCCCTCTCTTTCTCTTTCTCTCCCTCTCTCATTTCCTTCCCCTCCCTCTCCCTCTCCCTCTCTTTCTCTCTCATTTCCTCTCCTAAACAAGCAAAAAAAAAGTGATTTAAACATTAAACAAGCAAAAGGGAGAGGGAGAGAGAGAATGCACTCTCCCTCCCTCTCCCTCTCTTTGTCTTTCTCTCCCTTTCTCATTTCCTCCCCCTCCCTCTCCCTCTCCCTCTCTTTCTCTTTCTCTTTATCTTTCTCTTTCTCTCCCTCTCCCTCTCTCCCTCTCTTTCTCTCTTACTCTCTCGTTTCCTCTCCTAAACAAGCAAAAAAGAAAGTGATTTAAACATTAAACAAGTAAAAGGGAGAGGGAGAGAGAGAATGCACTCTCCCTCTCCCTCCCTCTCCCTCTCTTTCTCTTTCTCTCCCTCTCTCATTTCCTCCCCCTCCCTCTCCCTCTCCCTCTCTTTCTCTTTCTCTCCCTCTCCCTCTCTTTCTCTCTCATTTCCTCTCCTAAACAAGCAAAAGAGAGTGATTTAAACCTTAAAACAAGCAAAAGAAAGGGAGAGGGAGACTCACCGATGAGATATGGCTAGCGTGGGGCAGCTTCTCTTTGCGATGAAGGCTCCTTCTCTCCTTCGCGAACAATGGCGGTGGCAGCAAGTCTTCTTCCTCTCCTTCTCTCATGACGGTCGCTCTCTCCCTCGCTCTCGCTCTCAAAACTCACAAGTCATAAACACGAAATGAAAACCGTGCTCGGTTTAGGCCGTTTTTTTTCCTTGTGGAGCGTCACTATTTGCGTCGCAAATAACAACGCTAATAGCGACGCTGCTATCCGCCGTCACTAATCTACGTCACTACTAGCTCAAATCCTTGTAGTGTATATTCGAGGATATAAAAATGTAGAATGAAGTATTTGTCTTAATGAGTAATTTTAATGGTTACTTTAAAGTATTGAAATAAAGAAACTAGGATAAGAGATTTAATTTGAAACTTTAGGGTTTAAAAAAAACCTTTATTTAAAACCCTAGATACATAAAAGCTATAATTCCAAACTCATTTTCACTTTCATTCTCTACTTCCCTACACTTGTGCTTTCCTTCTTTCTCTCTTTGTATGCCATGGCTACCACTCCCGCCTTCACCGCATCATTAGCTCCATATGCTACGCACACATAAGAGAACATATATACCCTAGGTTTTGTGTGACCTTGAGTCTAGAGAGCTCACTTTCCACTGTAGGCCCTAGCTCTAGTATACTGTCATTTTTTGTGATGCAGCAAACCCTCTCACATGCTCTATTCCAAACTCTGGTCTCAAATCTCCATATATATTTTTATATAGTTTATGTATTGGATCAAGCCATGCAAAGGTAATAAATTGAGCCCTCATACATATGGGGCAGCATCTCTATGCCAGAGCAGTGCCCACCTCATCCCAAGACCATGCCACGATGGATCCCATTGAGCGTGATGTAGCATTTGCCATATATGTTTTGTGCATTAAGGTGCAAGAGGATAGTGAGGAAGGCATCAACACACCCTCTTGTCACAGCTAGAGTATTTCGAGAGGGAGTCTGAGGAGATCACACTCGATCCAAGAGTAGATGCAGCACAAAGCTGAGCCATTCTGCACCCATCTCCTTGCCATGTTGAGATATCGACAACAAGCGATGAGCCACCCCTCATTTCTCTCGATGCTATCATCATCAAGGGGGTGGAATATTTACTTATGCAGGATGTACTAGAAATTTTGGAGCTAAGGGAAGAAAAGCTATATTGTATCATGGTGCTTGATGCACCTTATAATTTTATAGATTTTGATATACAAGATGCGCCAACACATGTTGATGAGGTGGCTCGATATGATGGCACGAGTGTCGGTGACATCTCTGCCATTGTGAGCATATCCTAGAGTAGATTGAGAATGTGGCACCATAGTATGAGATCTCAGTTGAATAGTTCGAAGGGTTGTAAGAAAGCATTTTTGGACCTCGACCCAACTACACAGTACCTTCCCAAAATAGAGACAAGGGTGGCCTAGTTACACGAGTAGACGTGGATGCTCCACTAAAGTACCAGATAGATGATTCAGAGAAGGTAATGTTATCAAATTAATGTTATTGGATTGCGTAAAAATTTACCAGTAGGACCTCTACGGCATCGGGAGTGTGCACATAAAATTTTACCAAGATCGGGCCCCCAGAGCTACCTTGGCTAGAGGCTCGCGTCTTGGACCTGAATCTGCAAATTCAGGCCCCCAAAACGAGCCTCTGATAGAGCGACTCTAGGGGCCTGATCCATAAAATTTTGCTAGCAAGGCAGCTCTAGGGATCCGATCCATAAAATTTTTCCGCGATTGGGTCCCCCAGAGCTGCCATGGCCAGAGGCTCATGTCTGGGGGCCTGAATTTGCATCCCGATAAAATTTTATGTACACACTCCCGATGCCCTACAGGCCCTACTGGTACATTTTAATGTGAATCCGATGTATATATCTTTAGCACACTCCATGTATAGTGAGTCTGATACAATGAGTTTGGCACACTGAACTTGTGTGATGCATGACATTATCTATATAGATGAATTTTCATCTAGACATGTGGCCCATCCGGTAGCCAATGAAGGGTGTAGGACTCCGCATTGAAGGAGCATATTAGCCAACCTATGAGCAACATTATTGTATTCCATAAGACATACTCTTTGTCTTTTGTTGAGAACTTCTTGAAGTTGAGAGCACTAACGAAGGCCACCCCCTTCAAGAATATCCCGATGAACTCTAGCTTGAAGAAAGTAGTGTTGCTTTGACATTCGAAGCTCCTCTACTTATTCTCTAGTACTAGGTCTGGGCCACTTTTTTCCATGGTGACCCGTTGGCATGGTTACTAGTGTTGATGATGTTAGGAGACATATTCCATAGTGGATTCTGTGAGATGACGATGGATTCCATGAGGTTTTTCAGTGAATTTCATAAAACTATATTTATTTGCCGAGGCTCGTACACAAGGTGGGTTCCTTATGCGAGAAGTTGACCGGGACACCTGTCCTTTTCAGATGTCATGTTAATTTAATGTGCACATGGATGATTACCACAGCGGTGATTTCGCAAAATACATATTTAAATTAATGGACGTTTATGAGTTTAGAGTGCACTCGTATTAAATTAAGGTTATGATAAAGTTCCAACCTATTTATTTATTTTGTAGATGAAGACTGCTAGGTATTTACTTTTGTGGATTTTATCTTATTATTTTCTAACAATTGTGAATGCTTCAGTTGGATATGTAAAGTAGGCAATAGTGGCGTTGGGAAGCACCAAGCGATCGCATGTATTCAAATTACCTAGAAAAAATTATCATTTTTTGTGGGTGCACGTCTTATCATTTAAGAGGTGGCATCAATATTTACTTAGGTGCACTCATTTATTAAAGCGCTAGATAAATATTTATTATTATGTATGTGCATAGGTACTTGGTTTAAATATTTCATTATTGGACATTGTATTTGGACCCAATCTGACTTTTTGGACTCATAAATGCCTTATTATTTATTTGGGCAAAAGCAAACACAAAAGCCAAAAGCATGCTAATTAAAGATTGGGCTATTTTTTAGCTTGGAGATTAATACATATATAAATATATGCCTTGTGAAGCGCTCACACAAGGTATGGGGGGAGATTGCTCTCAATTTTTATTTTTCTCTCATATCATGCAAATATCTATTCTTGCTTTATGAGCTTTTGTAGAGTTTCTTTGTTCTTGAGGACCTTCCGGGGTTCATTATGTGCACATACAGCATCCGATTTGCACACCAATTGAAAGACCCCAATGTCATTAGGCAAGAACTACTAGGGCAAAATATGTTGTTGCCTATTAAGAATAGCTCTGACCATGGGGAGTCTAGCTCAAAGAAGCCTAGGAGAGAGTAGATGTTCTTAGTGTCAAATGATATTGCATCACCAATGTAATATAATTTGTAATCTTCTCTTGAAGTAATGAAAACTGACATTTTTGGATTTATGTGCAATGTAGTTTGTCATACGCATCGTTTATTGTTGTTCTTTACTTGAATATTACGTTTATTTATCGAATTTATACGCAACACGATTCGTACCCTAAATTTAATACATAGTGCTTTATCAGGTTCATGCACAGCATGTATGCATTTGATCGCATGTAATGATAACTCAAAGATATAAATAAAATAAATAACAAGTGAATAAAAAAAATAAGACACGCTAAAAATTTATATTTATGTTCATAATATTTTATATGGGATCCATTACAACTAGGGTTTTACAAAATCTCTTTGGAAGCTGCATTATGTATATGTTTTGGTAGTACACCTCTATTGTTGTTGATCTCTATGAGGACTATCCTTCCATCCTTGGAAGAATCTCACTATCCATAAATCCCTATCAGTGATGGTGACTCTCATTGCATGTATTGTTGTATAGATTGAGTCTCCCAACAAGTCAATGACGTAAGCTTCGGCAGCTTCCTATAGTGTAAGGAGGGCTTGGGCGATCGGGTTGTTGCAAGCATGTTCCATCTGGGAAGTGTCTCCTACTGTTCTTAATGAGTATGCCATCCATAATCTCATGCACTAGCTTTTGGAATGGAGCCTTTAGTATCAGGAGATGTGTGGTCTTCTGGTAATGGCGGATCTCACGAAGAGCCACTGTGCCTGGCTTCCATCAACACTTACAATGCTAGCGTGGTGGTGGTGGCAGTGGTGGAGCTAGGGGAGGTGGCCTCTGTATAGGATTTCTAGGGGGGTGTCTTCAAGCTGCTTGCTTAGTATGTGCCATGTCTTATAGGAGAGAAAACTCAAAACTCACAAGTGAAATGTGTAAAATGAGTTGAAACTTTAAACTTATAGCAAAACTTTCAAAAAACCCTTAAACTTGAATTAATATATCCAAGAATTGAAAAAATATAACTAGTGATCCAATTGACTTGAAAGTTTACATGTAGACTCCTCTAGGATACATCAACTACCCAAAAAACAAAAAAACTCACCACCACACCGAGTGTGCGCAATTGCATATTACATGTGTTGTCAATCAAACTATGTGAAATATTGGAAACTTAAAAATTCACAAAAAATAAGTCATGGATCAAATGAAATATTGCATATCCGATATAGTATTGCCAAACCACTAAATACATTAAAGATATAGTGTATCGGCCCATGTACAATTGATCACTGATGTGCGCATGATTGCGCAGTGAATTTATCCTCAATAAAACTACTTTCAAAATTAGAAACTTGAAAATACGCACATTGCAAATCATGGTAAAATAGAATATCAAATATCAAATTTAGCATTACGAAACCATGAAATACACAGTAGATAGTGCATTGCACCAGGTACAACTAGAGCTAGGCAATTTAGCTTCATTTTATAGACCATTGCTATCAAATACTTGAAGGCATACTAGAAAGATAAACCAAAACTAAGCTCCTTACAATCTACAACCAAACCTGAGCTAAAAACATAGATCCCATTACAAGGTAGCTTCTCAAAGCGTACTGTTGACATTAAGATTAAATGCATCCTTGTTGTTGCAGATCGTGTGAACAAGAACCATATCTATGGGCTTAATAGTGATACATTGTGCATGCATGGCTAAAAGTTGAAAATCAACCATTAGATCAATCAAGTAACTTTCAGCTGCTTCTTGGAGAGCAAGCAAGGCTTGACCATCACCCCACATTCCTTGCTTGGTTCCTCAAAAAGAATTTGTGATGATGCCCTAACTGTAGATCTTGCACTATTTCTCGCAGTAACCTAGAGAATGGTGCCTTAGGAATAATCAAGTTGGCACTCTTCTGGAATTTCCTTATCTCGTGTAGCGCACTTGTGCCTGGCTGGTCTCCATCTTTATGTCTTATGTATTGGAGGATGTGTATTACCAGCTAGAGCAATAGTGAGAGGTGGAGCAACTAGAGCATGTGGACCACCATTTTTGGACAATGGCAAACCATCATTATTGACCACACTAGGGCCACCATTGTTGGACATAGTAGCACCACCATCATTAGCTGCAATAGGGGCAGCTAATAGGGCCACCATTGTCAGCCACACCAAGAGACCTTTATCACTCACATTAAACTCACTAGATTTGGAAGTGTTGAGCTCTTACTCTTGCAGGTGCCTTCTTGATAGGAAGCTTGTAACGTGCCATGGTTATGATGTTGAAGGATAGAAAGGTGGAGGGTAGAGTGAAAAGTAATGGGAAAAAATGAAAGGAGAGACTTGACTTAAGTATGAAACTTTTAAACTTACTGTGGTGTAAATGAACTTTAAAATTAAAAAACATAGTTCGAAATCAACTTTGAAAAAAAAACAAAACAAATTTTACAAGATGTCTCATGTTAAAGATAGGAGTATTGATGTGTCATATCTTGGGTACATGTGCTCTCTCGTGGACTCTAAATGCATCAAAAGTATTATCTTTATCTAGGTCTCCATTTCTTGCCATCTCTCTCTTGGGTTGCCAACCATTCTGTGTGGCGTTGTCTAGCTATGTTGTTTTCATATCTTTCTTTTCTCACTTCATATATTGCCCTACTTATAAGTTCTGCTTGAGAGGTTTTGGACTTCTTTTCTTTTTCCTCGTATCATATCTCTAATCTTCTATACCACCATTGTAATAATTTCCTCATAGAATTGGAATCATTGATGCCACCTCCATGATAAGTTTCCTTTTGAAAAGCATAGCGAGCTTGCCAATGAGATCATTCCATGCCTTGAGTTGACCATACTGCCAAACTTCCTTGATTTGCAAAGTATGGACCATATGCTTCAAGTATATGCTACACAAGAAGAGAGATTAGAAACACAAACTAATTCGAAATGATGATTTTTTTTGTAATGGTGACAATACTGACCATGTAGTGTGTTATACTATTTGTAGTCCATGCCTCCACCATGGACTTATGAAATTTAGCAATTGTCTCTTTAAATGTATTGGCATCACCATTCCTAAATCTCAACTTTTGTAAGAGAGTTGTTAATCTATCTAGGTGTATCCACACTTTTGCCTTTGCAATCCTCGTTCATTCTCCATTGCTCCAATCTGGAACAACAAGGTACAACTTTTTCTATGCTTCATACTTCTCTGGTTGTTTTACAAGTATATTGCCTTCCTCATCTCAGGGTGGAGATATAAACTTACTAGCCTTGGGTCCGTCAAAGTATGGTTTATAAGGGATATTTCCACTCTATCCCGATTTTTTCTCATTCTTTTTTATTTCTACTTAGTCCCCCATGCAATCCAACTTTAGAGAGGACTTGTTCTAACTTATTGCATGTAGCATTAGCTTCTAACATAGGCTACATCTTGTATGCAAAGCATATATATTCATATACTAGCTTCTCAATTATTCTAACCAAACAATGCAATGTGCAAAAGTGAACCCTTGTTAGTGGTATTTCCAAAATAGGGAGCCAGTTTGGATCCATTGGAACTAGCATTCCATTTCTCATGACTTTTTGATCATGTGTTGGATCACCTTGTTGTCTTGCCTTGGCAAGCCATTCTTTTATTCCATCTTTCCCTTTATTCCTAGTTTGCATACAATATATCCACGAAAATTTTACATTCGTTGCATTTGATAAACTAAACATACACTTCAATGTTTTTAAATCATTGCAAGATGACATTCCACTTGATAGTCCCCAAACCCCTTGATGTATAAAATTGCTCTATTATTTTGCTATTGAATAACATTGGGTATATTAGTGAGGTTAAAAAAACTTTAAGTACTTCATGGTCCTCCTTTGGTACTTCAAATGCTGCAAGCCACTATATTTCATTCTCCAACTATACACTAAAGTATAAAGTATGGTTTTCATAGATGTTGGGATCCAATGCTTGATTCATAAGTGTTATACTCACACGTTCAAGTTTCTGTCCCTTAATAATCTCACTCTCATAAAGTTTGAGGACAAAAGCTTGCCTCTACATTCTTTCATAGACATATTGTAGAATTTGACTATAACAATCTGAACCCTACATATATCCAATATAAAGTTATTGGATGCATTCAATACAAATGCGACTTCTCTGGAACCATACTTCAATATGTGTGTATTTTTCAAATGTGTTGGATTACCAATTAGTTTTAAAAATTTCTCATTTAATTGTTTTCAAGCCTTCTTCACGTGAAATGGTTTTGCCAGAGGCATTACTCACTTAGTTTTGAAGACTTTCTTAAATCCTATATCCAATTGTTGATAGAGCATAGTATGTGACTCACAAGTCATCCCCACCTTGTCACATAATCCCTAAGCATCTGTACTAGTAAACAAGTTGCTCACATCCCTAAGATGTTCACTTGCGACACCATCTACAATGTCCTTGAATTTACGATTATCCAATGCATTTTGGACCATATGCTTGCTTAGGAGTTTGGCAATAGTATCAATCTCTACATGAGGGAACATATTTCTCATTGTAGCAGATTGAGCATATATCCATCTATGATATTATCCACTTCCTTTGGTTAATTAATAAATTGGTTTAACTGATTGGATGCACTGACGTGCTTCTTTGGTTTTTAAAGTGGGCCCAATCTCCAAAGTTTTTGAAGGCTTTCTCTTTATGTTTCGATTATCCTTCTCAAAGTCCATAACGTTAGACTGTAACTCCATATTTTGCACATATGTAGCCTACATAGCATATTCAATGACAGACATTGCTTGTTGTAGACTCTAGTTTTCCCTATCCTTCTCAACCAATAATCTATCATTTTCCATCAAAGATTGTATATTCCCTTGTAATCTTGTCTGCATATTTGTCAAGGCTTAATGAACCCCTACTAATCCTTGTGTAACAAGTCTGCATGTGTATCCATACAATCCTTCATTGCCTTCACAAAATGAGCTTTACAAATGATGTAAGCCCTTCAAGTTGTGATGGCCTTTGAGTGACTGGATTGGGTGGATAAATGCACCCATCAACCCAGAGGGTCCACACCTAGAGCCTAATCTATGCGTTTATAGTTTTATAGTCCAACATTTCCCTTTCATTAAACTCCTCAAAGGGTAAACCCATACACACTGGCAATAAATGCTACGATAATCACATACATGGGAGGCAACCTCTTGGTAGAAACACCGCGGCCCCACTGCAGCTCTCCTACATCGCAAGGATTGGCCCCTTGATGCACTACTCAACATATAAAACAAACGAACAAACTCCACTCTTTCACTTCGAGAGTACTCCAAGAGATACCATGTGTCCTCACCAAATAATCTCCCAAGAAACGAACGTCTATCCCACAGCTTAGGATGCCTTTCCACACCCAAACGTGGGTCATTGTCATTGAAAACAGGTGCTATGCATCCGGTTTTTTATTCTGATACCATGGTTTCATGCACATGCAAAGTGAATGATCCTAAAGTGCTCAAACATCATCTTCAATGAGACACGTGGTTGTGCACAACCAAGTTTTCAAATGCTTATTCACTAATGCGTTGCGGCGATATAAGGATAGCACCGAGACAACACTCATGCTACTATCCTCTTAATTAAAATAACACGAACCTCTATGTCATGGTATGCATCAGAAAATCAGCAACAATCAGCACGCAAATCACACCATTCAAACATCCCAACCCCCTACGTTTAGGTATTGCTTTCGTTGCATAGGTGTAGAGGTTCATTTTGTCATGTTTTGGTGTATAAAAAACGATAAATCACAAACTTTGACAAGGAGGTAGGGAAAACTAAGGCTAAACCTCATGCTTTGTCACTACCACATATCCAAGAACAATCCTTATATTTTTCCTTACTTTTCCAAGACGTATTTCTATTTTTCCCCTTATTTTTCCCATTTTCTTGATTTATTTGGCAATAAAATATACTATTTTCTAATTTTTCTTGTTCCAATCACTTTAGCATACTACCATTCAATTTATCTTCCATATACCCCCCATGGGAACACCTTTTACCCACCCAAAACGGAAAAACTACCATTTTACCACTTAAAAACTACATTTCGGATTTATGGGAATTAAATAAAGCATGTAAATCATTGCAAAATCAAAATTTTTTGATACACAGCAATTACTTATAATGCAACTAGCACACAAACAAATTTTCATCCAATAAGAACATAATTATCATCATAACCTATCAAAAATCCTTCATTTTCTTTATAAAAATGGTCATACTGTGTTTTTACGTAACCCGAGACGCCTTGAATGACTGCATAACTAGTAGACAGAGCCTCCATTGCTCTCAATCCAATGTTGTACATCGATCTTCAACATCTCTATCAATCTCCATCACCACTTTCTTCATTCTCCCTCCCTGGTTCCTCCTTCAAGATGGTACACATGAACAGCCCATAGAGAAGAGAGAGAGGGAGGAGAGAGAAAGACTAGATTCTGATCTCTTCATTCGAACAGCCATATCCCATGTGAAGATCGGCGATATCATCAGCCAAGAGGGAGAAGTTGAGGCCCAATGTCGATTGAATGGCTTACATTCAGTCCAAAAATCAATTAGGGGGGGGGGGGGGGGGGGGGGGGGGGCTGGGCGAGGAGGGTTTAAAGTCCCCAAAGGGCACCCCCCCTTTGGTCTTCAATTTGGTCCACCTTTTCAAATCTTGGCCATGTTTTGGCCTCTTCCTCGTCTGGGCTCCGTTTCAGCTCTGAAAAATCCTTCGCGTTCGTCTTGACATCCCGCACTGACTGGCAGCTCCTAGCATCCCGCACGACAGTTGAAAAATTTATCAAAAATCCACAAGTGTCGCTCGGGCACCTTTTAAAATCCGTCTTTCACTTGGTGCTTAAAATCGTCCTAGCTGCAACCACCACCTTCGATGTTAAATATTTTTCCCCTAAATTCTGGATTTTTTGGTAAATTTTAGGCACATCCCGGGCTCAAAACTCCGCTCACACATAGTCCTTTCATTCTTCTAAGCTAAGCATGGATCCTAATTTGATTGGCCGCAAATCATTTGGCGTACTAAGGTCTAGCTTAATAACGTCTACATCTCTTATCCTATCCTACGGCTTTATCGGCTCATTCAATGTTATCTGATAAATGTCCTCCATAGTGGACCCTTCTTTAAATCCATCGCTCGATGATGTCTCACTACCAGATGGATCATCTACTATTTCTAGTTCAATAGAGGATAAAGGAGCTCTCTCACTCTGAGGAGACTTAGGGTAAGCATCCACTATTACACAATTGGCACCTCTACCTAGAATCACTCGACTAGCAGGTATATTGACTTAACAGTCTATTCATAAAATTCATGGCCTGCCTAGCAAAACTCAATAGCTAGGATATCCTAAAAACTTTATCGCCCTGAAGTCTAAATAGCATTCCACGCTTGCAACGCTAACGTGGACTTTAGTAATGCAACCTTCTAGTTGCCTTAAACTATCATCAGCCATCCTAAGAAGTGTGGAGCTGTCTTTTTGGATTTCTAGACCTAGTCTCTCCATCAAGTCTGAACTCATGGTATTGATAGAGGATCGAGTGTCCACGATAGTATGCTCCACTAATATTCCATCCACGTATGCTAGAACCCTGAGACAATGCTTTTCAGCATGATCGAACCAATCTTCTCCCACTCGTGTTATGCCCAAAGGTTCTACAACATACCCAATACGCAAGATTTTCTTGAATTCCTTGCGTACTCCTAGAGACAGTTTAATCAATTGTAGGAGATTCACATCTGGTTTAACTTCACAAAGAGAACTTGCTAAATCAAAGTCATGGTAGCTATCCAAAGTTCTCTTCTCTCACCAAACCAGTCTCTCCTTTGATCTTTGGACTAGCTTTGGTGCCTCTTTTTTAACTTTTGCCTTCTTTCTTGGTAGTTCTTTATCCTTCTCGAGATCAACTTTACTATCAATAGGCCTTAGAGGTCCCCCTTCCATATCATGATTCAGGCCTTGCTTTCCCCTAGCATCTTGCTTAGAATTTCCCTCCTTGACATGTTTTACAATTCCTTTGTCAACCTCTCTAGTCTTTTGACCTCTTGTTACGGCTCCTAGATTAGAAGCTTCAGTGTCATTGACACGTACAGCCTCGATAAGACTGACTCCACTGCCATGAGGCAACTCCTCTACAATAACCTTTCCTCTTTGCAATATTTGTCTTGGTCCATCATCTTGTTGGAGATTATTCCCTTGTGCGCAATGATTAATTGGACCTGGCTGTTTACTTCCTTGTTGGAGAGAACTGATCTTACTCCAACCGGTTGCAACTAAATGGCTAGAATTTCTGCAAATATTGCATTTGACATTCGAACAATTCCTAGGGAAATGTTGGCCACCACACCACTTATAGCTTGAGGAGGCACCCTCTTCACGGCGTCGACTCCCTATCAAATTCTACTGCTTCTTAAGGAAATTAACATCCATAGCTATTTGACTATACTGTTTGCTAATCATGTTAGTGTAGTGCTTCATCATATCCTTGACTTCACCAAGGACATTTGAGGCACTTGACTCATAGCAGCGATCGTCTATCTGTTGTCGTATCGGTCTAACCACTTGATTAGGAATCGGCCCCACTAACCTACTGGGACAACATTTGGGTTCATTGTTTGGCCTCTTCCATTCAATGGGCCCATCTAACTAGCCATACGCATAGTCATAGTGGGAGGAGCTGGTAACATAGGCAAATTTGGCATGATACTTCCTCTTCCATTCGCATTTGGCATGGGGTCCCCTTGACTCCCGTTGGTCAGTGCCAAATTATTACCATTCCAATTTATCCTTGCTACATAAGCCGCTTGCAAGTGTGACTCTACTCCTTCTGCTTGTGTAATAGCAATGTCTATGTCGGTCAAAGTGACACTACTCAACTGCACCTGGATGTTGAAATCTAATCCATGTAGAAAATATTACAACTGTGCAGCCGGTGGAATGGGGATATAAGTATTAAGTTTGTGAAGAACTTGCTTTAGTTTATTGGCATAGGCATGGACATTCTCATTTGGCTCTTGGCATGTTACATGTAAGACACACAACCCTCAGGGGCAAACTCTCTATGGAAGGTTGTGAAGAATTGGTCAATACTAGTTATGGTTCCGGCCTCTAGAATGTGATACCATACCGCTGCCCTTCCTTTTAATGGCATGTTAAAGAACATCATTAAGTGTCCTTTGTCTTGGATTGGATAGTTGAACATGAGTGTTTGAAACTCATTAATATGGAGTTCCCCATCTTCTTCTGCTAACCCATGGAAGATGGACAAAGATGCTCCTAATGCCTGTAAATCCGGTGCCCCTACTAGAATTGCGATGGGTTGTGCCATGGATACAACCGAATTGATAATAGGAGTTTGTGTAGGTAAAACTACACCCCCACTTGAAGTGGGTTGATTGACTGGAAGAGGGAAAGTATTAAGACTTCCTCTTGCACTCAAAGGGTTGCTTGTGACACTTGAATTATTCAAACCACTGCCGCTTATGCATATCGGGCTGCTCCTTTGAGGAGAATGATGCCTTAGAATCTCCACCCACCATCTAGCCCTCTCAACACGTTTATCTTTTTGTATTTAGGCTTGATGGTTCTTGTCAGAGGACATAAACCGACTATTTGGTCCCAAGAGACCCTAGATTCGGAACCACCACTTATTGGTGGCTCTCGACAAACGCACCACTGATGGGACCTAAAATGGGCTGGCACTAGCTATGGCACTAGCCGAACCTTATGCACACAACGGACAACCCCACCACACGGCCTCGTGGGCCAGGAGCATCTATAATACACTAATGTACACTAGATAGACTTAATTATGCATTTGAGCTTATATATATAGTCCAACGGCCCTTTCCCCAAACTCCAACAAATGGAGTATCCCGTACATATCAGTAATAAATACCACGAAGAACATACATAGAAGGCACCCCATCGGTTGATTGCTATGGCCCACTGCAACTCTCCTACACCTCAAGGATTGGCCCCAAGATTGTTGAGATATTTGCAATCACACCTACTTCAGTCCCTTTGTATGGAGCAGTGAGGGCTCAGAACCAAAATCCCATATGCACAGTAGGAGAAAGTGCCACCACTCAATTCCTATAAAACATTGTACTTGCACTCTTTTTCTAATGCAATGATAGTACTCTTTTCTTTCAAGTAAAGTGTCTACATCACTATACACATGGAAGATTGTATTTATGAGTCCAAGTCGCAATCTTGGAACCTAATTTACTTGTGTGACAGTTTGTATTTATCTGGGTCAATGTCTTCATGAGTTTCTTCTTCCTCTTTCAACCTCCATAGATTCCGCATCTACTATGCTCTAGATCCCACATATTTTAACATAGTATTAGAGCCCAGTTGGGCATGGGCTAGCTTGTCTCAGCTTCCTTCTCTGCTCTTCCAACTTCTATTCATCATTGCTCAGCTCAAGTCCCAGCTGAAGGTCTCATCTTCCACCTCTATCTCCACTTGACCTTTCTTGGCAGCCATAGCCAACCTGTACCTAACTTGCTTGGAGCCTTCATATCTCTCAAACAAAGCCATATCTCACTAAGATTCCTTCTGAAGATATCTTCCTCTGCATGGGGCGCTTCTTCCTGGCACTTCAAACCAAGACATTGATTATCATCTAGCTCATCATTGTGTGAGTTCCAACTCGTTGTTTTATCTGCGCCTATGTCTAATCGTACAGTTCATTTAGTCTATACACGCAACAATGTTGATCGGTATCATAGGGCTTTGGAAGCTATACATCTAAAATCTCTTCCCCTTCAGAGGGTTTCTCAAATGGCTACCTTTGTGAGCAACAATAAGCAAAATACTAGTTGCCTATTCCTAAAACCCTAATCTGCCATAGCTCACTTTCACTAAAGCTCTTTTTTACTTAATCTACTCACTGATTTCAGCTCACTAAAGGTCCTATCACTCAGATTTGAAGGTCCCAGCATCAAATCAAGAAGGGAAAGATTTGGATTTGAAAGAACTTGAAGGATTTTGCAGATTTGGAAGACTCAAGGAAGAAACATAGTGACCATTGACATTAATTTAGTGCTCTTAGCACTTGTGTCTTTTGGCACATCTCAGCCAACTCTTCTACTGCTCAAATCTCATAATTTTGAAGTTGATTTGTTGTTGTTCCCATAACTCTAACATGGGAAAATACTCTCCAACTACTCGCTTCAAAGGAGTTGGACTTCACACCTGGTAGATGCGCATAAAACTCATCCTGATGAAGAAGGGCCTTGAGGCCATTACCACTAGAAAAGAAAAGAAGCCTCATGATGTGGACCTTGTTGTTACTTGGCAAAAGAACAATGATAAGGCTCATGCCATTATCAAACTGGAGCTAGACGACAGCTATATCCACCATGTGGATAACTGTGATACTTCATAGGATACATCGAAGAGACTTGACACCTTGTTTGGTGCACAGTCTAAATCATCAAAGTATGGTCTCTTGATTGAGTTTTTCAGGCTTGAAATGAAGTTCAGTACATCACTTGCCACACATCTGAATTACATGAAAGGACTTCTAACCCAACTTTCAGGAATCAATATTAAAATGAAAGAAGATATTTGCATCAGTGTTCGACTTAAGAGTTTGCCTCCTGAATATAATAATGTATCAACAACTCTAATCAGCATGCCAAACTTTGAACTTGTTGATATCTAGGCATCACTGTTAGAGGAGGAAAAGAAGCTAAAAACTAAGGAAGAACCAAGCATCTCCAAAGATGAACATGCATTATATGTTGGCAATAGGTACAAAGGCAAGAGGGATCAGCTCTTCTATGACTTCTACAAAAGGACCAGAACACTGAGAAGTTCTGCACGCTAGAAAGAGGTCCCAAAAGGCCTATCTAGTTGCAGTCAAAGAAGAAGAAGAAAACAGAGCAAAGGAAGAAGAAGAAGAAGAAGACCACTAGGAGAAGGACAAACCTCATCAGTCCTTCTATTCTGATAGACTTTTTTAGCTTTGTATTTCCTAGCCCTAGTGCTTTAAACATAAACTTATAAACTCCTCAAATAAGCCTTATCCTAGAGCCTCTGTACACTTTGTTAGGCCCCCGCTACAGCCTTTGGATGACCATCATGTTTGTGGTACCCACACTTAGCCTTTTCTATGACAGCCTCTGATGTTTTTCCATGTTTATGGTGTGCCCACACTTTGCAGGTGTTGCTTTCACTAAAGCCTCTAATATACGCTTTATACTTTTGGTTGTGATTAAGGAGGGGTGATGAGATATTTGCAATCACACCTACTTCAGTCCCTTTGTATGGAGCAGTGAGGGCTCAAAACCAGAATCCCATATGCATAGTAGGAGAAAATGCTACCACTCAATTCCTATAAAGCATTGTACTTGCACTCTTTTTCTAATGCAATGATAATACTCTTTTCTTTCCAGTAAAGTATCTATGTCACTGTACACACACAAGATTGTGTTTATGAGTCTAAGTCTTAATTTTGGAACCTAATTCACTTGTGTGACAATTTGTCTTTGTGTGGGTCAATATCTTCATGAGTTTCTTCTTCCTCTTTCAACCTCCATAGCTTTCGTTTGTGCCATGCTTTAGATCCCATGTATTTTAACAAAGATGCATCGCTCCAACATAAAGTACACATGATACAAGCTCCACTCTTTCATTTTGAATGTATTCCAGGAGATACCATGTGTCCTTACCAAACAATTCCCCAAGAAAATGATCGACTAACCTACAACTTAGGTCATCTCACACACTCAAGCATAGGTCATCCTAACGGAAAACGGGTGCTATGCATCTAGTTCTTTGTATTTTGATACCATGGTTGATATGCACATGAAAAAGTGGATGATCCTAAAGTGCTCAAACATAATTTTCAATCATAAATGTGTTGTGCACAATCAGGCTTTCCAATGCTCATTTACTAACTCGTTGCAACGATGTAAGGATAGCACCGAGACAATGCTCTATATCATGATATCAATCAGTAAAATCAATAATAAATAGCACCCAAATTGCATCATTCAAACACCCCACCCCCTACATTTAGGTATTACTTCCGTTGCATAGGTGTAGGGGTCCATTTTGTCATGTTTTGATGTATGAAAAGTGATAAATCACAAACTTTGACAAAGAGATAGGGCAAACTGAGGCTAAACCTCATGCTTCACCACTATCATACAGTCACAAACACTCATTATATTTTTTCTTACTATTATGAAGTGTATTTTTATTTTTTTCTCTTATTTTTACTTATTTTTAGCATTTATTTATCAATAATCACTATTATTTTTTGATTTTTTTATACCAATTATTTAGTCATACTAAAATTTATTTTTATTTTTCATTTTTTCCATAGGAACACATTTCACCCACCCGAAACGATAAAACTATCATTTTACCCTTAAAAACCGCATTTCAGGTTTTGCGAGATTTAAATAGCGCATGTAAATCATTAAAAATTTAGAATTTTCTAATAAAAATAATTAAATATTATGCAACCAGCACTCAAATAATTTTTCATCGAATAAGAACATCATTTCTATTATAAAATGTCGAAAAAACCTTCATTTTCTTCATAAAAAATAGTCACACCGTGTTTCTACGAAACCCAAGATGCATTGCATAACTACTTGACCAGCGGACGAAGCCTCCATCACTCTCAATTCCATGCTGCACAACAATCTTTAGCATCTCCATTAATCTCCATCATCATTTTCTTCAATCTCCTTCCCGATTCCTCCTTCAAGGTAGTGCGCATGAACAGCCCATAGAGAGGAGAGAGAGAGAGAGAGAGAGAGAGAGAGAGAGAGAGAGAGAGGAGAGAGAAATACTAAAACTAGCACTCAGCAACCAGGCAACCATTGGAGAAGTGGAGAGTGGCGTTGGAGAGCGAAGGAAGAATGTAGATCATTGATGTAGACTGATTATGGGATTACATTGAGGCTCCATAGCCCCCTCCCTCTCAAAAATTCGGTGCCCTACAAGCAGATGCCATTTTCTTCTCCACGGCATGGAAAAAACCACCCCCCCCCCCTCCCCCCCTTTTTCAATTTTTGGGGGGTCCCAAGGGGAGCTCCCAAGGGTCACACCCTTTTACACCTCCTTAAGTCTTTTTAGACTTGGCCCCCTTTTGGTCTTCTTGGCCTTGGGCACTCCCATTCTCTCATCTGGCATCCAATTTTGGATCTATAAATTTCTACTCGATCATCTTGAGGTCCCGCACTATTTGGCACTTCTTGAGATCCAATTCGGTAGTCAAAAAAATTATGAAAAATCCATAACTGTCAGTTGGTGTATCTTTAAATCACTTTAGGAACCCAACGGTTGCTTTCTACTTAAATCGACTCGATTGCCTATGCCGCTTCAACGAAGTTTATTTTTTCCTTGAAATTTGATTTTTTTGGAAAATTCTAAGCACTTCATAGAGTCAAAAAATCATTGCTCAATAATGATGGTTGGAGCGAAAATAAAAGTGAACAAAAGAAAAATGATTTAGTATCGACTTGCAAGAGCTTGGTAGGTTCTTGGGTACCGAGATAGGACCTGAGATCAATGCCCTACTCTCATTAGGTCACAATATGCTCAAGTCCCTCCTTCTTACATAATTAACCCTCAGAAAAACAAGGTGGAAAATCTGAAAAATCTAAAGCAGAAGACAAGACCAAGGAAAAAGCGGAATGGAGAACGAAGGCACACCAAGAAAAATCGAAAAACAAAAGAAGTGTGAAAAAGTCCTAAATCAAGGAGAGGCACACAAGGAAAAGTGCAAGTCAATACTTTTGTAAAAGAGCGCAAGACGCACCATGATTTACTTTAAGAGCGCCTGTGCAAATTGTAAATGTAGATGGGTGGTAGGAAGGAAGCTAGGAAGATAGGGGAACAATGGAAAAAAGGGCCTAGGCTATGGCCGGCCATGTAAAAAGGGGATGACCAAGGTAAGCTCACTACACTCATAGAGAAGTATAGCACGTCAGTTATATGAGAGGTAGCCATTAGTGCTCACTTGAAATGCTTGAACAATAAGCAGTCCGTGGGTCTTGGTGGTTGCGCTTGTACCCTCTTGACTCGAACGCCCATCGCTCGAGCCATCTGAACTAGTTGCTCGGACCAACTAGTACTTGGCTCGTCAGAATCAGTCATTCGGCCCCTGCAGTTCGGACCTGTTGGGCCGAATCTAATTTTCCTAGAGTTTTTTGAAAATTGGACTAGACCACCTAAACACCGACTATCCAAACATCCGAAGACCATACAGACACTCGAAAAGCCTTTCTGGCACAAGAAACAAAGGGATCAACAACGAGACTTGGGCATAGAGGCGACACTAGTCAACCATCTAGCGATTCAACCTGACAGTAGCATCGAGTGGAGTCTTAGAGCACTAACAAATCATGACAGGAGTGGAGGGAATAGCAGAGAACCCTATAAACCAGCGGGGGATGGCCAAAAACGGCCAAAAACTGGGCATACAAGCCTATCATGCTAAACCCACGATGAGAGTGATAGAGTCATCTAGGCACTTGTCTTCTCACTCACTCACTCTGAATTCTAGCCCTCAAAGCACAATTGAGAAAAGCTAAAATCCTGATTTCACACAATGCACAAAAAAGAGCACACACACGCATAGAGTGAGGGTAAGTTGAGGATTATTTGTAATTAACAAGGAACATACCCAGACTTAAGAACTTGAACGAACTCACCAGTAAGAGAACAACCAAAGACATAGAAGGGAGATCGAATCCCCAAGAGTGGGACCAAGCAGAGAACATGGCCAAAAATCTGAACACAACAAGGACAGATAATACCGCGGAAGTGGATTTACCCGGCCTTATCGACTTGTTTGATAACTTGGTAGAATAGGAATTCCTAGACATGGAAGAGGGAAAATCAGGTCGTAGAAGCAATGAGGAGCTTAACCTAGGAGACTTTCCTGAGGCTATCCATCTATTAGTGAACAAATACAATGCTCAAACCTGGCTAGAGTATCGCGGTAGACCTATAGGGGACATCATAGCAGATCTCGAGGAGGAAAGAAAGCTGGCACGTAGGGCTATTCAAGGCCTAGCCATATACAACCAGGATCAGCAAACTAGGAACTTATGCTAGTGCTTAGAAATGCGAGAGATCCAGAGAGTGCTAGCCTTAGTGGACAGGAATCGACTAGAGTGTGAGAGAGCACTAGAAGGAGATCTCACACTAAGGGAGCTCCTGACAAAGCAGCTGCTAGATAACACGGCCACAAAAGAAAGCGTTGCAGAATTGGCAACATCGCTACTAACAAGGTTGGGAGTTAACCAAGGCTCTAGGAGCCAATAAAAAATCCCCATGGTAGCAAAGTAGTTGAACAAATACTAGGCAACCGACGACCCATACAGCTTTGTGGAGTAGTTTAAGTAGGTCTGTGAGGCCAACGACCTCCTGATCCTAGTCAATGCTCCCAAGCCTTCGAACTTGCTTAGGTGACAAGGGTTGCACCTAGTACACAATTCTAGATGCTGCAGAGCATGTTGATTTCAATGGCTTGAAAAACCTCTTCATTAAGAGATTTTCCGAACCTGGGTACTCTAACAACCTACTACTGCGACTCATGAACATCAAGCAGAGAGAGAAGGAGGACATACAAGATTATGTGACCCATGTGAGGAGTCTCTTCAAAAGAATCCCAATGGGCAAGAGACCAACCGAAAGAGTGGTAACCACGGTGTTCATCAACAGAATAAGAAGTGGAGAACCATACAAAGACTTGTCGGCAACTCGAGCTTAGAGCAAGATACACTGGCAAGGGTCTTTGAAGAAGCTATTAGAGTGGAAGACCAGCTCAAAGAAAGAGGATCCAGAGGCTCAAAACAAGAGGAATCTAGCACCAAAAGTTCCAAGAGGGTCTCAATGTCGAGTGAAAGATTCAACCCAAGCATGCAGGACAAAGGGAAGGGCACTGATTCGGGACAAGAGCTAGCGGAGATTATGATGAAAACTACAAGAGATGTTGAGACAGCCAATGCGGCCACACACCCAATGTGTGCCTTGTGGTGGAAACCACTTTCCAACCGAGTGTCAAGACCCTAGGTCACAACCATGTGCTAATTGTGGTAGGTTCGGCCATAACACCATGCATTGTCGATTACCTTGGAGGATCCCATACACGCAGCCTTATGGTCAATCCTAATTTGCTAATAGGCCACCAAACTTCTTTGGAAGAGGAGCCCCATTGGCTCTCTCGGCACCTAATGATGCCAAACCAGCCACCCTTAGGATGGAAATAAATCCTACATGTATCCCTAGATTGCCTGGACCCTATGTGACCCATCCACCTAGTGATACTCTAGTCCACTATGTGGACGAATCGAGCAATGACAAAGCCTTATGTAGAACCATACATGTCATACGGCAAGGAAGGCAACGCCTTGTCGAGCACAGAGGCTAAGTATAGGGGTGTAGCAATGGCTGCATGTGAGGTAGCTTGGTTGCATAAGCTACTTTATGATATGCATCAGCCTATAGATGGGCTAGTTGTCATTTATTGTGACAACATGAGTAGTTTACACTTGGCAAATAACCCATTCTATCATGCTAGAACAAAGCACATTGAGGTGCATTATCACTATGTGTGGGAGAGGGTTTTACTAGGTCTTATTGATCTAGTTTATGTCAACACAGAGGATCAGGTAGCTGACATATTCACGAAGGCTGCGCGAGGGGGAGTGTTGAGATATCGAGCTCCACTCGTGATATGCCAGGGTGACCGTTGTACATTTATGTCACCGACTTGTCAGTTGCAGATGCGGTTGGTACACCGCCCATGAATAATAGCTAGATGACATCTATCCTTATCTACTCTAGTTCGTGGCTCAGTTAGTATGCCACCTTAGTTAGTTGAGTTTAGTTTGAGACCTATATATAGGGTTCTTCTATTTATATGTACTAGAGTTCTTTTTGGCTTACACAACTAAGAAGAGAAAAACTGCTTTCAGCCTCCACCCTTTTGTGTATTCCCCCATTGTGCAAGCAAGAAAGCTACAAGTGAGACTCCTTCCTTCTCTCCCACAATCTTGACAGAGACAAAGTATAAGATAGTTGACAAAAAGGTGAAACCAATTGCTTTGCCACTTCCACCACCATAGAGTGAGGGTATGTATGAAAAAGTGTCAAGGCAGCCAAGCTTACGGGATCCTAAAGATATAGGTCATCAGTTTACATTTGAAACATTACAGGAATTGAAAGTTGGTGCAGAAGGGTTTCTTTTGCTTGCTGAGAGAAACTATTTCATGCAAATGTTGGCAAGACATGGGAAGGCATTTGCATTTCAGCCAAGTGAAGTAGGTTGTGTGGATCCAAATGTTGTCTCTCCTATGGTCATATTTACTGTGCCACATGTACCATGGAACTTGAGGCCTATTCTAGTGCCTAAAGCTTACTTGCCAAAGCTAATGGATTTGCTAAATGAAAATATTCACATGAAAATCTTGGAGCCTTCTTCAGCCCCGTACTCAAATCATTGGTTTAATGTGCCCAAAAAGAATGGGGCTTTGAGATTTATTCAAGACATGCAACCGGTCAATAAAGTAACCATAAGAAATGTGGGTGCAGGTCCTGTGGTTGATGAATTTCCAGAGGTTTTTGCAAGCAGAGCGATCTATTCTTTGGGTGATCTTTACTCAGTTATGATCAGTTTCAGCTTGCAATTGAAAGCAAGGATATCACAACCATGAAGACTCCTTTAGGGTTAGTACGGATGTGTACTCTCCCACAAGGTGCAACAAACTCAGTGGCACACATGACAAATGCTATGAATAGGGTACTCAAGGATTTTATACCACAATTGACTATGCCCTTCTTGGATGATGTTCCAATCAAAGGGTGTGCAGTGAATGAAAAGAATGAAGAGATGGATACTCATGGATGCAGACAGTTTGTTGCAGACCATAGTGTGGATTGTGAGAGGATTTTGACACGTCTAGAAGAGGTGCATTTAACTCTTTCTAGACAAAAATTTATCTTTGGAGTTGAAGAGGTTTTGATTGTTGGGAATATGTGTGGGCCTTATGGGCAAAGGCCATCACCAACAAAAATAGATGGGATGGATAGAATGCAAGATATATGCACGAATGTATCAAAGGTGCGTAGATTCTTGGGTGCATGTGTGTTCTATTTGATATGGATTCCTCACTTTGCACATGTAGCCGATGTTCTTTATATGCTTCTAAGGAAATGTCAAAAATTTCATTGGGAAAATAAACATCAGAAAGCAATGAAGAAATTGAAGCAACTCTTAAAATCTGCTCCTATGTTGAGAAAAGCTAACTATTCACATGGAAAGCCTATCATTATTACTGTTGATACAAGCCCAATCGTGATTGGATGGACAATTGGGCAAGATGATGAGGAAGGGC